>NC_072785.1:1512436-2112436 GCF_022539595.1 Amphiprion ocellaris
TGGGCGATATGGCCTAAAAAAAAAATCTCAGATTTTTTTCACAAAAAATCCCGATTTATCCGATTTTTTTTACCCCCTACGTAATCTCCTCACGCTGGAGTCCAGTCTACTTTATGCAAATGAGCTGCAGCCCTCTCCAGGTAAACACACCGGACCGCAGCTGGAAATGCGCTGCATGTGGCATGCTGGTCCAGCTGCGGTGCGTTTCCTGCTGTGATCCGGTGTGTTTACCTGGAGAGGGCTGCAGCTCATTTGCATAAAGTAGACTGGACTTCTACTTTATGCAAATTGGATGCGGCGTGCAGAGATTCCACGCATCGTGAAACTGTCCTCAAACTTCTAAACTAGGCGTCGGTGACTTAAAACGAGGACAGATTCAGCTGCTGCACAGATTATTTCTGCCTCAAACGCTTTCAGAAATACTTTTCGCTGCCGTGTTTTTTGAAATAAAAGGGAAAGTTTGCGGCCGAGCCGCTGTGTTTATCTGATTTGTCTGCAGGACTGTCCAGCTGAAAGCTTGGTCATGTGACCACGTAGCGGCCTGCTGTTGCTCAGTGCTTTCATGTGACCATGTTGTGGTCCGCTAGTGACCGCCGTCCGTGTGATTTTCAGATGCGGTGCGTTGCCGTGTGGGAAAATCGCATCTAGTGGACACGTGCCTTTAGATCTGCACCGCTAGCCGCCATGTTGTTTGTGTATCAAGCGTTGGGGGGAGGGAGGCGCACTCTGAACTACGGGAGCCCAGCGGGAAGGCGTTGGTGGCGGATGTTGATGAGAAAATCGATTTTCATTAAAACAAATCGACATTAAGTACAAAGTCAAATTAATCGATAAAACTGATTTATCGCCCAGCCCTACTTTAGGCATTTAAACAAAGTTCAGTGTTTGGGTTATTCAAATTTTTTACGCCAATTTTTACACTTTTACTGCAAATGGATATCGGCTCCAAATATCGGTTATCGGCCTCCTCTAACTACTAATAATTGGTATCGGTATCAGTCCTGAAAAACCCATATCGATCAATCTCTACCATGTATTTAAGTTTCAGAAGACTCTAGAGACTGACTCTAGCTGTGTCAGTGCAAAGATGTATCGTTTTATGGCACAAGGTGTAGATGATGAGCCAATCCCACCTGCCCACTCCAGGTCAGCTGATTGCAGATGTGCTGCACCTGTCGCCTCCTGCTCAGCTGCACCTGCTGATAGACTCAGGGAAGGGAGGGGGAGAGTACTGCCACTAACTGGGACCCACAGCTGCAGCCGTGACACACATAAAACCCAATAAGTCTGCAGCGGTACAAATCTGTGCAACCAGACTATAAGTCGCATCGCTGAGAAAATCTAATCATCTGGTCCTTGTGTCATTTCTGACCTTCTCTGAAAATTCTCATCTAAGTCTATTAGTTTGTTTTTGAGTAATGTTGCTAACAGACAGACAGACAGACAGACAAACGTATGGCTATCGTCACATAGCTTTGCCGCGTTCCTTGGCAGAGTCATAAATAAATGGCCAGCCACTGCAGTGTACTTGGTCTTGACATTTATATTTAGGGTGTTTATTGTCCTTTGGGACTTTTTTTTCTTCAAATGCGTTTCAAACGTCATCATTACTACAAGAGTCGTAGTGGTAACTGACTATTCAGGCAGATTTACTGCAACATTTAGAAAATTCAACCACAATATATCTTTCTAGCAACAGTGTATTTTTTTACTCTGAACAATCCACAGAACACAACATGCAGTTTTCCCTGGAAGTACTTCTTTCTGATTCTACTGTCTGCTGTCTGGTCTGTGGAAGCAAAAACAGCATGGGTTTTTACCATGGAGTTTTAGATTTATAAAAGCTTCCCTGCATATAAAGGCATGTTTTCTTTGCAGAACTAAGTGAAATAGTCAGAAGTCAGATTGTTATTCTGAGCCAATGAGGGCTTTTTCAGAGTCAAATCATGGCCAGACTGAAGCTTTCTAAAGATGCAGTGCATGGATCTCTGAAACACTTTGTGGAAACTGGATCATTTGTATCCAGAGAGTAATCAGGCACAGCAAATGTGAGTACACCATTAAAGGATCAATACATAAAGCTTTGTTCATTGAGAGATAGAAAAGCAACTTCATCACAGATACAGAATTTATGAAATAAAGAACACTAGACTCCAATCAGGAAATTCCTGCCAGTAAACGGTTTCCTAGTAGCGTCTGTGAGGAAGTATGGTGTCTTCAAATCACTTCTCAGGAGAGGAAACAATGTTAAAACACTCGGGCCAAGACAGAGCAGCATTTCACAGTCAGTGATGGGAACAGACCTATTTAGTGATGAATCTTAACAGATTAGCGGCGGTAACAGAAGGGTGAATATAAGAAGACCAACAGGAGAGAGAATGTTACCACAGTGGATCCAACCCACAGTGAAATATGCTGCTGGGAAGATTCCAAATTGATCACACCTTGACCAGGGAGAAGTAGCGCTTTATTCTTCAGAGGCATGTTCCAGCCCCTGGTTTGCATCTTTGTGGAGAAAGATTCATACTGCGGCAGGATAATTTGGACCTTTAAAAAACTGATCCATGCATTATCTTCAGTCGATCAGATTACTGTAACAGTGTCTTTGCAGGTCTGACTAACAACTGCAGCTGATCCAGAACGCTGCTGTCCTTCAACTACTTATGCTTATGTTATGTGCCATACAGTGGAAAAACCTAACTAAATCCAGGTTTTAAATCATCAGAATGACTTTTTCTATATGTCCCATTTAAATTTTTTATAAATTTTAAATTATAAACACGTATATGTCTATTCTTTGATTCATCTGCCTACCAAAATTTATTTGAATTGAAAAACTTTACATATTGTGTTAAATATTGCTATTTGACAAAAATGCAATTAATCGCGATTAATTAGTTACAAAGTCTCAAATTAATTAGAATGATTTTTAAAATCACATCCCACCACTACATATTTTTGTAAACAGAAAGGTTTGTGGGCTTCACAGTGTAATCACTATATTAGTGTTCCATATTCCCACATGTAGAACCTTTAACTTTTTCAGTATGGACAACGAAAGTTACAGTTAAGGTAAAAGAAAATCATATATTTTACTCTTTGTGGTATAAAAATGAAACTTAAGCTGTGCAGCACTAATTGATAGCTGATGGTTCATCTCCCTGGAAGACTTACAGTAACTATATGAGCCGTCACACATAAAACTGTCATCATAGCTCATCATCAGCTCAGATATTTCATGTCAGTGTCATATTTATTGCAACTTTTCTGTGTTTGTGTCTTTCAAAAGTCCCCTGCAGAGGATTAGTTGTGCCAATCAACCAGCGAGACAGAGAACTTGAAACATGGTCAGTACTTTTATGAGGAGAAAAGGCCAATGACCTTCACACCTGGTGGGGAAAGCCTGGCCAGTAAAGACCATCAAAGTAGTAAAGCGTGATTGCCGGTGTGCATGTGTCTGTGTGAGTGTGCAGGGTGCTGGGTTCAGGTCGCGACTAAAATCTCATTGTCAGAAAATCAATTCTGGCCTGTCACTCAAGCAAAGACCCATTTGGAGCATGCCTCCTCCTTTGGTGCAGTGTTATGTCAACATTTGCCTTGCTTTCAATGTGAAGGACATGAATTTTTAATGACAGAATTCAAACATCAATCTACACGCTGGCAACCAAAATAAATACGAAACCTCTGCTTTTAGTATTCTTTTCATCTTTTGTAAGTGAAAATAGATTTTTGAGCCACTGTTCCTATATTCCGATTAAACAGAGGCTTGTTAGTGTTATTTTGAAGTGTAGTTTTTTCAGCAGATTATTCTCCTGTTTATGTGAAGCCTCATAAATCACCAGTCAGCTTCGTTTTTGCAAAGTGCCTTTGCATTGCCTGTTTAAAGGGCTCACAGTTCATTTCTAAAGGCTGATTGCTATGTGAAGTCAGAATGTAGGAATGAATAATTGCAGCTTCTAAATGAATCCATCTCCTCTTATCAGTCTGTGTGATTAGGCATTCTTCATCAGTGTCATTAAAAGACAACTTTAATTTCAGCGACAAAAGACTCATCTGAACCAGCCTCTGTGTACGACAGCCAAAACATGAGTCACCTAACTTTGGAGATAGAGGTTTGATATATGAAATTTAAGGATCAGCAGACACTCGCATTTGGCAGGGGGATCTGTTCAGGACTGATAACAGAGATCTACGCCCCTCTGAATACAGAAAAAAGGCGGATTTAGGTGCACCTTAAATCACCAGATAGACGTTCCTGTGATATCAGCGACCTACTGAAGCATGTCCACCTCCTTTTGCATATGGAGCTTTTGCCTGTTCAAAGAGTGGTGTGAATGTTGTTTCAGAGCTGCTCCGCACTGCCAAGATAAGTGTCAGTAGGAAACACTAGTGTGCACACACACAATGGGAGTGTATTGCCCGGAGTAGGAGGACTGAGTTAGTAATGAGATAAAACAGCCAAGACAGTGCCCGGTGCGGCCTGAGCGATAAAACCTCTTCAGAATGCCAGATTGCTCACTGTGCCCACACTAATCCCTATCCTAATCACTCAATAACAACTGCCAGTGACAGTCAGAGCAAGGGACTATGTGTCTCTATTATCACAAAAAAAGAGAAAAAATATTGAGTATGTGCTTTGAGAATGTGTCAAGTTTCCCTTATTTTGTAGCTGTAGCTCGAGTCCTCCAGCCAGTTTTTTCTTTTTTTTCCACTTGTGATGTATTCTAGCACTATGAAGCATCTCATTTACAGGTTATCTGCTGCTAGCGTCCAGTATCCAGGCAGCGTATGGTGAATATACCATGCAGTTATTTCTCAGTTTCTCAATGTCATCATTTTTAAAGCAAGAAATCGCTGTGGGGATTATTCATCCATCCATCAGCTATACCCATTTTTTCCATGTAGAACACGATGGGGGTGGTTGAATCTGACTCTCCTTACATTGGACAAGAGGCAGAAGACACTTTGGACATGTCGCCTGTTCTTTTGGATTTCAAACACAAAGAAACAACAACTGTGCTGACTCTCAATCACCCCCAATGCCAATTTAGAACCACCAGTTTGTACTATATACTTATGAACACAACCGTTCAAAATTTGGGATCACTCAGAAATGTCCTTACTTTTTAAAGAAAAACATTTTTTTCAATGAAGATAACATTAAATGAATAACAAATCCAGTGTAGACATGGTTAATGTGGTAAATGACTATTGTAGCTGGAAACAGCTGATTTTTAATGGAGTATCTCCATAGAGGTACAGAGGAACATTTCCAGCAACCATCACTCCTGTGTTCTAATGCTACATTGTGTTAGCTAATGGTGTTGAAAGGCTCATTGATGATTAGAAAACCCTTGTGCAGTTATGTTAGCACATGAATAAAAGTTTTCATGGAAGACATGGAATTGTCTGGGTAACCCCAAACTTTTGAATGTTGCTGTATACCCATTTTTTTTCTTTACATGTAGAGCATGATGGGATGGGGGTAGTTGAACCTAACCCTCCTTACATTGGACATGAGGCAGAAGACACCTTGAACATGTCACCTGTTCTTTTGGATTTCAAACACTGAGAAACAACAATCACCTCTCTCAATCACCCCTACGGCCAATTTAGAACCCCCAGTTTGCCCACTATGTATGTCTTTTGACTGTGGGAGGCAACTGGAGCACCTGCACAAAACCCACACATCCAAAGGGAAAACAATAAAACTACACAGAAAGGCCTGAGATGGCCCACAGGTTTAAATCCAGAACCTTCCCGCTGTGGTGCGAACCACTGCTCCACTGTGCCATCACTGTAATCAATTCATAATAAAACAAGAAAAGCACTCAGAGAGCACAGTACTCTGTCAAGGTTGCTCAGTCGTTGTATCATTTCCAATGGATGAAATCTTTAAAAAAGTCATGGGCCACAGTGGTTAATTTGTAGTAGGATCGCAATCATGTGATTGTCAGCAGGCAGCTGACGTAGTGTTTACTTGTTATCATAGTTACAGTGACGCCATGATGCTATCTCGCAATGATACAGAAATCTTTAACAAATGACTTTAACAAACGGATCCAGACTATAAGCCACATCACTGCCAAAATCGAATCAAGCGGTCCTTGCGTCATTTCTGACCTTCCATGAAAATTTTATCCAAATTCGTTAGTCCGTTTTTGAGGAATGTTGCAAACAGACAAACAGACAGACAGACAAACCAACGCCGATTGCCACATAGCTCGTTCCTTGACGGAGTAATAAAAGAATTGCAGACAAGAGATAATTTTAGTATATTTAAAGTCTAGACCACATTGATTTTTAAACAAGTCAGGCAATCCACTGCACTATCGACAGCTATCAATACAACACACAGAGAAACAAATGCTCAATGAATGCCAACAGATAGCATTATATTAAATGTATCTTGTCTACTTCAATAATAATCAATTGCAATTCCATTTTGAATAGATATTTTTGATCAACTGATGGTGACCCTAATGCTTTTACCATCCAAACTTTCCCCTAGTGCCACCATGCGGTCACCCTTACAGCAAAAAGTGTACATTGGTACAAAATGTTAATTACAAAATGATCTTCGTTAACTATTATTTTTTACTTTTGGTATAAGAAAGTAGAAAACATGGTAAACCCAAACATTCCTGAAAATAAATTCAACCAATGCCTCAATCAACTAAATAGGATCCATCTTCAGCAGATCAACACATTAAAAAGAGCCATTAAACAAACCGCATTTAGTGTCTGTGTTGGAACTGTTTAGTGAAGTTGTGCCTGCAGCTCCTTCACAGACTGCTAGTTTTCAAACTGTATAACCCCCATGATAAATACCCAGCTGGGACATTAATGCATTTATCATGTTAGAATATATTTTCATAAATGAAATTACACCAAAATGTAAATTTTAACAATTACAATAATACATTTATTAGTATTCATATCTGTAATTATTGCACACAGAAAGATTCATTTAGCATAATTCAAGTAGAAGTATTTTATTTGTTCATGAAACATTTTATTATTAATAACAGAAAATGACAAAAAAAAAAAAAAAAGCCAAGAGCTAAGTTCAGACTGTATTATGCAGATTCTAGATGAACTAATCACATTGATAGTGTGTTTGGCTGTTGAAGCTTCACAGTGAACACAAGTGGCTCTCCAGCATTGCAGCAGGTGTTGTGTGTTTTATTTTGATTGCAGATTTTCTGAACCTGGCCCTATCTCTGTTTTGGTGTCTGCTGCTGATGACTGCTTTGCTGCTCTTTTCCCTGCCATGAACTGCCCTCTCAGCTCCTCTGCCAGTTGCTGCAGGAACTTCCTCCAGGCTATTTTGCTGCTGGTGCTCTCCTTTGAAGAGGATGTAGGCATTGAGCCCAGTCATGTTGAGGATGTGGTAAAATACAGCCAAATGGCCATCTATGTGTTCTGCCTTCCACAGTGTTTCCATCTGATGTAAGATGTCCACACCTTACTTGATGTTATAGTATGTGACTGACTCCAGCTTTGCTTTCTGTCCAATAGTGATGCCAACATTTGTGTGCACAGAGCTCAGAACACACACATTCTTCGTCACCTCTCTCTGGTACATGGTGAGCATCGCATCAGCACATTTCAGCACCTTCCTGCTTAACAGCTCTGCTTGCTATTTCATGGAGGAGGGGGGGGGCAACTCCCACTTTGTTTTCCCCAGAGTGCCAACTAAGCTGGACTTCTGCCTTTAAGGCAGTGGCCAGGTTGAGAGAAGCGAAGAGTAATATACAGCAATATTTCTTCCCATCCTCTGGAGTAGCTCTGTGAGTCTCAGGGCTGCTCTCTCTCTCTCTCATGAGCTGACTTCTACTCCACATCTCCTCCTCACCCACAAACAGAGCCCTATTCAGCATGTATTTTGTATTGAGTTTATCTACAACCAGATACATTTTGGTGTCAAATTTATCACATCTGGTCATGTACAGAATAAATTTGCATCAGGCCTTGGTGGTAACCAGCTCCTCATCTGCAGTGATGTTGGCTGTTACAGCCCTGGACGGCTGCACTCCTGTTCCCCCCTTCTCTGACGATAACCAGTGTTGTGTACAACCTCGTACCCATGTTTCTGAACCTCGATTGGCCTCTTCATCCTCACAGCCTACCCTCTCTAGAGCTGAAACCCAATTAGACTAGACTAGACTCCAGCCTCCAACCAAGCACCACTTCGGACTCTAAAAGGCCTGTCAACCCAGCATTCAGTGACAGCTTTTATTAAATGTTGAGCTTGCCCATGTGTGTATCTCAAACAGTTTAACTTGTATAGGATCAGGCTGAGACACGTGTTTCCTTTGAGGGTTAATTCATAGTCAGAGAAAGTTTGACTGCAGAACCCTTTGTTAGCACACCTTTGTTAGTTTTAGTTATTGGTGCTTCTTCTGCATCTCTGTTTGGTTAGTGTAGGGAGATTTTTTTGGTTTGTGTCTATTTTTGTTGTTAGGTAGGTTCAACTTTCTCCAGCTTCAAGAACAAGTCCTCCTTTGGTTCTATTTATCTCTTTTATGTAAGTAGTATGTTGATTAAACATCCCAGTTAACTCTGGTACATCATGTCCATCTGTGGTTTTTGTTACTCCTAGCTCACCCTGGATAGTGTTGTGACTCAGTCTGCCTCCTAAAGGCCAGTGATGGTCAGGCATTTTTGTCAAACATGTAGTCAAAAATCAATTCTGGATCAAAAGTTGGAGTCTTCAAAAGGTTTTCAAGAAAAAGTCTTCAAGAAGTCTTCAGAGTCTGATGGAAATAATGTTTATTCAATACAGAGGCTGTAAAAACAAACATGAGCAAAATCTCAAGATTGTAACTGACGACACAAAGCGTTGCATTGTCTTATACCTATTCAAACTTCCTCTAAACACTCCTCTTCCATTCTAGAAAGTCACAACCAATTGTCCTAAAACCCAGTCATGATGTGTATGATGTAATTGTATCAAAAATTTAACCACTTCCTCTTTTTTATTTCTGCTAAGTTATCATTATTTCTGCTAAGCTCAGCGTGACCTTGATTTCAACTCATGAGTGCAGATGAAGAGAAAGAGCTTGCCCCTCCAGCCTATGCTTTGTATGGGTTCCATGGGCTTCTGTTAGGTTGCTGTTTTCACAGAATTATTGAGTGCATACATAAATTTGGTTGACATGTTAGGTTTTCCAGTCTTATCCTTGTTTCTACTAAAATCTGATGTAAACATCCTATTTGCCCAGTTTGAACATTTGTTCAATCTTAAAATGCCACAACAAAGCTGGGCTGAAACATTGGCACAGGGCTTGCTGCAGGCTGAGGTGTTTTGAGCAAGTGACAAATCTGTCATTCTGCAAACAGTCCTAGTGTGATCCCAGTGTCCTGTGGTATACAGTTGTTTTGGTGGCAACAGGCAGATCTACATAATGTGAGGCAGGTAGTTTTAATGTTTTCAGTTTTAACATTGTCACTGAACGACTACTACTGCTACCCATAGCTTGGTAAATGGTAAATGATCTGCATTTATGTAGCGTCTTTCTCCCTAAGTGGTACTCAAAGTGCTTTACAATGCGTTTCTCATTCACACACACATAAACACACCAATGGTGACAGAGCTTCCACGCAAGGTGCCTGCCTGCCATCATGAGCCATCAGGGGTTCAAAGGACTCTTTGGCATGTAGAGGGGCCAGGGATCGAACCACCAACCTAGCCGCCTCTATTTAGCATGGTTGTGCTCTTGGCTTGATAAATATAACATTAGCACTGACTTACCAATTAATTCCTGGTTCAGGGTTAAAAAAACAAACTGAGTCTACCAAATAAAAATGAAAAAGTGCAACAGTCCAGTGTTTATCACCTAAACAGCCACTGGGCCAATCATGATCTTTTGACTTCACTGTCATGGCATCTATCTTACACTCATACACTATGGAGAAACAAGGGCAGTCATATGTAGGTAGAGTCAGACATCCAAACCTTACTATATAAAGAGCCAAGAGCAACATCCTCTGGAACTGAACCAGTGCTATGCATGGATGTATGTTCACGATCACTCAGAGTGGTAAATTAAGAAACAAGATGGGAGATGAAAGAGGAGAAGAAGTTGAGGGAGGTAAAAGGAATCCATGGATGTTTCAAGCAGAACTGGATACCATGTTTGGAGATGGTGCTCAATTCATTCCTAAATTAGTCACTGGCATATACACAGGGAAGACGACACTCTTCCTCACACTAGCACATTAGCTCCCTGCACACATGAATAGAAAAAAGAAAAAACTGATTTTACAATTCAGCTTCGGTCGATATAATTCTTGTATTATTATTCACATGGCCAAAGCGGTGTTCCTATATACACACGTGGACAAAATTGTTGGTACCCCTCAGTTAATGACAGAGAAACTCACAATGGTCAAAGACATAATTTGAATTTGACAAAAGTAATAATAAATAAAAATTCTATGAAAATTAATCAATGAAAATCAGACATTGCTTTTGAACCGTGGTTCAACAGAATTATTTAAAAAAATAAACTCATGAAACAGGCATAGAAAAGACTGAAAATAATGTGACCATAGAGACATGTTCAATCAAGGTGTGTCCTCTAATTAGCATCACAGGTGTCTACAAACTTGTAATCAGTCAGTCGGCCTATTTATAGGGTTACAGTAGTCACTGTGCTGTTTGGTGACATGGTGTGTACCACACTAAACATGGACCAGAGGAAGCCAAGGAGAGAGTTGTCTCAGGAGATTAGAAAGAAAATTATAGACCAGCATGTTAAAGGTAAAGGCTATAAGACCATCTCCAAGCAGCTTGATGTTCCTGTGACTACAGTTGTACATATTATTCAGAAATTTAAGATCCATGGGACTGTAGCCAACCTCCCTGGATTTTTTCAATTCAATTCAATTTTATTTATATAGCGCCAATTACAGTCAAATTGTCTCGAGACGCTTTACAGAACCCATATGCCTGAACCCCAGAGCAGCCCTAAGGTGACAGTGGCAGGAAAACACCCTTTTAACAGGGACGTGGCCTCAGGAGGAACATTGATGACAAATGGAAGAGACGGATAATACGAACGGTAAGAAAAGAGCCCAGAACAACCTCTAAAGACATTAAAGGTGAACTCCAAGGTCAAGCTACATCAGTGTCAGATCTCACCATCCGTCATTGTTTGATCCAAAGTGGACTTCATGGGAGACGACCAAGGAGGACACCATTGTTGAAAACAAATCATAAAAAAGACAGACGGGAATTTGCCAAACTGCATGTTGACAAGCCACAAAGCTTCTGGGAGAATGTCCTATGGACAGACGAGACAAAACTGGAACTTTTTGACACATCAGCTCTATGTTCACAGACGCAGAAATGAAGCATATGAAGAAAAGAACACTGTCCCTACTGTGAAACATGGAGGAGGTTCTGTTATGTTCTGGGGCTGCTTTGCTGCATCTGGTACAGGGTGTCTGGAATCTGTGCAGGTACAATGAAATCTCATGACTATCAAGGTATTCTAGAGAGAAATGTGCTGCCCAGTGTCAGAAAGCTTGGTCTCAGTTGCAGGTCATGGGTCTTGCAACAGGATAATGAGCCAAAACACACAGCTAAAAACAGCCAAGAATGGCTAAGAGGAAAACATTGGACTATTCTGAAGTGGCCTCTATGAGCCCTGATCTAAATCCTATTGAACATCTGTGGAAGGAGCTGAAACATGGCGTCTGGAGAAGGAACCTTCAAACCTGAGACAACTGGAGCAGTCTGCTGATGAGGAGTGGACCAGAATACCTGCTGAGAGGTGCAGAAGTCTCACTGACAGTTACACAAATGGTTTGATTGCAGTGATTGCCTCAAAAGGTTGTGCAACAAAACATTAAGTTAAGGGTACCATCATTTTTGTCCAGGCCTGTTTCAGGAGTTTATTTTTTAAAATAACTCTCAGTTCAAAAGCAATGTCTGATTTTCATTGGTTAATTTTCATAGAATTTTTATTTATTATTGCTTTTGTCAGATTCAAATTATTTCTGTGACCATTGTGGGTTTTTCTTTCATTAACCGAGGGGTACCAACAATTTTGTCCATGTGTGTAACTGCCAAGCAAATGTGAAGAAAACTTTTGAAATGTTGCAGTTAAATAAAACTCGAGTAAATAAACTAGGCTGGGCAGCGTTGTCTGAAAGTGGTGGTATAATCAAAATGGCTGGAATAAACAGAGTAGAACAAGCTGGAAACAGAATGGAACGCCGCTAATCAGTAGGGCTGGGCCCGAATATCCAAATATCTCATTATTTGGTTGTGACGGTGGTATCCAAAAATGTATTTTGAGATCTGAATATTTGGATCGAACACTTCCCTTGGACATTATGAACCAAATCAAATATTCGGATATTCGTCATTAATCGGGGCAAATATCCGGAGCCCAGGAACTGCTATTCAGGCCAGCCCTACTAATCAGTCATGTCAGTTACATGTTCACTATGTCAGAACTTATTCAAAAAAGATGTTTCAATGTCTACTTTAAGGTTAGACATTTGACTGCTCCCTGTACTTCTTTTGCAGTGATGTTGACTTAGTAACACCTAAACACCAGGTGGTAAACCTTTAAAATTGATTTTAGCATTGTATTCATTGAAGGAATTGGATTATGGGAGGTTGACAGAATACAGAAAAGACAGGCCCTGGAGAGTGTTCTTGTTTAAGATCATTGTAAAATTAACAATAGTAATACTTTTGATCTAAAAAGGGACCAAAAACCTATTTTCAAGTGCTTATTATCATCAAGCTAAGAGTAAATACAGCATTTCTTGTTAATTTTCCCTGAGCTACTTGCACTTTCTTTGACTAGTTTTGCCCATAGAAAAGAACAAAAAGTAGGTAAATCTAGTTTCCACATGTTAAGGTAACATGTGGCACCAGCAGCAAAAGAAAAAGGTCTTTTAGAGATCCATAAAAGCTGTGTTAAAGTTATTCTTCAAGTGTTATCCATAGCTGAACTTAAAGTCAAGAAGACAAAGTCACAGAGATGGGAGCAATCTCATTTGTCATTTGCAGCATAATGGGCAGCTAAAGGTGTTGGCAGAGTCAGAGTTTGCACTTCACTAGTGTCACTCATGTTAAAAATGGATTGTCCCTGAGAACAGATGTTCCTTTTGGTAAAGCGACTCTGTTTTTGTCATCTGAAAAAGCTGCAGACATCATGACATTTGAAACTGAACACAAAGACACATTATGGTTCTGCGTTTATGCTTCCTAGCAGTAGTGCAACCTCAGGTCTCAGATCAGTAAGCTGAGTGACAGCGAGGTACAATGAAGCAAGACTTTCATTATAATGTTGCAGCTTCCTATCCAGAGGACTTCCACAGCCCCACTTGTGCATGTCCTTGATACTCAAACCTTAAATGAAACACCATCAGTCATATCTAAGTGTTGTGATTACTCTGCCATTGTTGCTGTTTCAGCTTCAGTTTCAGAGCTGATGCAAATATTGTGCAATGATTTTACACATCATAGCTGCAGATTAGTTACCGTGCATTAATTTTCATGGTTGTTTATGAATGATAATTACTTGGCGTATCAGGCTCAGAAAGGCATGCAAATGAGCAGAGTTCATTAGAGGCATTAGAAACACGTTACCCAATTATAGCATTCTGCTTGGCTATGCCAATGACACAGACAGAATTTGGATGCACTACCCTGTTGCCTGTTTTCAAACTGGTTGGAATTAGGACCCAAATTACCTCTGTAAAAAAGATAATGGCTGTATAATGAGTCTGTGGGAAAACAACAATCATCCCCTCAGATCAGATGTAACACCTCAGATCAGTGGGGCGAAATGAAGAGCCAGCAGCAGATTAGAGTGATAGCAAATGTACTCTGACACATATACAGTCAACAAATAGCAGTCATCAGTTGTATTTATACTGTCCTGCTAACTAGGACAAAATAAAACCCACAAAATCAGAAGATCTTAACTAGTATTGATGTATATCAGTACAGTACAGCCCAAAAGTATTTAAACAGTTCACATTCGTTGTTTTCAGGCTCTGTCATTCAAAATCATGGTTTCTACATGAAAGTGTCCAAGTGCTAGCTTTAGTTTGAGTTGGTTTACAACATTATAGATAGAATAGTGTAGAAGACAGGGATGGGTATCGTTGTTGTAAAAGAAAAAGAAAAAAACCCTAAACAACTTAAGAACAAAATAAAGATTGCTTAATTTTCTCAAATGTACTCTATTTCAAATTTCTACGGACACCAACGTTGTGTGGATGAGTATAATCAAAGCACTGTGGACAGTGCCACAGGTTTCCCTCATAAAAGAAAATATCATGTATTGTGCTTTAACAAACTGTTCAGCATTATATCAGAATGAAACGCTCCACTGTTATGACCCAACCGCTAGGGTCAGCTGGGTGCAACAAAAATAACCAGATGTCACTGGTTAAAGCAATAGCTCAGTGATAGAAGTAACACAAATGTAGTCAAACAAAGGAACACAGGGCTGGTGGACAAAGACCCAAATAAAACCAAACAAAGACTAACAGAGATCTTAAACTAGCTAAAGACAAACAGAACAACTAAACTCCTTAAACACAGTAGCAACACCCACCACAAACAACAAACTAATACAAACAATACCAAGTGCACAGAATTAATGAAATAAAACTAGTGCCTCAAAACACACATTTCCAACAAGATATGAAACACCACCCCTCAGTGGCTACAGGACACACACAAGACACAAGTAGCTTCTCACCATAGTAGCCAGCTTCTAACAGAAGCTACAGTCTTCACCAAGACATGTAAGTTCTCACCCAAACAGCAGCCACTAACAGAGGCTATCTTCTGAGTAGCCACCCCTCAGTAGCTACGGAACCTATGGAACACACACAAAACACAACAACTCAAGAGGCACCTGTTGTGGCTTTATGCTTTATACTGCTACAGTATACTCGTGGGTTACCAATAAGTAGCGATACACTTATATAAAGAGGCTGAGACGAGGCAGTTGGGGTCCGGTGGTATTTTACTGTTGAGCAGCTCATTCAACAACCGTTTTCATAGCGACAGCACCAACTAGTGGTCACAGACAATTACAACATGCGTTGCTGCTGATAGCACAATACACCACATCCCTCTTTTCCAGAATAAAGAACAACCTTTTAAAACTTTGACCCATGAGGCTATTATTAAGTGCATAACCTTTATCAACACACAAATTGCTTCTTAGCATGCTAAACATTTTCTTTAACACATTGTAATTACCTAGTGCAACCAGTTCACATATTAAACAGACATTCCAAAATTATATCAAACTTCTTTTTTTTCTTTTTTTTATTATTATTCACTATTTTTCTCTTCTTTTCTTGTAAAGAATAAAGCATGTCAAACACAAACATGAACACTAGAATCATGGACTAATAACTGCAAACGTCCACCTAATTGTCTCTGTATCTGGCAGGGCGCCTGACTGCACGGCCACTGCATGTATAACAGGTAGGTGTGTGGCCCACAGTCGCAGGAGGGGAAATGTTTGGCAGGGGCTCTTGAGAAGGTTCAACTGGAGACTGTTCTTCTGGGTCAGACGAGTCACATTGTTCATCAGTAGAAGTGTCATTGAATAGACTGGGGTGTATTTTCCTCAGATGTCTCCTGTTTCTTCTGAACATCCTTCCCACTGGAGTCTGCACAGTGTAGGAGCGCGGTTCCTCTCTTTGGCTGATGACAACTGCTGGCTCCCAGCCGCGTCCTGTTTGCATATGTACAGTGTTGCCTGGTGTTAACACTGGTAGTAGTCTTGCACGCTGATCAAAATGTAGTTTCTGACGGGACTGCATGTCTTTTATTTTGTTATGAATGTTTTCTGGGGTTGACTGTTTAAGAACAGCACTAGAACATGGCAGAGTGCTGCGCAGGACTCTTCCCATCAACATTTGTGCAGGTGACATGTTCAGTCCTGTAACTGGAGTGTTTCTCAGGGACAATAGCACTAGATGAGGGTCTGTGCCAGTTTGCATTGCTTTCTTCAGTGCATGTTTGACTGTCTTTATGGCACGTTCAGCCATTCCATTTGAAGAGGGAAAACCGGGACTTGAGAAGGTGAGCTTTATCTCCCATGAAGCTGCGAATGATTTCATCTCATAGCTGGCAAAGGGAACATGATCACTCGCTATCTCTTTGGGAATCCCGTGTCTTGCAAAGACAGATTTCATCTTTTGGATCACAGTATAGGCTGTTTTGTTCGGAAGGTTGAGAACTTCCGGATATTTGGTCAAGTAGTCGATCAATAATAGATAAGACTGACCATTTAGCTCAAAAATGTCCGCTCCAATCTTCATCCATGGTAACTCTGGGATTGGGTGTGGGACTAGTGGCTCTGCCTGGTTTCTTGGTTGCATTAGTTGACATTGTTCACATTTTCCAATCATGGTCTCTATATCGTGTGTCATTCTGGGCCAGTACAGTACTTTGCGAGCCTTAGCTTTTGTGCGCTGTACTCCCTGATGAGCAAGATGCAACTTTTCCAAGATAACTTTTCTGAAGTTTTGTGGTATCACTATTTTGTCACCAATCATAACAATGTCCTTCTGAATGCTGATATTGTGTCGCATTGGCCAGTAGCTGTGTAGTGCTCTATCCAAACTCTTTCTTTTTGTAGGCCATCCATTCATGTGTCTCTCACGCACAGCTTGTAGCACACTGTCTTCTGCAGTTGCCGCTTTCAGTTGGTTGAGTGTGTCCTCACTTAAAGCGTCTGTAGCCTCTAAAGCATACACAACTCTCTCTTCACAGGGGTTTTCATCAGCATTGTCCTTGTCTATGTTTGTTATGGCTCGTGAGAGTGCATCAGCTAAGTACATGTGTTTGCCTGGCATATATGTGACAGTTAGATCATACCTCTGTAGCTGAAGGAGCATTCCTTGTAACCTTGCAGGTGCTTTGCAGAGTGGTTTACACATGATCACTTCAAGAGGCTTGTGATCAGACTGGACTGTCACAGGTCTTCCATAAACTTATTGGTGGAATCTTTTGACGGCAAACACAATAGCAAGCAACTCCTTTTCTATTTGTGCATACCTCTTTTCAGTGTCTGTAAGTGCTTGTGATGCATAGCACACAGGGTGACCTTCTTGTAGTAAGCATGCATCAAGTCCGTCTTTTGAAGAGTCGGCTTGTAGTGTTAGCGGTTTCTTTTGGTCATAAAATCTCAGAACAGGTGCTTGTGTGAGGGCAGTCTTTAGTCTCTGCAGCGCCTCACTGTGGTGTGGCTGCCACTGCCACACAGTGTTCTTCTTTAATAGTTGCCTCGGGCGCAGTAAATGATGCTTCATTTGGTATGTACTGCACTAAGAACTTTGTCATTCCCAGTAGGCGTTGGAGACTTGTCTTGTCCTCTGAGATGAGCATGTCAACAATAGCTTTGATCTTTGTGTCATCTGCTTTCTGACCTGCTGCTGTGATGATGTGTCCCATATATTTCACAGTGTCTACTTTGAACTGAATCTTGTCCTTATTAAACTTAACATTTGCTGCTTTTGCCCTTTCCATAACTTTTTGCAAAATCTCATCATGTTCATGTTCTGACTTGGCTGCAATGATCATGTCATCTGCTATGATGAAAACACTGGGAATGTCACCAAATGTTTCACAGTTCTTTTGCTGAAACACTTCGCTGGCTGATTTAATCCCAAATGGAAGTCGGAGGAAGCGGTACCGGCCCCACGGTGTGTTGAAGGTGCATAGCCTTGACGATGACTCATCCAGTTTGATTTGCCAGTATCCATCCTTTTCATCCAAAATGGTGAAGACCGACTTTCCAGCAAGTTTGCTGCGAACGTCCTCGCGTGTGGAAATGGAGTAGTGCTGGTGTTTAACCACTTTATTCAGGTCACAAGGGTCCAAGCACACCCTTAGTGTTCCGTTTTTTTTCTGTGTGCTAACTAAACTGTTCACCCATTCTGTAGGATCATTGACTGGAATTATTACATCTCTGTCCTTTAAGTCTTTTATCATCTTTTTAAGTGAGTCCATAACAGAGAGAGGGACATTTCTGCATGCGTGAATGACAGGTGTGACATTTGGATCAACATGTATGTCGTGAACTCCAGGAAACTCGCCCAAACCTGTGAACACCTCTGAATATTTCTCCACAAGTTCCTCTTTTGTAGCTGGTGGCTTGTTTAACTTTGGTGACTTGGCTGTGAGTGTTTCTACTCTCTTCACCAGATGCAGTTCTTCACAAGCTTGTCCACCTAGGATTGCCTTGTCTGCCTGGCTAGACACAAGAAATTCAAGGACAGCATTGCGTTTGGTAGTTCTACATTCCAGAGATACAACACCGTCTGCATTTATACGGGCACCACCAAAAGCTACAAGCACACTCTTTGTTGGCTGCAGTTGAATGGGACCTGGCAGCTTGTGGTAGATATCGCTCTATCCCTCTACCTCTCTATCCCTCTACCTCTACCTCTATCCCTCTATCTCTACCTCTCTACCCCTCTACCTCTACCCCTCTATCTCTATCCCTCTACCTCTGTCTCTACCCCTCTACCTCTACCCCTCTATCTCTATCCCTCTACCTCTACCCCTCTATCTCTATCCCTCTACCCCTCTATCTCTACCCCTCTATCTCTATCCCTCTACCTCTGTCTCTACCCCTCTACCTCTACCCCTCTATCTCTACCCCTCTACCTCTACCCCTCTATCTCTATCCCTCTACCTCTACCCCTCTATCTCTATCCCTCTACCTCTACCCCTCTATCTCTATCCCTCTACCCCTCTATCTCTACCCCTCTATCTCTATCCCTCTACCTCTACCCCTCTATCTCTATCCCTCTACCCCTCTATCTCTACCCCTCTATCTCTACCCCTCTACCTCTACTCCTCTATCTCTATCCCTCTGTCTCTACTCCTCTATCTCTATCCCTCTACCTCTATCTCTATTCCTCTACCTCTATCTCTATCTCTATCTCTATCTCTACCTCTTCTGTCCCTCTCAACCCGTCCAGCCAGCAGCAGATGGGTTCCCCCACATTAGAGCCGGGTTCTGCTCGAGGTTTTTTTCCTGTTAAAAGGGTGTTTTCCTGCCACTGTCTCCTTAGGGCTTGCTCTGGGGGTTCAGGCATATGGGTTCTGTAAAGCGTCTTGAGACAATTTGACTGTAATTGGCGCTATATAAATAAAATTGAATTGAATTCAGTTCATTTCTTAAAAGTACAAATCCAGTTGTTCAATATCTATGATGATCACAGATCTGAAAAAACACCAAATAAGTGATTAGAACGACACCAAACACAATGTGTTTATCTCATGTGGTTCATGAGATAATAATAAAAGGTGTAAACATAAGAAAAAAGACTTGCAGATTGTAGACTTTAGGCTACATGGAAGAAAAACTGATGATATAGCTAAAAATACAAGCATATATATTCAATAATAAGAAAAATAAGACCTTGGAAGTATATATGTTTAGAGCAGAAAGTCTCTCTGCCTTTATGGCTGTGGTCTATGACAGACAGAAGGGGGTGTTTATGTATCGTGTGCTTCTCCACAAACACTTCAGATTCGATGTGTTCTTCTTTCATACTAGTCCTGATCAACCTGGTATCAGAGACTGAGTCCAGATCATCACTCCGGTGATGCTATATTTCCTTAATGTTCTGATCTGTAAACTTTTTAATCCATTCCTGTGTATCAAGTTCTGTGTGTTAGATAGGAAGATCAGAAGGTCCAAATGCCAATCAGCTTCTCCAGAGGTGTGGTTTTCCTCAGAGTTGATACTTTATGACCCTTATCAGATTCTGGTGGAGATAAGAGGCACCCTGTTCTCTCCAAGAGAGCCGTGAGTGGTCCTTTAGTAGTAAACATCCGATCAGCAGATGCTCCGTTTGGAGGTGGGTTTTGGGTTAGCTGTATTCTGAAATGGTGTCTTACCAAATTTACAGCTTTGGGAAAGGGTCTCTGGATCTTTGTTGTTCGGCTCCTCAGTACGCAACAATTTCTATCTGTTTACTATACTGTTTAAAGAGGTCACCCCTCATATTGTGATTTCATTGGCAACCCAGATTCTTCCTCATCTGAACCACAGAAACCCTACTCAAGAATTAGCCTGATTCTCAGACACTGTGAGCATTTCCAACCCCCATCTTCATTCCAGGTCTGGATGATATTCAACCTCTAACCTTTGTTCTAAACCTGCACTGATTAAAGCCAAGGGATTAACTTATTATACACAATGCAAGAACACAAAATAGAAAAAGGCACATTCAGTAACATTCAATTAAAAAAAAAAAAAATCCGCTGTGGAGAAACAACTAAAAGCATCGATTTCCACAGGAAACCTTCAAACACTCCACTGCTGAACATCCAGGGACTTGACATTGAGAGAGTGAGGACCTACAAGTACCAGGGTGTTCACCTAAATAACACACTGGACTGGACAGATAACACTGACTCTCTGTATAAGAAGGGTCAGTGTCGTCTATACCTGCTGAGGAGACTCACATCATTTGGTGTGAGCAGGACACTGCTGAGGACCTTTTATGACACTGTGGTGGCATCCATGGTCTTCTATGCAGTGGTGTGCTGGGGAGGAGGATGCTCTGAGCATGATAAGAACAGACTAAACAGACTGATAAAAAGAGCAGCTCAGTCTGTGGCTGATCCCTGGACTCCATGGAGGTGGTGGGAGAGAGGAGGGCTCTGGATAAACTGTCTTCTATCATCAGAAACTCCTCCCAGCCCTCTGCATCAGACTATGAACTCCTTAAGAAGCTCCTTCAGCAACAGACTGGTACACCCTAGGTGTAAGAAGGAACGTTTCCACAGGGCGTTTATTCCAGCATCTGTCAGACTGTACAATGCCGCCATATAACTGGTCTACCTCTGTTATTGCTGTACTTTTCCCCTCACATATACATACCACTTATCTGCAATAACTGTTTCAACCTCATGTAAATAGTCTTCTTAAAAAAAAAAAAATCTTCTGTGTATATAATGTTCTCTGCATTTTTGCACTGTATGTTTCTATTTATTCTGCTGTTTTACTATTTTTTTTTTTCTCCTTGGACCTGCTGTAACGGTGAACTTTCCCCACTGTGGGATCAATAAAGTTTGTCTTATCTCAACTATCAAACATGCTGGTGCCTTAACTAGCATGTTTTTGATGATGGAAACCAAAAACAAATGCAGATATATACAGGAGCCTTCTGTATGCTCACATCAACACCTCAAAACTCAAAGGACCACATTTCATCATTCAGCAGGACAACAGTCTTCAACAAGCAGCCAAACAGCATTTTTGGGTTCAGTTCATTCTCTCTCTGAAGATCAGACCAAAGAAAAAAAATCAAGGCAAAGCTGAATGTGTGCAGTGAAGATCTGGAAGAGCATCGCCAGAGAGATAGAAAGCATCTGCTGATGTCTATGCTTGGAGGACCTCAGGCAGTCATTAGCTGTGATTCCACACAGGCTTTATTTCCAATAACTGCTTTGGAGTGAATAAATTAGTGTTAGTCAACAGAAAAGAAGCTGAAAATAAACCCAGATTTTTGCAAACTGCCAAACAAAACAATGAAGAAGAAAAAACAAAACTTTGGCCATCAGTGACAGAAAAAAATTAAGCAAGCATTTTTTACCCAGAAAATCTAAATCTAGAAAGTTGTAATGAAAACAAAAATGAATGTCATGTGATCAGTCATGTGAGTTAAATGTTTGCAATATCACAACATATTTTATGGTAAAAAAAAAAAAAAAAAAGATTTTCTTAACTGTGCCAAGGATCCTGTGGTCATCCATAGGACTTGTACTTCTTGGTCTCTCATCTCGTTTGTCGTTTTTCTATGAGGACTGTCTTTTATGTTTTGAAAGTACCAGCTGTTGATTTTGGCAAACCAACTACATCTAAGATCTCTGATAGGTATTTATCATTATGGCCTTCTTCTTGGCCATTTCTTTACTCCTCACGCTGACAGACAACTCGGCCTCGATCTAAATGGCAGCTCGTAATCAACATACATCAACCATCTGGTTAGCAACAGAAAATAATATCAAGTTGTGGACAATTCTTCTATCACTGGATTTGATGAGAACCTGTCTTTTTTGAAGAAATATGATTTAATAGTATTTTCACTGAAGCTGCGTTGGCTTGTCAGAATGTAAAAAAAAAAACAACTAAAAAAAAACAAGAAAAACATGAGCTTAAATGATCTAATTAATGAATGAATTCTATTCAGCTGTTTCACTTTCAGGGTTCATGCTGGCTCAGTGTCACACTGTCACGGCTTGAATAGAACACAGCCTTCATTAATGTTACCAGTAACACTGGCAGATAATGGTGTGTTGTTGCAACATTGTGCTTTGACAAGTCAAAATGTCGGCTGTCAAAGAGGCCTTTATAGACAAAAGACAGCAGGCTGCATGTATAAACTTCTTGTACTTGTAGTGCCATTTAAGAATAATTTGTCACTTTTAGCAAGGACTGAAAAGAGGTATTATGATGGAAATGTTTTATTTCAGTTGATATCAATAGTTATTACTGATTTTATTTAGCTATTTTTTTAATCATATTACTTTACTGTTAAATCAAGAAGATCAGATCACATTGTATCATAGTGATCCCTATGATACAATGTGATCTGATCTTCTTGAATTGGAGGACATTTTGCATCCCAACTGTCAGATTTCAAATAATCCTTGTAGAAAATACTAAAACATGCAGTTCTTGTGTAAATTTACTTGTCCTGAGACCAAATCAAAAAAAAAAAAATTAAAAAAAAACTAGGAGAAAAGAATGTTTAAAAATATTTTAAAAAATATCAAATGAGTCTGGAGTTCTGGAGTTTTACTTTTTTCTTGATTGTTTTCCATCAGTCAGTTTGTCCTCTTGGTCAGCAGTACCAGCTAGCTAAATATCTAGCTTCTACTGCTGAGAAAAACCTAACATTAGCATGGATTAGCAACCCTGTTACTGTGGGTAGAGTAGGGTTTGCAAATAACAAATAAAACATGGAATAGAAATGCCACCATCGATGTACAAGCTGAGCCAATCAAGCCTTTGATCGTTTATTTCCTATTATTGATAAATGTGTAGTAGATAATTGTAAAAGAGAAGGTTAATGTTAAATAAAATGAAGCCCAAATGTCCTCCAATTCTGGAATGACCCATATATCATATTATAATAATGTTAACACAACATTGGAAAAGAATGCCACTAAACGCATTGAATATAGCTAGTAAAACATGGTTCACTGGGTATCACCAGACCCCACATTGACCTATGTGCACACCCTGACATCCAGTCCATCAGCTCTCAGAGCAGGCTGCTGTTCCTGCCTCACTTACTATAGCTAGAGGTGAAGAAGGACTTAGGGTCGGGGGTGTTTTGACTGTGAAGTTCACCTTACAAGAGTAACTGCCTGGCGCTGCTTCTACCAACTTCGTCCAGTAATGACAGGTGATGGGTCGAACTTGGCATATACACTACCGTTCAAAAGTTTGTGTCACTTAGAAATGTCCTTATTTTTGAAAGAAAAGCAGTTTTCCTTTCAATGAAGATAACATTAAATGAATCATAAATCCAATCTTGACATTGTTAATGTGGTATATGACTGTTTAAGCTGGAAATTGCTAATTTTTAATGGAATATCTCCATAGGGGTACAGAGGAACATTTCCAGCAACCATCACTCCTGTGTTCTAATGCTACATTGTGTTAGCTAATGGTGTTGAAAGGCTAATTGATGATTAGAAAACCCTTGTGCAATTATGTTAGCACATAAATAAAAGTGTGAGTTTTTCATTGAAAAATTGAATTGTCTGGTTGACTCCAAACTTTCGAATGGTAGTGTTGATCTCTAAATAAAGGGATTAAAACATGAAAATGCTTTTGCATGATGCTCAATGTGTGTTACAATTCCGCTGAAGGATTAATTCCTGCTAAAACAGCTTTGTGTAGTGGATATCTTTTGCACAGCATGTGATCAATCATCATCAGCTCATTTGATTACAGCTTAGCAACCAACGTTTTTTTCAGCTTGGTTTAACAGATAACACCGATCCTATCTGCTAGTTCGATACTTGCCCTCAAGTGCGTTGAGGTACACCTCAAGTGATTA
Organism: Amphiprion ocellaris; assembly: GCF_022539595.1. Lineage (NCBI taxonomy): Eukaryota > Metazoa > Chordata > Actinopteri > Pomacentridae > Amphiprion > Amphiprion ocellaris. The sequence goes on from NC_072785.1 coordinate 1,536,536, forward strand.
CTGCTTTATTGCAATGAAAACAATCATTAGCAATATGACTTAGTAGATACATGAAAGAACATGTTTGTCAGTCTGAGTTATTTGCATTTTTTATTTATTCCATGCCACTGATATCTAAAGATGAGAGGTTAATTGTGGAGTGTCTAGACTATGCGTCAAACTCTAAATCTCTGTAGTTTTCACACCAGCTCAGCTGACAGTCATCTGGTGTCCTGGCCTAAAGATTATCATGAAACTGAGGTATATTCCCAAAGACTGATAAAAATCACTGGAAAATCTCTGGGTTTGTTCCAGAATGAAGAAGTCATCTCTTTGCATATACCATGTAATTTTTTGTTTCAAAGTGTTTCAAGTGTAAAACAAGATTATTACAGTGAGACTGTAAAATCACAGCTAGATGCAGGAACAGAGAAACATAAAGTTACGTAGCATAAGTAAGTGTGTGATTCAAAGGAAAGTGTCATTGTCTATGGTCAGCAGCAGCTCCAGTAGCCTCTGCAATTGCAGTTCCTGTGATCTGTATGATGTCATCAAGCCAGCTCGCTGCAGGTCTACCTCTTTCTCTTTCCGTTAACCATCCCTTGAAAGATTGTTTTCTCCAGGCAGTGATGTCTGGTAGCATGACCAAAGTAGCTGACTTTCCCTGCGATGGTATTTTTTCAACTCCTAGCTCCTTGAGTACAGTTGCATTTGTTCTCTTGTCTGTCCTCGATTTCCTCAGGATCTCAAGGTAACACCACATTTCAAAAGAATCCAATCTCTTTTTATCTGCTGACTTCATAGTCCAGTATTCAGAGCCATTTGATGCCAATTGCAAAGGCTGTTGATCTCAGTAGTCTGATCTTGAAGGATGAACTAAGTTTAGTTTTCCATAGCTTGGTCATGTTTTGCACTAAGCTTCGGGGCATTCTTAGTCTTCTTTTGACCTCTTGGGTGCAGTTCTCTTTTGTGTTGACAACCAAACCCAGGAACTCAAAGCTTGCCACCTCTTCTATTACATCAACGTCCAGATAAAAGAGTCTATCTGCATCACGGTGGCTATCGTCAGCAACCATGATTTTGGTCTTTTTCGTGTTCAACAACACTCCCCTTTCTTTGTTGTTTCCGCTGCTCTTAGTGGGTCCATCAATTCCTTGCTACTATTACAGACCAGGGTGGTGTCGTCAGCATATCTTAAATTTGTTGTCCATTGGCCAACTATTTTAACACCTCCATGGTATTCTCCAAGGGCATCTCTCATGATCTGATCAGCGTAGATATTAAAAAGACACAAACATAAACACAGAGTATGTTCTTCCCTGAAACAGAATTTCATGTGCTGCAGTGCCCCCTACCTATTTTTCCGTAGAAATTATGTTAAAGCAGGGCATTTTCGAATAGAGTTTTAGTGTTGGTCAGGCCATGAGAGGATCTGGATGTTGCTGCTTCTTCTCCTGTTTTCATTTCAGTGTTCAGTGGACAGTACTTGTCTGTAAGTACCTCAGTCTGTTTGACTTACCTTTTTCTATTCTGTATTTATGTATTGATTTTATTCCAATTTCTATTTGCAATTTATTCTTGTTACAGTTTTACAGTTAAAAATAAAGTGATCTTCATGTCAAGAAAAGTTCTGCCTTGGGTTTGAGGAATCACAGGTTAGCTAGCTGTCAACCTATGAAACCAGAAAACTCATAGGGAGGACAATATAGAGTGCTAATGTTTCTATTCAGAAATGTCAGAAAATGGTAATTCAACATGAATATAATAATACTGTAGCGTCCGGCTGGACGGAAGAAGGAGGCAGGAGACGCTGTCAACGTTCCGAGGCTTTAATAGCCCACCGAACACAGAACATGGTTACTGTCGGCCGTAACCACGCCAAAAACAAAACCAAAACCGACAACCACAGGCTAGGCTCGTCCCTACTCTCAGCTCCATGCGCGCTCACGAACACCCGCTCCCAGGCACCACACACGCTCACTTTGGTCACATGCTTGCTCTGTGCTCTACCTGTCCCGTTCACATCTGTGCGCACACACACACACACACACACACACACACACACACACACACACACACACACACACACACACACACACACACACACACACACACACACACACACACACACACACAGTAACAGCCTACTGAACATCCTGCCTAACAGTGGTGAAACATAACTGCGGGGTTGCTACAATACATATGCCATGGCCACAGAAAATTCTGTCCAACACCAAAAAGTAATAATAGTTTCTCAATCTGAATCACACAATTAGATTTTTCACATGCGTTTTACGTTCCTATGAATCTTAACATGTATTTAACATGCAGCTAATGGTAGATAAATGCACTGTACATTTTCAGTATATGGCCATATTTAAATATTAGCAGAAAGAAAACTGAGTTCATCTTTTATTAGTGAGATTTCATAGTTCTATTTTAGTTTTCAGTTTTTATGACACATGAGACTTTCATTGGATGACACCGAGCTGCTCATTGCTGGAGGGGTGTCATTGTTCTCTCTTTCACTTTCAAAAGTATTTTATTGGCTTTAGGTCAGGAGACATACTCCATCAGGTAATCCTTTCATTCAGTATTTGGGTATACAAACTTGCATTCACAGTTCTATCTACAAATATCTTATCCTCGACAGCTTTTGCACTCATGCACCCTCATATCATCACACTCCCACCCTCATGTTTTCCTGTCAGCACTATGCATTTGGTGTTGTGTCCTGGCTATGTCGACGTCCGACATACTGAACACCATCTGATCCAAACTCATTTTGCTTTCATTTGACCAAAGAATGTGCTGCCAGCATTCACCAGGCTTCTTTTCATGTTCTTTCGCAAAATCTCATCTGTTGGTTTAGTGAGCAATGTTTTTTTTTTCTTGGACACAGTCTGTAGATGTTGACTTCACGCTGTCTGAGAATCACTGAAACACCAGTTTCCACAGACAATCCTTATGCCAAGTTCTTACTCGTTTGTCACAAGGCAACATTTGTCAAGACTGACTCCTACACCTTCTGCCTTCTTGATGGACCTCCTTCCATAGCCGCAGCTGTGTTTCAGCTTTTGTTCGGAACCTACTGGTGCTCTTGCACACTCTCACATATTTATTAAGTCTCACAATCTCACAGTGTAGCTTCTTAATTGTACAGGAATTCCTCTTCAAATGCCCTGTACAATCCAGAAAACAAACAAACAAAAAAAAAAACTGAAAAAGTGCAGCATTTTCATCATTTTTAATTGGAAATTACATATGTAAATTTGGTGCATTTTGAGGGGACCATTGATATTTATTTTTTTTAGAACCATATTTCTACACTTTGCACTTCACAATAAAACCTAAAAATACTACAGTTATAAGATGAGTAGGGGTATGTTCCGAGTTGTTTTGGTGTAAGATACTGGTACTCTACCTATATCCAATCTTTAAAAAGAAAAAAGAACAAATAAATGGTTGGAACATTGGACTTTGCTAGTCCAAGTAAAGACAGTACAAATTCAAAATTAAACAAAACAGCCTGGACAGTTACAGTTCAATAGCATGAAAAAAGTACCATTCATCATGTTTGGTTTACAATTCATTCTTAATATTTGGAACATTTTGCAGAAGTCACTGAGGGGTACATCGGCTAAAAACATTGGGAATGACAGCAAAAACAAGAAAAGGACTGACTTATGATAAGAAATCAAGGCAACATAGAATGTGGCCATTTAATATAGATTTACCCACAAATAAAATGACCTTGCGCTGAGCACAGGCGTGTGTTATGCATGTGTACGTTATGTATGGATACTGAATCTCGTCACCTAAATATGTAGCGGGCGGTGGGAATTGATGGGACTCAGAAACACATTTAATCAATTGTTCCTTGTATAATTTCTGATGGATAAGTCCCGATAAATCCGCAGTGGTCAATGTATAGTGGGATCGCAATCATGTGATTGTCAGCAGGGAGCTGATGTTCACTTGTAGTCATTGTTACAGTGACGCTATCTCGCAATGACACAGAAATCTTAAACAAATCTGTGAATCCAGACTGTAAGCTGCATCACTGCCAAAATCTAATCACTTGGTCCTTGTGTCATTTCTCACTTTCCCTGAAAATTTCATCCAAATCCGTTTGTCTGTTTTTGAGTAATGTTGCTTACAGACAGACAACCGACAGAAAAACCAATGCCGATCGTCACATAACAACATAGTAACAATTTTTAATGTACTGCTCATTGTCATTCTCTCAATATTCAGATATCTTAGTAAAACTTGCAATTATATTTGAAACCTGTCGACCTTTTGAAAGGATGATGCCACATTCTGAGGTGTCAGCAGGTATTTTCACAGGAACTCATAAAAAAACAAACAAAAAAAGACTTAAAGTTGTAATGATAAATCACACCCTTTTATGCTTTCCTTTAAATTAACGTATTTCTTGAGAAAACAGAGTGACTGCATGACTAGCAGCTAGAAATCATTACCCTGCCCACAATATCACCTTGAATACAAAAGTGAAGTGAAATAGGGGTTCAGCCTGATTATGAGGCTGCAAGCACCTTAGAATGCATTTTCACTCAGATTGCACTGTAGGAACTTGCAGTGATGTAGAGCACAAGGCTTTTACTGCTCTCTAGACTCCACAGCAATCTGCAGAACATTAAAGCTTGATACTGAGAGTGACTTAACTTTGTAAACTGACTTTGGCAGGTATGTTTGTCCTGTTTTCCAAACTGACTCCACATCAATCGAAATTAATTGTGTGATATTATAGCCCAAGTTCACCTCATTGGTTTCTAGTCAGTGTGTCTGCTCTCTGAATGGCTAATGTGGGTTCCAACCGGCCTGTCCTTCATCTTGATGGAAAAGCATTGAAGTCTGAAACATATTCTAGTATAGCAGATATAAACTGTTCCATTACAACTTCTAAGATCATCTGCTCTAAAACGGTTTCAGGCTGAAAATTATATGCCATTATAGCCAAAAATATAGCCAAAGTGTCTGTCTGTCTCAGAGTGATGCAGAAAAACTAGTCCATGCATTTGTTACTTCTAGGCTTGACTACTGTAATTCCTTATTATCAGGTTGTCCCAATAGCTCTCTGAAACATCTACAGCTGATCCAAAACGCTGCAGCCAGAGTACTGACGGGAGTTAGCAAGAGAGATCATATTTCTCCTATATTGGTTTCTCTTCATTGGCTCCCTGTTAAATCTAGAATAGAATTCAAAATCCTTCTTCTGACATATAAAGCTCTTAACAACCAATCTCCATCATATCTTAAAGATCTGATAGTACCATATTACCCTAGCAGAACTCTTCGCTCTCAGACTGCAGGCTTACTTGTTGTTCCGAGAATCTCTAAAAGTAGAATGGGAGGCAGAGCCTTCAGTTATCAGGCACCTCTCCTGTGGAACCAGCTCCCAGTTTGGGTTCGGGAGGCGGACACCCTCTCTATCTTTAAGACCAGGCTTAAAACCTTCCTTTTCGACAAAGCTTATAGTTAGGGCTGACTGGGTGACCCTGACGGGGTGAGCTGGTGTTTTCATTTGCACAACTGACTTCCCCTCTTGACGTCCCTTTAGTTTGCCCCTAGTTATGCTGCTATAGGCCTAGGCTGCTGGGGAACCTCTCTGGATGCACTGAGCCCTTCTCTAACTACCTATGTATTTACTATATGTACCATTATTGCATTACATTCACTCTGTTTCTTTCTGTGTCCTTTCTCCGAGTGTCCCTGGTCCCAGAGCTGGATGCTGGATGCTTCAGATGTGTGGCTGTGTTTTATGATCCTTGTGTCCCACCCCCCCACCTCTCTATCTCTACCCCTCTATCTGTATCCCTCTATCTCTACCTCTACCCCTCTATCTCTACCTCTCTACTTCTTCTGTCCCTCTCAACCCGCCCGGCCAGCAGGCAGATGGGTCCCCCCACATTAGAGCCGGGTTCTGCTCGAGGTTTTTTTCCCTGTTAAAAGGGTGTTTTCCTTGCCACTGTCGCCTTTTGGCTTGCTCTGGGGGTCAGGCATATGGGTTCTGTAAAGCGTCTCGAGACAATTTGACTGTAATTGGCGCTATATAAATAAAATTGAATTGAATTGAATTGAATTGATGGAAAAGCATTGAAGTCTGAAACATATTCTAGTATAGCAGATATAAACTGTTCCATTACAACTTCTAAGATCATCTGCTCTAAAACGGTTTCAGGCTGAAAATTATATGCCATTATAGCCAAAAATATAGCCAAAGTGTCTGTCAAGATACTCAAAGGCTCACAATTCACAGGTATTGATTCCCACCTGAAAAGTGTGACTCAACTTTCCCATCGTACAAATGAATCCCTCACATCACCCTGTGATAGAATCGTCTCATTTAAGCAGAGTTATTGCTCTCATTACAGAGAGCAGTCGCTTCCCCTGTTCACCTGCCCGACTGCTGACCACAGGTTAATGAATAATAATAAATAATAACACGCTAATGATTATGCTTGGGGGGCTATGCATGACAGCTACTCGGTCAAAGAGGAACACAGCACCCAAGGGCAGCAGTGACAGGAGAAAAGTAAAGGCATTATCCTCCTTTATCTTCAGGATCATCAAGGGTCCTCAGGCAAATTGGATTATTCTGCAGGCATTGTACACAATTGATTGGTGTGCTGCGAAGTGAGTACAGCCTTGAGGATGTGTGTGTATGACAACACTGCTACATACTGTGAGTGAGCAGTGTTTTTGAGTACCGCCATGAATGCATTTGAACAATCTCTCTCATTCAAGGTCCCACTGATGAGCTGTGAAATGTCCTCAAGGTAGCAGAAAAGGTTTGTACGCTTGGACCTCATAAAAGCCAGCGAGCTGTTTTTCTAACATATTTTTCACCTTTTGTAATTCCTTTGCTAAAACATGCCAAGACCAATACACAGAGAAAGGGTGAAATATTGTCATTGTGAAGAAAAAATAAATATTTTCCCTTGAACCTCAAGGCGTGAAAGCATAACATTAACTCTGGATGTTAACATAAGATTTTCAGTGTCATGCCCACAGAGGAAAAACGAGTCCAGGGAAGGTGATGCAGATAGAATGAAATAGGATGAAATAAATTGCTGAAAGGAAACCGACAGCTAAAACTGCAACTACAGTCGTAACTGTTGCCAGAGACAACGACTTTTCAGTTTATCGACGCAACATTGTCTGGCCTTCAGCCTAATTTTCTAAAAATTGCCACACCGGGTATTTTCAATAGGTGCAAACACACAAAGGACATTTTCATCATGGAACCTGTCCTGTGTTGGTTCTGTGTAATACCCCTAGATAAAAAAGAGGATCAGAACCTGAAAGGTTGGTTTGAGTTGAATTTGGAACTATAAATAGTATGACCCAAAGCAACAACCATGATGATGTGCTTGTGTCTTATTTAAAAGGAAAAACAATGAGGTCTGCAAATACATTTTATAAACTATACTTCTGGACATCTTTTGTAGAATATATGGGTCATTCCAGAACTGGAAGACATTTTATGTCCCACCCATCAAATTTCAAATAATCCATGTACAAAATAATAAAACATGCAGTTGTTGTGTAAATGTACTTGTCATGAGACCAAATCTTAAAAACTAGGAGAAAAGAATGTTTGAAAATATTTTTTAAATACCAAATAAGTCTGGAGTTCCCCCTAAAATGCCATTTTCTCTTGTCTCACCCATCTGATGACCAAATTGAATCTCAAATGAAACTATTCAAATGAAATTTATATCTCCTTTTTTTGGTACTATTTTTTTCACTAATGTCTCTTGGAGTTGTGGGAACATTTTTTTTTGTAAAATGATCATAGTATATTAAATAGTAATTAATTTGCATGAAACGTATGTCCCACAACAAACCTGTTATCATAACTTTTTTAGCTGGTAAAAGAAGAAGAAAACAGTGAATCACATGATACACTGGAATTAACGTCATCAGTTTTCCAAATGAATGGGTAGAGTAAAGCTCTGTCCTCTCATCTATTTTTTATATTTTCATAACATTGTCAGCTTTGATTGAATGTTTCACTCTCTCTCATATTATCAGGATAAGATAAATTCTTTTTACTTTTTTTCTTTACTTTTTTCCGTCGGTAACTTTGTCCTCTTGGTCAGCAGTAACAGCTAGCTAAATATCTAGCTTCTACTGCTGAGAAAAAGCTAACATTAGCATGGATTAGCAACCCTGTTACTGTGATTAGAGTAGGGTTACCAAATAACAAATAAAACATGGAATAAAAATGGTATTATTGATGTGGAAGCTGAGCCAATCAAGCCTTTGATAGTTTATTACTTATTATTGATGAATATGGAGCAGAAAAATGTAAAAGAGAAGGTTTATTTTTCAAAAATTTTGAAGCCCAAATGTTCTCCAATTCTGGAATGACCCTTGTAAAGAATAATGATAGTCTAGACAAGAAAAAACAAAACAAACAAACAAAAAGAAGAAAAAAAAGATCCAGCATGTATGTGTAGGCCTGTTAATGAACAAAACAAGAGCTTAACAGTAAAGGTAGTTAAATCAACCTGATAATAGCTGAGGCTCATCGGGTTACCTAAAGGACAATTAGCTTAGAATAGCTTTGCATAGATTTGCTGTGTCTCTGTGGCTTTTTTTTACATTCTAGTTAAGCTTATTGTGTTGTACTTTCCTTTTTGGTCTGAACTTATCTGTTGGCCTAAGCGGCTCAAACAGAAGTTGCAGTCAGTTACTAAAAATACTGGGAAATAAAATGAAAATGACAAGTAAACAGTGAAGTATTCTGAATGTGACAGATAAGAAAGGTGGTATGATGGAGAGGCACATTTCCACACCACACATGCTGCTGTGGGGATGTTCTGCAGTATTTTTTCAAAGAGTACCTCAGTACATTTACACATCTGCCTGCCTATGTACCAGTGACTAACATCTTCAGTAGAGTGCCAGGCTCCCATATGACAAGAAAAGCCACTGTATTTCTGGCTGCTGGTACAAAATCAGATTTCCCTCCCACCAGGGTGCTCAGGTTCAGTTCTGGTTGTTCAGGAACTCTGCAGACAGATATATGCAGTCTAGAGCCACAGTATAATTTCAAAGAAAACACTTAAAATTCACAAATGGGTATTGCTGAATTTTACTTACTCCAAACACAATCTACAGCTGTTGAAATATGCAGTAGTTAGATTTATGCAAGGGTTAAAATGCACTATGACATCCTATAGACTTTCTGATGTAGTTGGCCTCAGGGCTACTGGAAAGGTCTGATCTCACATCATGTAAAGCACTATTATAGTGTCTGACAGAGGTCAGCTGAGGTGATGGTCAACTATAGAAGCTCCAGTCTCCTCCATTGTGCCGCAGCATAAGCAGATTATATCCATCTATCCATGTTCAGGCTTACTTATTCTGTCGTTTCAGCAGAGGATTATCCGGATCTACTTAGGGAAAATAGGATTTCAGTAACTGTACACTTTAAGTTGCTGGAACATGCAAAATGTCACTTTTGCCACAGCGTCATAATAAATTGTGTGGTGCTGAAACACTTCTATGGTTTTGGAAATATTGTAAAGACCATCAGATGGGATGTGTAACGGGTTTTGGCAAATACACCAGGTGCGTTTCTTGAATTGTCAAAATGTCCTTAATGAACTTAGAGAGATTCAGTGCATTTAAAGCTGACAGTTTAACATTTGGCACCTCAACTGGCAAACTGCTCTAAGCCGTCTTGACATTCTCCTCCTCCACCTGCTGCACTGAAGGGAAGAAACGCATAAATAAGGAGAGGCGGCCTAAGGGCGACACCTGTATTCATTTTCCTCTAACCTCATGGATTTGCAATCCCCTCAACATCTGCCATCTCCAGCTCCCTATAGCCCCAATCATGTCTCCAAATAATTACAGCATCTTGAGGAACTAGAGTCAATGATGAGAAAAGCAGGTGTGCAGAGCTGGAGGGCCCTGCTAACCAGGATTTCAGACTCACTATGAGCAAATTAATTCACCTTGTAAATGGGTGACCAAGGAAGTGCACAGAGGAATGTTGGGTGTAGGATTATAGAGGCTGCATAGAATTCTTTAGTGCATTCATACCAAATCTCAGGGTTGTGTTGAAACTAATACTGAAATGGATGGAATCAGTCAGTATTTTGGGGATCTTTGTGACTGACGGGAGTTGCTCCTAATCAGAGTATCAAACAATATCAATATATGAAGCTGCTGTAAAGAGTAGAAGCAGCCACACTGGGGAAATAGTCCTATGTTTACGATTTGCAGGCATTAACTCATTAAACAACTGAAGATAGCAGCTGTCAGTCTTCTTGTGCTGCACTCATTACAGCAGATTCCAGCTGTCTTAATTAATAAACACAGACAACACAAAATAAAAAGACAGAAATCTGAGCTACATTTTTCAGGGAGCACCATCCTATCTTGTTGGTCCCATACAGATGAATTTAAACACCAACCATTCAAACACTTGCAGCAAAGTAGCTCTGTCCAGCCAGAAAATGTTTACTCTGATGTTTTATTATTCATTATTGTCACTGAAAAGTGTAGAGGTAGAATAAAACAAGTCTATTTTTTCTATGCAAATAAATAATGTTTGCTACAGTGTTTGACAATGAAGATTTACAGTATCTATGGATTTTGCTAAAGCTCTTGTACAGATTCTTAAAGAGTGAAGTGACAAAACCTTCTTTGAAGAACTCTGGAAACAAGTAGTACAAAATGTGTTAAAGGAGACTTGACAGTAACAGTTTGCTAACACCAATATCAAAATGTTTACCGAGGTGAGTTGAATCATTTCCTCATAGACTTCTACACAGTCAGACCTTTTTTTTTCGTTGAAACCAGACAAATTGAGTCCACTCATGATTTCTCATCCCATTGCCATGCTGATGACACTCAGCTCTTCCTGTCGTTCCCCCCGGACGACCACATTGTCTCTGCCTGGATCTTATCATGCCTTACAGATATCCCGGCAAGTTTTTCTGTTTCTGTACAGTTTAGTGATTCACGATTTTTGGCTTTATAAAGTCATTGTAAATACTTGTAGCAGCTGCTGTTGTCTTTAGTTATACACTACCGTTTAAAAGTTTGGGGTCAATTTGAAATGTCCTTATTTTTGAAAGAAATGTTTTTTTTTTCAATGAAGATAACATTAAAAAAAAAATCAGAAATCCAGTGTAGACATTGTTAATGTGGTAAGTGACTATTGTAGCTGGAAACAGCTGATTTTTAATGGAATATCTCCATAGAGGTACAGAGGAACATTTCCAGCAACCATCACTCCTGTGTTCTAATGCTACATTGTGTTAGCTAATTGTGTTGAAAGGCTCATTGATGATTAGAAAACCCTTGTGCAGTTATGTTAGCACATGGAGAAAAGTGTGAGTTTTCATGGAAAACATGAAATTGTCTGGGTGACCCCAAACTTTTGAACAGTAGTGTATTTTTTACAGTAACCTCGATCCATGATGTGTATTATGATTACTGCTGTAGTGACAGGCTCTGAGTCCTCACTCTGTTTGAATGCTGCAAAAAAAAGAATACATTCTGAGCTCCTTCTGATAGGGAAAAATAGTTGCTATGTGCGTAGTTGGCTATGATTGTGTAGAAATATAGGAGGAATGCAAGGACACACAATGCTACATCCACAGTATGCTGTACCAAATGTCACTGGTGAAGAACACAAATATGGAACATGAATAAATTGTGAGCAGCAGAATGTAGCAGTGAGACAGATCACTGGTTCAATATTGGAATTCCTTGTGCTCACTTTGTATGTGAAACAGAAAAGATGCAGTTCACAGCTACATGGCCTGTTTTTTTTTAAATGTCTTTTGGTATGAAACAGTTTTGTTACTGCCAGCAATAGTCATTCTTAACCCTTAGATGTTCCAGTGATTGGACCCTACACTCTTCCATAAGTGGGTCAAAAATGACCCGTATGAGAATCAATGTGGTTTTTTGTGTGTTTTTTTTAAAAAAAACATTTTGGTTAAGAATAATTATTTATATTGTTTTTTGTATTCTATTTTAGTCCATACAAGAATTATTTAATCTTTGAATTATATTTATTTTTTGCTTTATAACATATTTTGAACATTTTGATAATTGATAAAGAAGAATATTACACAGAACAGCAATAGAAGAATGTCAATGTCCATCCCTCCATCATCTCTTGTATGATTATTATCAGTGAAAAAGAGCTTGGGGTAGTATTACAAATATTACAATTTCTTTAAATGTAGCTTAAAAAATTGAATGGACTGATGTCAAAAATAAGTTTTCTGAATAATAGCAGGCATATGAAAACCTAAAAAAAAACCTTTTTTACAAAGATATTGCAAGAAAATGACCTCACCGGGTCATTTTTCTCACACTGATGCATTTAAGGGTTAAACAGTCTTGTGATCTGCTGTATGTGATGCCTTGTGGGCAGTGAAACAGGTTAAAAATGGGGCCATCCACTCAATGCTGAGTTCACTGGTTAAACACTAACTTTTTCAGCTTTTTTGTTGATCTTTGGCAGGAAGCATACAGTCAGTTTATCTCTGCAAACAGCTGCGAGGCTGAAAACAGGGTTTTCCTGCAAGCCAGATAATAAAAAAATGAGCAAAAAGAGGATAAAAAAAAACTCTGTGTAGCTGAGATAAACAGAGTCGCTTTGGAAATGTAGTTTTGTAATTTACATCTCCTCAACATATCTCTATTTTAGCGAGGCAGACATTATATATATCTGAAACGTGATAGTTCAGCTCCACAAATATTAAGTTTGTATGGATATTTTACTCATTCCAGACATGTCAGTTTCAAAATATATTAAAATAATGCTTCACAGTTATAAGCTAACTTCATGTCCTTAAGTCATTTATAGCATCATGCAAATGGGATATCAGTTTTTCCAATCACTGAGAATGGTGATGTCTATATTGCTAATATCTCCCTGGGAAGGCATGAACTGGGGCCAAATGGAGTAATGCTTGTGGCGAGGGCCATTGTGAGGAGGTCAGGTCAGCTATTCAGCGGGGACAGTAATGGCCGCTCTGTGCCTTGCCCTAACAATGACAGCAATGATTATAGGGAGCCCCACGAGCCACATGAATTCCCAGAGAAGTCATGGATGACACTGTCACTTGGTCTGGTGGATAGGAGCTGACAAACACCAAACAGGATAAATGACCTGCTCACCTTTTACTGGCGGAGTAAAAAAAAAAAAAAACACATTCTGTCTATAGTAGTCATCCAGTGCCTTTTGAAAGTGATCACATTTCTTTTACTGGGCTTAGTTCTGTGGAAGCCTGCAGATAAAACAGCTGGAGATGCTAAAAATAGAATTTCTCATGAGTATATCCAGTGATATGAGTGACATGAGAACAAATCTCAAGTCACTGCTTCAAATGTCACTATTTAAATGTAACATTTGTTTAGGGTGAGATTTATTGGTTTCATGCAAATTTGAACAAACTGTTATTTTGTTTAAGCCATTTTTATCTTACTTTTTACAGCCCTGCTCAATTAGTGAGTGTGATACAGGAATTGGAAACTGTGTGACTCGAATTACTATATAAAGAAACAACTAGGGAACAGAAAAACACAGAATGGCCACTGCTGAAAAAAACTGCTGGTGAAAGTATCAGAGTGGGATTTGCTTTAATCCAGGGCCAAATACAATCTGTGGAACATGCAAAATTACTAACAAAACTTGATACTAGATGACATATCCTGAGCATGTACAGTGTATTAGCTTCTTATTTTAGCAGCCAAAAGACAAACACCCGTATAGTTGACTTTAGATTAGTTGTCATGGTCATGTGTTGATAAGGCCGTTGAAGGCAGCTGATTCTAACCCTTCTCTCTCTCTCTCTTTTTGTTTTTTTAACTTCTCACGTGGCTTTGCTCAGCTTTGTTAGGTCCCTATTTATCTGAACAAAGAAAATACTGGCTAATTTGCTGAGTATTAGATCAGCTTAGACTTACTCATACATTGTGAATTACACATACACTACTGGTCAAAAGTTTTAGAACACCCCATTTTTTCCTTTTTTTTGAAAAATTCAAATTCAAGAGTTCAACTCCAATGAATAGCTTGAAATGGTACAAAGGTAAGTGGTGAACTGCCAGAGGTTTAAAAAAAAAAAGGTAAGGTTACCCAAAACTGAAAAATTACGTACATTTCAGAATTTTACAAAAAAAAGAGGCCCTTTTCAAGGAATGAGAAATAGGTAAACAACTCAAAACTGTTCTGAAGCAATAGAGGTTGATCAAACCTTGAAAGTTGGTGCTACCAAATCCTACAGGTGTCCCAACTTTTCTTGATCACTTCCAACTTCCTCTGTCTGCATAAAAGTAGTGTGTTGCTATAAAAATGGAGTGGAAAAGGCAGTTAATAACAGAAGAGAGACAGACCATCACAACACTTAAAAATGTAGGTCTTTCCTACAGAGAAATTGTGAAGAAAATCAAGGTGTCAGTACAGTTTCTTCACCATCTAAAGACATTCAGAAACTGGAGGAAACTCTGACAGGAAGAAGTCTGGAAGAACCAAAGCCACAACAGAACCAGAAGACCAGTTTGTGAGAGTCAACAGCTTGGTGATAGGAGCTCACAGGACAACAGCTTCAATCAGCTTCATAGTGGTCGTAGGAAGAAGTCTTAGTTTAACTGTGGAGAGAAGACTTGGAGCTGCAGGTTTGACAGGTGGAGTTGCAGCAGAAAGCCGTTGCTAAGACGTCAGAATAAGAAAAAGAGGCTTTCCTGGACCGTGAAACACCACCAATGGACTACTGAAGACTGGAAGAAGTTATTATGGACTGATGGATCAAAATCTGAAAACTTTGGTTCATCACACAGGATTTTTCTACACTGTTGAGTAGGTGAAAGGATGGTTCCTCACTGTGTGACTTCAACTGTCAAACATGAAGGAGGAAGTGTGATGGTCTGGGGCTGTTCTGCTGGATCCAGGGTCGGTTCTTGTACAGAGTGAGAGGAACCCTGAACCTAAACAGCTACCACAGCATTCTGCAGCTCCATGCAGAACCCTCTGGTATGTTCTAGTTGGTCAGGAGTTCATCCTACAGCAAGATAATGATCCAGAACATCAGTCCAAGCTCTGCCAGAACCACCTTAGGAACAAAGAACCAGATGGTGAGCTTGAAAACATGGAGTGGCAGCACAGTCTCCAGACTTAAACCTCATGGAGCTGGTTGGGATGAACTGGACAGAAGAGTGAAAGCAAAGAACCTACAAGAACCACACATTTATGGGAACTTCTGCTGCAGAGCTGGAAGAACTTTCTGAAGAATATTTGATTTCCATTGTGGAAAGAATTTCCACAAGTGTGTTCAGCTGCTATATCCGCCAAAGGTGGCTTCTTTGATGATCCAAAAGTTTAGAATGCATTTTGGTTTCTTTCAGAGTACAATGAGACATTAACATGCATAATTTTCAATGAAAAGTGGAAAAATTGGGGTGTTTTAAAACTTTTGACCGGTAGTGGTGTTCTGGGGACGAGTGGGGCAGAGCGGTGGGGTGAGCTTAGGCTGGGCAGGGCAGAGATCCTCCAAGACAGCATGTGGTCCAGACAGAGATGGGAGTGAGCCAGGAAGGGAAGGGGGACGTCAGGGCAGGCAAGGAATCCGGAGAGTGCAGGGGGTGAAGCAGGACTGGAGAAACCGGGCAGCTGAGTCAATGATCTAAACAGGAAAGACAGGATTAGTCACAAATTTTCTCAGTAGCAGAGATGTGTAAAGGAGGTAAAAGCAAACTGACTGCGTGAGCAGAGTTTACGGTCTGGCAGGGAATGGAGAGTAGGACCAGCTTTTATTGCAGAGATGATAGTCAGGTGTGCCACACCACAGCTGCCCGGAGTTCTGTGGATGATAATGATTAGGAATGGGCGGCAGCTGTGGAGAACAGCTCCGCCCGGCAACAGAGGAAGAGAGGGAGAGAAAAAAGGAGGTCAGGTGGGGACGGAGGAGGGGACCCTGACACCACTACTGTTCAAAAGTTTGGGGTCACTTTGAAATGTCCTTATTTTTGAAAGAAAAGCAGTTTTTTTCAATGAAGATAAGATTAAACTAATCAGAAACACAGTCTAGACAGTGTTAATGTGGTAAATGATTATTTTAGCTGGAAACGGCAGATTTTTAATGGAATATCTCCATAGAGGTACAGAGGAACATTTCCAGCAACCATCACTCCTGTGTTCTAATGCTACATTGTGTTAGCTAATGGTGTTGAAAGGCTCATTGATGATTAGAAAACCCTTGTGCAGTTATGTTAGCACATGAATAAAAGTGGGAGTTTTCATGGAAAACATGAAATTACCTGGGTGACCTCAAACTTTTGAACAGTAGTGTATTTTATCTTAATATTATCAGTGAACAGGACAACCAAGAGTGGAGGATGTTGCATATGTGTGAACGCTGTGGTCTAAGAATGAATCCCATGTTGTGGTAATAAGTCGCTGTCCGTGAAGCGCAGCAGACAGGTTCCTTCACTCCATTGTTGTCCTTGATGGCACAATGTGAAGTATTGTGTGGAAAATTGCCTGCGTTGCAGCTGAAGGGGAGGGGGGTGTATTGTTATGATGCATGCTTCTACAAAAGATGGAAAATGGGATTCGGTGTTGTTGACAATATGGAATGATTTATACTGCGATGTGTGTGAGAATAGCGTGTTGGAGAAACTTATCTGACAGAAATCAGAGTGGTGTAGCTGAGAATGTAAATTCCATCCATCTGCTCCTCTAGAGAGAGTTTCAGCAGGATTCCTGTAGAATAGATCCCAGCTCTCACCTTTGTGGTAAACACAGAGATGATTTTACTTACACAAGTGTTATCTCTTCTGATACATCAGCACGACTGCACGATTTGAATGTATTACTCTGCATAGCTGTCAGTCGCAGAATCAACAAATCACAGGTTTTCATGAGTGTCAACGCTATTTATACCATTTCTATATTATCTGTCTTAGTTACAGTTCTCTCCAGGACTTTCATTTTGTTAGGCTGAGCTTCTCAAAGCGTATTAGTCACTTTTGTTCTAATCTCAAAACAGGAGCAATTATGTAAATCTGGAGAATAATAACCATAAAAGCGCTGTTGTTTCTTTGCTTGGCTGGTTTGTGAAACCTGGTTTTCTTTATGCATGTGAGCAAATTAATCATCTGCTTCACTTTTCATTTCTCAGGAGTTCATAGGCTGTTGAAGGCAATGACAGCTAAATATACCAGAGCTGGAAATGTGAACATCAGAACTTGCCTGGAAAGTAAAAAAAAACAAACAAACATTTTATTGCACTGGTAATCTGTATTTTGCAGTCTACTTCCCCAGTGAGATATTTCCCACCTTGCAGCATATGTGATCACTTGTCATGCAGCATATGCATGACAAGTGCAAATGAGAAGGTTTTGGGCCCACAGACTGTATGGACATCTCCAGTTGCAGTTGCTCTGTTGGTTCATGTACACATAGCAGTGCAAAGTCCAAAATAGCTGGCTGAAGTGGAACATAAATCAGCGTGTGCAAAATAAATACTCTCTCAGCAAGCACATCTCTAGTCCCATCATTCTGAAACAGCCGAGCCAATCACACTGAAGTATGACAACAATAGCTCAACAAATGGGAAGAGGCAAGGGCACATTGGATTAATGTGGCCTGGTAATTCATTGTGTCCCACATCAACAGCAGAATACCAAACCAGAACCCGTATGATGCATGGTTAGTGTGGTTATTTTGTAGCCACTTATTGACATTTACATGCAATTCAAAGATGGTTAACCTAACAGATGCATCTCATGTTGTAAGTGATCTCATTATACATGTAAAGCAACAGCATTTGGGTCATTCCAGAATGACATTCTGCATAGGTGGGACATTTTACACCCCGCCCAAATCTCAATGTATAAAATACTAAAACATGCAATTGATGTGTAACTGTACTTGTCTAAAAAAACTCAGAGAAAAGAATGTTTGAAAATGTTTTTAAAAATACCAAATAAGTCTGGAGTTCTCCCCAAAACGCCATTTTTCTCCTGTGCCACCTCACTGATGATCAAGTTGAATCTCAAATAAAACAGTGAAAATTAAATCTAAACCTCTTTTTTGGCCTTTTTTTTTTCATTGATGTCTCTTGTAATTGTGGGAACATTTTTTAATCAACATAATGTTTTAAATAATAATTATTATACATGGAACATGTGTCCCACAACAACCCTGTTAGCATAACCTTTTTAGCTGGTAGAAGAAGAAGAAAACAGTGAATCACATGATACACTGGAATTAACATCGTCAAGCAGTTTTCTAAAAGAATGGGTAGAGCAAAGAGTACTCTTCTATTTTTCATATTTTCATCACATTGTCAGCCTTGATTGACTGTCTCACTCTACCTCATATTATCGGGATCAGACTAATTCTTTTTATTTTTTCTTTCCTTTTTTTCCATCAGTAAACTTGTCCTTTTGGTCAAAAGTAACAGCTAGCTAAATATCGAGCTTCTCCTGAGAATAAGCTAAGATTAGCATGGATTAGGAACCCTGTTACTGTGATTAGAGTAGGGTTAGCAAACAATAAATAAAACATGGAACCATTGATGTGTAAGCTGAGCCTTTGATAGTTTATTATAATGCATTAGATTTATATAGCACTTTTCTATTAAGGCATACTCAAAGCGCATACAACGGATCCATTATTCATTCACTCACACATTCTCACTCTGATGGTGGTAAACTACATTTGTAGCCACAGCTGCCCTGGGGCAGACTGACGGAAGCATGACTGCCAATCCATGCCTACGGCCCCTCCAACCACCACCAACCACCACCAACAATCATACACCACTGAGCAGCTCAGTGGTGTAGGCTGGAGGCCAGGTTGGTAAGGCCAGGTGGGTAAAGTGTCTTGCCCAAGGACACAACAGCACATGACTAGGACAGATCAGGAATCGAACTGCTGACCCTTCGATCATTGGACGACCCGCTCTACCACCTGAGCCACAGCCGCCCCTTATTACCTACTATTGATGAATGCGTAGCAGAAAATTGTAAAAGAAAAGGTCTATTTTTCAAAAATTTTGAAGCCCAAATGTCCTCCAATTATGGAATGAACCATTTGCCCTGTGATATATTTCAAGAATAAAACAAAAAATGCTATAAAAATAGAAGGTTGGAGATGTGGGAGTGACATACAGTATGGTAAAGGCTTTATAATCCAGTGTGTCAAGCATAAACAACAGAATTCCGAATATTACCTGCCTGATGTGAGTAGAGGTGTTTGTAGGTATTTTGTAGCTACCTGGTATCATTTACATGTAATTTAATGATGGTAAACACAGTAGACGTATCTTATGCTGTAAGTGACTCATGTTGTTCGTCCATCGGAACGATGAGGACCATGATTTCCCACTATGATGTTGATTGGTTTCGGTGTGTCCGGAGATGGCTGGTGAGTCCAATCCGGGCACGGAAGTAGCGACCACAATGATGGCACTTGAAGTCGCTCTCTGTTGTGGTTAAAGTACTGGCTAACCTGGCTTTCCTGACGACTCGCTTCTCCTGAGCAGCAAGTGTTCTTGCTTGTTCTGAGTTTTTGGCACCAAGATTGATCATGTAGCGCCAATTGGATCGATCTCTGGCTTGAGATTCCCAACTTTCCCAATTGATGTTCAAAGCCTTGAGAGAGGATTTGAGGACATCCTTATATCTCTTTTTCTGACCTCCTACAGTTCTCTTGCCTGATGAGAGCTCACAATAGATGAGCTGTTTTGGAATTCTGTAGTCGGGCATTCTGTGCAAGTGACCGGCCCAGCAAAGCTGGCTTTTCTGCAGAAGAGTATGGATGGATGGTAAGTCAGCTCTCTTTAGGACCTCTGTGTCGGGAACTTTCTCTTGCCACTTGATTTTTAGAATTTTACGGAGTCTTGTTGTATGGAAATGCTGTAGTTTGCGTGCATGTCTGCTGTAAACTGTCCAGGTTTCACATGCATACAGGAGAGTGGTGAGGACAACCGCTTTATAGACTTTAAGCTTGGTTGCTACAGTTATACCTCTTCTTTCCCATACAGTATGTCTAAGCCTGCCAAAAGCTGCACTGGCTTTTGCAATACGACTGTTGACTTCATCATCTATATGGACGCAGCGAGATACAGTGGTACCAAGGTATGTGAAGCTGTCAACAGACTGCAGTTTGGCACCCTTGACCATGATGTTAGGCTCTATATATGTTGTACCAGGTGCAGGTTGGTGCAACACTTCCGTCTTCTTGGTACTGATGGAAAGACCAAAGTTGTCACATGCCCCTGAGAATTTGTCCATAGTTTGCTGTAGTTGCCCTTCAGTAGCAGCAATTAGGGCACAGTCATCAGCAAAGAGAAGATTAGCTATCTTTGTTAGGTGTACTTTGGTTGATGCTTTCAGACGTCTTGGATTGAAGAGTTTGCCATCAGTTCTGTACCGAATTTCGAGACCAAGATCTACATCAATGAATGCATCAGAGAGCATGGCTGAGAACATGATGGAAAACAGTGTCGGAGCCAAGACACATCCTTGTTTTACTCCATTGCTGACAAGAAATTGATTTGAAGTCTGACCATCATTGAGCACATGAGCCAACATGCCATCGTGGAACTGGCGTATCATGGTGATAAAAGTTGGAGGGCAGCCATACTTAGCCAAGATTTTCCACAACCCCTCTCGACTGACGGTATCAAGCGCTTTTGTCAAATCTACAAAGATAATGTAGAGATTCTGATGCTGTTCTTGACATTTTTCTTGAAGCTGTCTTACAGCGAATATCATATCAACTGTGCCTCCAGCCCTAAAGCCACATTGACTTTCCGGAAGTAAGCCTTGCTCTAAGTGTTTTATGAGACGGTTCAACAACACTCTGGCTAGTATCTTTCCTGCGATGGAGAGCAGTGATATCCCTCTGTGGTTGTTGCAGTCCTGTCTATTTCCCTTATGCTTGTACAAGTGAACGATGGAGGCGTCCTTAAAGTCTTGAGGAAGGGTTCCATTACTCCAGCATGATGAGAATAGCTCAGTCAACTTCTGGGTTAGCGCTGGTCCACCTGATCTGTATATCTCAGCAGGGATGGCATCTGCACCAGGGGCTTTGCCACACGAGAGCTGGTTGATAGCTTTAGTCACTTCTTCAGTGGTAGGTTGCAAGTCGAGCTCTTTATTGATTTCTACTTGTGGGAGCCGATTGATTGCTGCTTCATTTATTGAGGAAGGCCTATTCAGAACGGAGTCGAAATGTTCTGCCCAGCGATCAAGAATTCGAGATTGGTCTGTCAGCAGTGTTTTGCCATCAGAGGACAGAAGCGATGAGGATCCAGACTGTGTAGGGCCATAGATAGTTTTAAGAGCATCATAGAATCTTTTTGCGTCATGTTGATCTGCATACGACTGTATTTCGTCTGCCTTATTACTAAGCCATTGGTCTTGTATGGCGCGGAGCTTGAGTTGTACTTTGCGCCGGCATTCTGTGAACGCAGCTTTCTTTGCCTCTGAATTTGGGTCGCAATGAAGGGCAAGATGGAGTCTATGCTTTTCTTCCAGTAGGGATTTGATTTGCAAGTTGTTTTCATCAAACCAGTCTTGATGTTTCCTTTTAACTAAACCCAGCTTCTCTAAAGAAGTTGTATAAACCAGATTCTTGAGGGTATCCCACTGTTCCTCTACAGATGCATTACCAAAGTTGAGCTTAGCAAGCTTACTGTTGAGGTCATTGATGAGGCTATTAGCTGTATGCTCCTCTTTCAATTTTGAAGTGTCTAGTCTCTTGGGAGGTGTTTTCTTTCCTTGTGGTCTACGCTTTGGTCTGATGTGAATGACAAGCTTGGAGATGACTAGGCGGTGATCTGTCCAACACTCAGCGCCACACATTGCTTTAGTTACGCATACGTCACCTCGATCTGACCTCCTGGTGATAACATAGTCCAGCATATGCCAATGTTTGGACCTCGGGTGCATCCAAGTGGTCTTCTTTCTAGTTGGGAGCTGAAATAACGTGTTTGTAATGACAAGGTCGTGTAAGCTGCAGGTTTGAAGGAGGAGGAGGCCATTACTGTTGCATTTTCCTACCCCATGCCTGCCAATGGTGACATCCCACGCCTCAGAGTCAGACCCAACTCTGGCATTGAAGTCCCCAAGAATAAGTAACTTATCTGCTCTAGGTACACGTGATATCAGTGAGTCAAGTTCTTCATAAAATTTGTACTTTGCCTCATCAGGATTAGACATGGTAGGTGCATATGCACTGATTAAGGTTGCATGCTTCTTGTCTGAAAAGTGAAAGCTGCATGGCCATGAGTCTGTCATTAACACCTTTTGGTGAGCATTCAAGCTTCCTTACTAAGTTGGACTTGATGGCAAAGCCTACTCCAGCTTCGCGACGTTCTTCTCGTTTGCGTCCACTCCAGAAAAATGTATAGCCCGCTCCCTTTTCAGTGAGTTGTCCTTCATCAGCAAACCTAGTTTCTGAGAGTGCAGCAATGTTGACGTTGTAGCGCTTGAGTTCACTTGCAACGAGGGCGGTTCTTCTGTCAGGTCTAACAGCATTTGCATTGTCTAGTAGCGTACGAACATTCCAGGAAGCTATGGTGAGCCTGGTCACCTTTGTAGATTTCTTGTTAATTCGACAGCTAAATGGAATCCCTGCCAGCCGCGGTTAGCTAGCCCAGGTATGTTGAAGCAGGCAATGTTTAGGTCACCTTTTCTAGACCCTTCCCCATTCTAGGGGGTGAGCAGTGCGATCCTAAATAGGGCTGCTCAGTCACTCAGGATGTTGCCGGGTTCCGCTGCTGCTAAAACAGAAGAAAAAAGTTGGAAAGGTGACAGTGACACAATAACAAGTCTGATAATCCATCATGTCAAGCATAAACAGCAAAATATAGAATCATTACCTGCCTGATGTGAGTAAAGGTGTTTTCTAGCTGCGTGGTGTCATCTGCTAGTAATTTAATGATGATAAACACAGTGGACGTATCTCACATTGTAAATGGTCACATCATATTGTGAAATGTGACACACTGTTTGCACAGAAAACAACTGACTGGAGACGTGTACAACGTTGTGTCAACTCATTATTAAAATGCAATGTTCTGCTGGGAAACACTGGATCCTAGTCTTCATGTGAATGTTACTTTGACATATACCATCCACCTAAATATTGTTCCAGACCAAGCAGGACAAAATACACCCCCAAAACACAAAAACTGTTCAGGAGCAAGACAAAGAGCCCAAGGCATTGGAAGTCCAACATCCACCACACAATATTAGACAGGAGGTTTGAATGCAGGATTGCGTCTCTGCATTTTGCAGATGATGTGGTTCTGTTGGCTTCATCAGACTGTGACCTTTACCATGCACTGGAGCATTTGCAGCAGAGTTTGAAGTGGCAGGGATGCGGATTAGCACCTCCAAGTCCAAGGCCATGGTTCTCTGCTGGAAACCGGTGGATTGCTCTCTCCGGGTTGAGGGGGAGTTGCTTCCTCGAGCAAAGGAGCTCAAGTGTCTCGGGATCTTGTTTACGAGTGATGGGAAAATGGAGCGTGAGGTGAACAGTGGCTTGGTATGGCTGCAGCAGTAATGCGGACGTTGAACCGAACCGTTGTTGTGAAGAGGGAGCCGAGCCACAATGCAAAGTTCTCCATTTACCGTCCATCTACGTTTCAACCCTCACCTATGGTCATGAGCTCTGGGTAGTGATTGAAAGAATGAAATCACATGTACCAGTGGCTGAACTGACCTTCCTTCACAGGGTGTCTGGGCTCAGCCTTACAGATAGGGTGAGAAGCTCAAACATCCAGAGGGAGCTCGGAGTAGAGCCGCTGATCCTTTTTGTTGAACGGGCCCAGTTGAGGTGGTTTGGATATCTGATTCAGATGCCTCTGAGGAGACTTCCTTTGGAGGTTTTCCGAACACGTCTGCCTGGAAGGAGACCTCGGGGTGGACCCAGAACCTGCTGGAGGGTGTATGTATCTCATCTGGCCAGGGAATGCTTCAGGATCCCCCAGGATGAGCTGGAAAGACAGGGGATGGACATCTGGAATGACCTGCCTTGTCTGCTGCCTCCACGACCTGACCACGGATAAGCGGAAGAAAATAGATGGATGGGTTTGAATGTTGAGACTGAACCATGTATTTCAATAATACAGCACTGTGCTATTTTTGCTGAAAAAGAATGTTTAGAAGGATGTCACAACATGGCCAGATAAACCAATGTGTCCCACATAAACAGCAGGACATCCAATCCCAACCCATCTGATGTGTCTCAAGGTGTCTGCGGGTATTTTGTTGCAGGCTGGTGTGGACAGTAGGAACTTAAATCAGTCGCAGCAGATTTGTCTTTGTAAGTGCCCTGCTGCCTTCAAATGGCTGCAGGGAACTGATGAACTGCATAAAGCTGCTGTGGATACTCACCGATGTTACTGTAGAAGAATCACTCTTACTCTGTAGTCATTTTATAGATAAACACAGACTCCTTTTACAGGCATTCCTGTTTTGATAACATTAAACTATAGCTTCTGAAATGTAAGTTTTATCTACTGTTTATAGTGATCATTTTAGATATTTTCTACTTTTTGGCATTATACAATTATTGTTGCACATCTGCTTCAAGGATTTATTTTTCTTTTGTTTATAAAATCAGCTACCAACAGACTAACACTGTGCCAGAAACAGACATAGTTCTGGGACATCTATTCTCAGCTCAAAGCTAATTTCTATGAAAAATATCAACAAACTGCCTCATCTGAATGAGCCTCCCTCCTGCTTATACCTCTTTTACCATCTAAATGGCTAAAAGTGCCTGAACCGAGTAACTTAAATAAGTAACCTTAACTTTAAAGATTTTATAATGCACTAGAATCTTCAATGGGTGCCTTTCAGTGTTGTAGCCCTGCTTTTTGTGATTTTCCTGAATGTGACATCAGTACTTTAACACACAAGTCTTGCCTAATGAGGCATTAGAATATAACGAGGTCAGTCAGGTTCTGTTTGGACAATTGGAATATACAGTGGATGGATAGATGGATGTAGGTCTGCAGGGACATTTAAAACTGCAACAGAAAGAAACAAGTCTCACATCCATGTCTCTTCAAAAAGAATGAAATGCAACTCCTCTGTCACAGGAAATGCCTAAATTCCTCAATAATGATAAATATGTTTATCTAACACCCAAATCCATGAAGATAATTGCACTGGTGGTCTGCTTATTGACATATTTATCAATTAATGTGAGGATTATGAGCTTAACTGTTGCACTGTTAACAGGAACATTACAGTTTTGCAACATAATTACATTTTATTAAGAAATCTTTCATTTTGCAAAACACTCAGATATATACTACTGTTCAAAGGTTTGGGATCACCAAGACAATTTCATGTTTTCCATAAAAAGTCACACTTTTATTCATGTGCTAACATAACTGCACAAGGGTTTTCTAATCATCAATTAGCCTTTCAACACCATTAGCTAACACAATGTAGCATTAGAACACAGGAGTGATGGTTGCTGGAAATGTTCCTCTGTACCCCTATGGAGATATTCCATTAAAAATCAGCCGTTCCAGCTACAATGGTCATTTACCACATTAACAATGTCTAGACTGGATTTCTGATTCAATTAATGTTATCTTCACTGGAAAACACAGCTTTTCTCACCAGGAGATCACATCTTTATACTCTGACACAGACTCCTTTGTGCTTTGTTCTCTATATGCAAGATGATTATTTCAAATATGATAATTTGCTGCTTATTGATGAGATTTTCCTTGATATAAAATAAGTTGCGAGGTTTGGTAACTCATGATGAGCAACATCAACAAGCTAATTTGCTTCCTCAGGCACAACAAGACAGGTCATACATAGAAGTTTTCAATAGATGCTGTAAAGCCTTTGAAGTAATGATTGATCCTGCAGTTACCAGGTGGAACATATGTGTCTTTGAAATCAACCAGCAGATGTTCAGTGATGTGAAGAACTGCTTTATACTGCGGTCTGACTGAAATTAGCTTTTACTTTGTTTAAATGTACTTTAATGCTGCATTGCTAGCGGCCGAGAAAGCATTTTATTAAAGATGTGAAATGAAAGACTGCTAATGGAAACAAATGTGTACTGTTGACTCATTGTGCGTATATTGATTTGCATGCACCTCTGGGTCTCTTTCATTTCTCCTTGGACTTTCACTTTGAGCCAGTGGAAGGCAGCTGAGGCCTCTCCTGCATTGTTCGGGCTTGCTCGCTGGAGTGTTCCTGTCCTGAGGCGGTGCTTCAGCCATGCAGGCTCACAGACACGTGGACGGAACGCAGGCCAAGCTCATCCCCTGTGTGCGGTGTGAAAGGTGGAGGAAGGAGGGGCGAGTCAGGACAGAACGCACAGAGGATATCAAGAAAGGCGTAGTGGTTCCCTCCGGCTGGAATATCTTGGCCCAGCAGGGAGTTCTGATAGCCTGTCCAACATTAGTGACCTCATCTCCACCTCAAAGTAATGAAACGAACGAACGTTGGACCAGCTCAGGGGAAAGAAAAAAGTCTGTGTGACTGAGATGAAATAGGAAGGAGGAGAGACTTTTCTGAAGTGTTGTAAACAACCTCCATCTGTGTTCTCCTCCGCTACCTGTGACGGTACATGGTGGCCAAGTACCCGCTGTTCCTCTCTGCTCTCAGCAGAAACTCTCCTTCCACGGAGTCTGTGGGGAAAACACAGATGATGACAGCATCATGAAAAGAGATGATGGTGTACCTCCCTGTGTGGCTCCCTGGGTGTACAGTCATTGTTGAAACACCATAATGCCTCTGTTAAGGAGGCCCTAATGTCAGCATTACACCCTGCTGGGGTCACCCATGCGTGTCTCCTTGGGGTCTTCTTGTTATTGTTTGGGCCCATGTCAGAGGCGTGTTGGGGGCTCAAACGGAATCTTGATCTTTGTTTTGGTGGCTTGCAGGGGAAACTCAGCAAACAGACACAGCAGTTCAGATGTGGACTAGAAAGAGCTCTGGAATCACTTAACACCTAAGAAATTAAAATATTGTCAACTAAGAATATTAATGACAATTAGGGTTGGAAGATCATTTGTATTTTAACGATTCTGATTCTGCTTTATTGATTTTAGCTCTTAATGATTCTTGACCTTAAACTTTTTGTGCTAGGTGGTTAGGGTTACTACAACAGAGAAATCCTGCTTTTACATTAATGCATGACCAATAACAAGCTAAAGGTGCATTCATCATATTGATTTGACTTGGGGCCTGCACAGTGGCTTGGTGGTTAGTGCTGTTGCCTTGCAGCATCCTGTTTTGTGTACTGGCTTTCCCAGGATCTTCCTGCATGGAGTTTGCATGTTCTCCCTGTGCATGTGTGGGTTTTCTCCAGGTTCTCCAGCTTCCTCCCACAGTCCAAAAACATGCTGAGGTTAATTGGTGATTCTAAATTGCCTAATTTGCCTCAGAAGACTTTGATCATTAGACATCTGCAGTAAGATGCTGCAGATGTTTTATCAGTCTGTGGTAGCAAGAGTTCTGTTATATGCTGCAGTCTGCTGGGGAGGCAGGATAAAAAAACAAGGATGCAAGGCATTTGAACAAACTGATTGAAAAAGCTGGCTCTGTGGTTGGAATCAGATTGAACTCATTGGAGGATGAGGTGGAGAGACATGCACTTAGAAAGATGGAGGCCATTCTGACAAACATGGATCATCCGCTTCATATCTGCCTCATTGAGCAACGAAACATCAGTGGTGGACAGCTCCTATCCCTGCTCTGCAGGACAGAAAGGTTCAGAAAATCTTTCTTACCATCAGCAATTAGACTATTTAATTCAAAAGTAAACAGATGAGACCCCAGACAATTGAATTTCCCTTTGATATTGTGTTGTATTGCAAATTGCCTGTAGGTATGAATGTGAGAGTGCTTGGTTGTTTGTCTCTATGTGTAGCCCTGTGATTGACTGGTGATCTGTCCAGAGTGTCTCCTGCCTTCGTCCTAAGTCAGCTGGGATAGACTCCAGACCCCCTGTGAATCTAATGAGGATTAAGTGGTGTATAGACAATGGATAGATGGATCTGACTTTGTACAAATCAAACTGATTAACATAATGATAACTGGTTCCTCAGCAAATCTGAAGTAACAATCAGTCCAATTGCTGAATCTTCACATGTAATATATCTAGAGGCAAGTCCACTACTGCACTTTAGATTGCTGCTGTTTTCTACTGGCAACAACAAACCAAAGCAGCAAAACCCATCATAACTGCATATGCATGTAATGTTAGCTTAATAAGATTTATGTTACTTAATAATGCTAATGTCATTTAATTCAATTCAATTCAATTTTATTTAACCCATTTAGTCCCAAATTTTTCCCTGCAAAATAAGTGCATGTATTTTACTCCTTAGACCTTCCTAACACATAATATGTATCATTTTTTTTCATTTCATGTTGGTTATGTTAGTGAAAATGTAGGTTTTATACTCGGCAACAATTGTTGCCGGTGGGAAACCACATAGTCGAAATTTACACAAATTCTTCAGTTTGACCTATTAACACATTTTTTTAAAAAAGTAAGAATAATACTAATAAGTGTAATATATTATAAATAGGCATGATTATAAATGTGTTCGCAACTTTATAAGATACATAAAGATACCATGGCAATGAATACTGAAGAGAGCTAATACTGACAACATTGCAAATACTGCATTTCACAGTCTCATAAAACAGTTAAATAACTGTAGAGCTAAGAGTGTTTGATCTTACAAATAAGAACTGACCATAGTTTACAAAAATAAAATAAATTCACATTGTGGCAGTAGCTTAGATTGCCTATTTACTGACCACTAACATCATGGCCAGAGGGTGACTGTACATAATGCTTTCATGCAATTGATATCTGTTTTTTGCATATGGAATCATCTTGTGAGCACCCTTAGATTTAGAGGACACATCAGCAGGAACAAATCAACAGCGTCTGCTTTAGTTTGTTTCATGTAGTCTGCTGCAGTTGGGCCATAGGTCACAAAATCTGGCTTATTGGATGGACTATGTATTGACTATGTATGTATGTATTATGTAATGTATTATGCTAGTGGCAACAAATGTTGCCATGCTTATGTTTACTCTTCTTATGATCAAAAGATGCATGTAGGCATAAAATTCTCATTATATATCAGTAGAAGACCCTTTAAAAAATTTATGTATAAAATATCTCACTTATATCTGTTAATTAAGATATTTAAATAAATTCTTCTTGTACAAGTTTGAGGCAGACAGCTCCTTCCATCGGTGCAAGCAGGAAATAAAGAGGCCTAGTCATGTGACCATTTACACTAGTTACATGACATTGATACAGTTTAGAGGAGACAACCTATTCTTGATTTTAAAACTTGCATTAGCTGTCCAAAGCCAAAACAGCACTTTTAGAGAATAAAAATTGAAAGAAAAATGAGCGGCAACAATTGTTGCCAGTGGGATTAAACGGGTTAAATAGCGCCAATTACAGGTCAAATTGTCTCAAGACGCTTTACAGAACCCATATGCCTGAACCCCCAGAGCAGCCCTAAGGCAACAGTAGCAAGAAAAAACTCCCTTTAACAGGGAAAAAACCTTGAGCAAAACCCGGCTTTTTATGTCGGGGTTGGGGACCCATCTGCCTGCTGGCCGATGGATTGAGAGGGACAGAAGAGGTGCAGAGGTAGAGGGAGAGGGATGGGAGAAGAGACTACTCTGGTGATGATAATCCTCTAAGCTAATAGGTTTTGCATTACTCAAGTGACAGTGCAATGTATTGACAACAGTGCCAGAGCTCTTACTAATCCCCTGTTGTTGGAATGATTGAAACTCATCCATTCATTGTCACTAACACACGAATGACAGAAACTTGGGTATTTGTTTCTGTGTACTTGCACGTGTAATTTGATGTATCTTCATATTTGTGGTATGCACCAATCAGCCATAACATAAACCCTTTGATGCACAAAATGGGTCAAAAGTGATCCCAATCCATTGGAAAATGGGTATCTCCTGACCCACACTGTGCATCAAAGGGTTGAAACCACTGAGAGGTGAAGGGAATAACACTGACCATCTTGTTACAATGCAGTGTTCTCCTGGGAAACGTTGGGTCCTGCATTCATGGATGTACCTTTGACACGTACCATCCACCTAGATACTGTTTCAGACGCAGCACACCTGTCCTGCATCGCAATGTTATCCATGGACATCATACTTCTGGTAATAACTTATGGAAAACTGTGTACAGATGTGCACATCATCAAAAATACAAATTTCCATTCATTCAAATTTGTGAACATTCCTAGTTAGGACCACTTAGAAGCAAAATGGCTACATTAAATTAGCTGAAATAAAACAAGTTGTGATTTAGTAACTCCTATGCCCTTGCACATTTTAATTACTTTATCACAAACCCTTTGGTGCATGATGAACCTGGCGCCTCAGGTCCCCTCAAGGTGTTGGCCTCCAGGCAGTTGCTGTCTTTTGTGCGGTTAGTAATCCAGGCCTCAGTTCTAAAGATTAACCTGAATATTAAAAGAACAAGGCACTCATTTATCTCCACTGCAATTAGAATCCTTCATTTGCACATGAAATACTGATCTTCTATCTGAACAAGCACTTTGTGTTTTACGCTAATGAGGAACATTTTAGTATTCTGTCAAGCTATTGACTCGTTGTCCATTCCTATTAACTAGGGTGGATATTGTAGCGGTTTGTCATGTATATAATTATACTTTCATGTGGTTTTAAAGTTTAATTATGATTTTACTACCAATCTCATTTGCAGCCCAACCTTCACCAGACAGTACAGTTTGAACTGATCCACTCCAAATGACCTCTTCAGTGTATATCCACCATTCTCTTTTATTCGTCACCTGCTATAGACATGAATGTTAGCTTGGGAGTTATGTAATATACCCTCCCCAACTGTTTATAACACAGAGGGAACAGTCCAGGTTTAATTGTATTTTAGATGCCGGCTCTAAAATGGGATTCCGGTGAAGGACGGTCCACTGTTGCTTCAATTATGTATTATTAGTCAGCTTTAAGCATGTTAATGCCTTTGATTAATTCAGCATTAGCAGAATGTATGAAGCAAGGGGAATAACAAATGCAAGGTCTGCCAGCACCCACCTTTTCCAACAAACAGCTTTCATACAAAGCAGCACCCTTGAGACCTCCTCACATAGAAATGCAGCGAGCACTGAAGAACCCTTCGCCTCCACTCAAGTGAGGATGTCCGGCAATTGACAGGGCTGCACAAGGTCAGGTCAGTCAAGGCCAGCACTCGATGCCTGCAGGAGAGCCTCAGCTCATGAAAATGTAAATGCTAGTCCCATGTAGTGATTATGATCACATGCAATTTGTACAGCCATGGCCACTCTAGAATAAACAGCCAGTGATAGGCAGGCTACTAGTGGAATCGCCTTTTTTCATTCTTTTAATTAAGGTGTCAGTGGAAAGCAATCAGGATGACTGAAGAGCTGCTCGGTCTGTGTTAATACAATCAAGCATTGATCTTTAAAGAGGAAATGGAAATGAAAGTAACTACCAAACGCATTAACAATTTCTAACTGATTGCATGTCATATTTGATTGAGAAAATGCACTTTGCAATTTCGACCTCAATAAATGCAACGCTTGGACATCAGAAAGGGAACTAAATGAAAGAGTCCCGAGTTGTTGTGAATATTTCAATAAATAATATACTAAGCTGTAGTTGAAATGTAAAGCAAATGATTTTATTTTTTGCTTTAGCCCCTATGAGGAAATGAACCCTGATAGCTTGTTTTTCTCTCCTCAACTATTTTTAATGTTCCTAATGCCAGTATGATAATAATATGAGCATGCTGATCTACAGCCCCATGCTTATCAACTGTATTACCTAAAAAATTCTAAATTAAACTTTGTAAACCAAATAAAAACTCTGTTGGCTTTATAAATGCCAACAAAATGTAACAGATATTGACACAAAAAAATCTGAAAAAGGCAATGTTCAACTGCTTCATCTTACTGGCAAAAAAATAAATACATCTGCATTCTGCACAGAGTGTGTGTGAGACATCAAGGTAGAAGCATTCAGTGCAAGGGAACATTTTAAATGGAAACTGCAGCAGAGGAACAACATCGATCAAAAGAAGAATCAGCAACAGATGATGATGTTTACACATCCCAAATACAATCACCTGACAAATGTGGATCAAGTTGTGCTTTGCGACTTCATAAATCTACAAATTTCTAGGTTGAGAAAAAAAGGAAAGATTTAGTTCCACTGTGGTCTTTGATGAAAATGATGGTTCATAGCGAGACTGGTCTCCTCTGTGGTTCCTCTGTGATGGAACGAGTTACCAAACTCAGTTCGATCTGCAGAATCCCTATCAGTCTTTAAGAAAGTAGTACAAGTAGTAGCTAAAGTACGAATATGAAGTATGGATAATTATGTGTGCCATGTATTATATTTTCATTATAGCTAGCTTTGCTCAAGTTTCATACCGATCATTAATTAAACCCCTGAAGACTCATTTCTATGTATTAAAGTGACATATTTGGAATAGTTTCCATGGAACTTTCCACCTCTCTGTTCACTCACCCCTCCCCTTGCCTGTATCTCCAGCACACCAGCTCACCTACAACTCTGCTCAAACACTGTAAAAGTACTCTCGGCTACTTAATGGCAAATTGTAATATTGGATTCATTTAACTATACATATTTAAAGTGGAAACTGATTATGTGGAACAATAATGAGTAAGTTGACAGGATTGGTTCCTCAGGTTTGCTGTGTAGAAAAACCTAGAAATCTGAGTCTGTGTTTTTGAGACTGTCATTGAGACTCTGGAGCTTCAAGGTGGAAATGCGTGACTGTTTATGTCACTCCTGTCATGCCTTCTAGCTTACAAAAACTCTACATCAGGAGTGTCAAACTCATTTTTGTTCAGCCCAGTTTGATCTTAAAATCATAACATAATAACCCATAAATAACCACAACTCTGTTTCCTTTTGTTTTCCTTTGTTTTAGTGCAAAAAAGTCCATTCTGAAAATGTTCACATTTAATGAACTATAATTTTTTAAAAACATTATGAAGAACCTGAAGTTTCTTTAGAATAAAAAGGGCAATTTCAACAATATTATGCCTCAGTTTATCATTTACACATTACAACCTACCTATCACAGTGTATCTACAACGGCACAAAACATTTAGTTACAGGTATCTGGAACTCAACAATATAGTATTTTACAACTTGTCAAGATCTAGAAATCATTTCAAATTTACATTCATTTCTACATCTGTGTGATAATCCTGATCACCTGAACTGACACACCATACAGACTAAAGTGGGAACTATTAAGGAAAGGGTTAAGTTGTCCTCTTGTATTGTAAATGTTTAAAATTAATACATTAAAAATGCACAAAAATTGTGGCAGTATATCAACAATAGGGTTCAACCAAACCAAACTCAGTCATACTGAAACTGCCGACTGACATTATATTGCACAAGTTCAAAGTCTTTAAATATTTTCATTTTTCCCTCTGTCACTGTTACACTTTGCAAAGTCCGACTGGACCCTCTGGCAGGCCAGTTTTGGCTCGTGGACCATATGTTTGACACTCCCAGTATATATGAACACGTTAATAAGATAAAAGGACAAAAGGAGTATTTTTCCGCTTGTTAACTTGATCACTAATGGTTTTAAATGTCACAGTTCTAGATATGGAATTAATTTCTTCCATACATATATATATATATATATATATATATATATATATATATATATATATATATATATATATATATATATATATATATATATATATATATATATATATATATATATATATAGGTTGAGAAAATCACAATTCAAATTCTTATAATTTTTATTGTGATTGTATTTGTACTGCAATAGTCCAAAATTATGTGAAAATGCATGTACATAGTTTCAGTGAAATAACATAACCTCTGTCTCATTGCCTCTAGAAACAGGAAACACACTGCAACTCACTGACAGTAAAATAATAAATCTCTCTGATGCACTTTGCCCATGACAACAGAAACATACAGAAACAAAAGAAGCCTGGCAGACTTTATCCTCTCAGCAGCTGTGTGGTTAACTAGCGGCTAGAACTGATGACAGGTGTGTGTGCAGAGTCAGACACACACACACAGGATGCTCACTTCATCAGTCATCTTGCAAAAATACACCGTACATAAACGAATCCCGCTGCAGAACCTCCTCTCCATCAGGACCATCAGTTGTTGATGTCCTCCCTCGGGTCTCCGGTTTCTAGACTAGCGGCTAGCGCAGAGCTACAGGGAACATCTGGACCCCTCAGAGCAGTGGGGGACGTCTACGTAGATCACGTGACCGACCGACGGTAGATCTGAATTATTTTTAGTTTTGTTTTATTTATTATTTTGGGCTTCAAAGACTTTTACACACACACACGCACACACGCACACACGCACACACGCACACACACACACACTTACAAATAAAAAGCAAAATTAAATAAAATTAAAAAAACAACTTTCACAAAAGGGCACTTTGGGCATCAAGGGACAAAGTGCTTCAGCCCCCTATGCCGCATGTGCCTGACAGAACGTGTTCAAAACTGAACAAAAAATAAATAAATCATCACATCATCAAATTAATATTTAGTAGTCCTTCTTTTAACAGTAGTAGAGTTCTAATCCTGGCTGGATGTCTTCCCTATGAGCCTTTCACACTGTTGAGGGCTAATCTTGTGATTAGCCCTCAACAACCTTTTTTGAAGCAGGAAGTGACCTGCCAACATGATATTTGGAATGCAGTGATTTTTACTCAACCAAGGAATGCGGTGACAACCGGCATTGGTTTGTCTGTCTGTTAGCAACATTACTCAAAAACAAACAAACGGATTTGGATGAAATTTTCAGGGATTGTGTCATGGCCCATTTTGCCATCTGCTCCTCTGCCTGGCTGTGTCTCCTCTCTTCCAGTTCTCCATTCTACTGGTTATCAGTGCGGATGGAGAGCAGCTGCAAGAGCCGCACACATGCAGCTCATGTCTTCATCATCCTTACGGCAAAAAAGACCAGATCTGCGCTCCACTCAGTGTCGGATCCTCCTGTCTATTGTCTTCACTCTCTGCAACCACAGTGCGACACAGTACCTCCAGAGCAGCTTGCCTTTCTCCCCAGGAATCCTCCGGATAGAGGACCTGGACCCTCCAAGAAGCCTCCAGAAAGAGGACTTGGAAGCCGTCCCCCAGATAGAGGACGTGGGCCCCCAGACTGCTCCAGCTGACCCGGCCCCTGCTCCTGGGACAGAACCCGCTGTCATCCCTTGCCACCACCGCCGCACTCCATCGACTGCTGTCAGCACTGGCGTGTACCTCCCCCCGACTGCCAATCCCTGGGAGCCTGCCTTCCCCCCTCCCTCACCTGTAGTGAGTTTTGGCCTGAGTTTGTTTTTTGTATTCATTTTAATTTGTAAATTTAACCTTTTTGAATTTGATCTGCCTATTGCCCGCTCTGTGTGTTCTCCCTTTGCGTTCAGACTCCCCCCGTACCATGACAGAAGGTCAGAAATGACACAAGGACCAATTGATTAGATGTTGGCAGTGATGCAGCTTATAGTGTGGATCCACAGATTTGTTAAAGATTTCTGTATCATTGCCAGATAGCGGCACGGCATCACTGTAACTATGACAACAAGTGAACACTGCGTCAGCTGCCTGCTGATGATCACATGATTGCGATCCTACTATAAATCCACCACTGTGGACTTATTGGGACTTATCTGTCGGAAATGATACAAGGAACAATTGATTCAGTTGTGGGGGTGTTTCTGAGTCCCATCAATTCCTGGAGCCCACTACATAGTTATGTCACGCAATTTGGTATCCATACATAATGTGGAAGGGAATGAACAGCCTTGGCAGAGTATTGCACTCTCTAAGTGCTTTTCCAGTTTTCCAATAGTCACAACAATGCTGGGTAAAGCAGCCCCACACACAAAAAACTCAACAAACCTTAAACCAATCACTGCTTTAGACATACATGGGCATGCCTGTCTCATTAGGTATGCATAGATAACTTTAAAAACGTGAAAGCAATAAGATGTTGCACGGGGGAAAAAAAAAAAAAAAACCCTTATGATCATCATCATCAAGATAAAGTCCAAAAAATTTTTTTCTGGAAAACCAAATTAAATATGTAGCTAAAAACATCATGTTTTGATGTATTCAGGTATAATTTTCTCTTCCGATGACCTTTTACTACATTTTGTCAAGTTTCAGGGCCAAAAGAGCAAAAGAGCGATTCCCAATTGAGCTGTGTTCATACATTGAAATTCTTAGCATGTGGTTGTTTGACATGCTGGTGGTCTTGGTTTCACCCTGACTGACATGGTTTTTTGTCATATTCCTCACACAACTCATCTCACACAACACTGCTCATCCCTCCCAGCAGCTGCCAGCCTCCCCATGCAAAGCAGAGGAGCAATGTTCTGCCTCTGACAGACAAACACAGCTGGAGAAAACAAAGAATATTTGAAATATTTTTTTTTTCTGGATTTGTGGCTGGTGACTCAAGAAAAAAAAATCTCTGAAAAATAGAGTAAAACCTGTATTGAATTTCCTTTGTGTCAAAAAATCTTTTCCCACTGCCCTTGAAGGTGAAATGACAAATTGCCTTGATGCCGCACTGAGAATCAGAAGAAAAACGGCAATGACAGACTGCGGCCTTAATGTCAGGCGCCTGGTGCTGATGTTCACTTTTCCGATTTGATGCTGTAGAATGTAGTCAATAATAATTAAAGGAAGGTTTTCTCTTCTTTTCCAACACTCCACCTCTGCACTTCTGCATTTTTGTTTTCCATAAAGATTATACTGTAATGAGATTGCTCTTTGTTTCGAGGAGCCTGAGTTATGTGGTGGTAAAGTTTAGGATTAATTCCAACTAACAGTGCAGGTGCTCACCTTCAACTTTCTACTGCAGGAAACATATTTCACAGTTTTGTGAGTGCCAGGAAAAGTAGGACATGAGATACACAGTCAACAGATGGCTCTATTTACTACAGTTAATTGGTTGCGGAGACTTTTGTTCATCTATTTACTTTGATTAAGGAGTTGTCTCTTGTTAAGCACAAGTCAGACGTTAAAAGAGATCCCTTTCACAGGTCACAAATCGAAAATTAAAAATGACCACTAATATTTTGTAATAAAATGCAATTTCCAGTTGACTCACATTCACAATGGATGGTCAGAACCCTTGTCACATATCAGGTTTACACTATAATTAGCATAATACAACAAATATGTTTAATCAGACTTGTTATGACAGACAACATGCAGCCACTGTAATTTAATTTACTCTTGTTGACAGCAGCTCAGAGGTCATTTAGAAGCAGCACTCTGATGACACAAAATGTATGCTTTATGGAAATGACAGCAATGCTTAGACAAATTCTGAAAATGTGCTTCTTTTGTCTGTTTTGATGTCATCTTTAATCGTGATCAGAAATCCAGACAAAGTTGTTATTTAGCAGCTTACTTTATACAAAACCAAATGTGAATCTGCCATATAAATGATTTAGCTTCATGCAGACATTTATTTATTTATCACATTACCAGTAACACTGCATAGTCCCAAACATGGCACAATTTAAGCCATCTGAATTATGAGTTGTATGTTTAATCCTGCCAAGATGAATGTGAGTGCTATACATGATATTTACAGTTCATGCTTGATAGTTTTTGCATTGTCAATTAATGGTGTCCACAGACCACAGGCTCCACAGGCTAAAAAGGCTGGTATGTAGAGTGCACTTGGTGATCCATTTAATTCATCAAGATAACTTGCAGATTTTTTGGAATAGTCAAAAGAGTTTGACAGTTTGTACCATTTCAGTTGACCAAGATTTTAATTCTGCATTATACCTGCATTAATATACATTGGGGCACTTAATACAACCAGCTGTGACCATGGATATACTAAGTAGAAATGGATACTGGACTCAAAAGTGGCTCCTGATTATTTCAATAAAAATTGCTTGCTGGGCACATGATCTAAAATAGTTTCCGTTTCCCCACTGTCTCCGCCAATGACTTCCTGCCCAGCCCATAGTATTTCCTATACATTAACAAAGGAATCCTTAGAAATTCCTCTATTAGCTGCCTGTGAATGCACTTCATCCTCTGAGGATTCTTGTACATGAGACAACACAAACTGGTGAATGTTGGAACTTTCATGTTTGGTGAGCTTGTGTAAGCTCTCCTGTATCACAGTTGAATGACTTTAATCTGCTGTACTGAGCTTCTGTCTCCTTGGACAGCTCAACAACTGTTCCAGAGTCCAACATCTGTGAGGGAAGTTTCTTCTGAGCTTCATCAGTCTTGTTTTCAGTGGTCCCTTTAGAACATTAACATGCTGTGAAAATAAAAGTCACTTTTCTAGGTGCTGGGAAAGTTTTATGAATATGAGACCTGGTCAACTATGATATCTCTTTTATCTTGGTGGTCTGTGGGGAAAATGCATTTATTCATTGGAAAACTACACGTGACCACTGGGGACAATTAGTAGCAAAGCTGAGTGGCAGCCTCAGCCCCAGCAACAGCACTGGGCCTTCTGTGAATTTATACATAATAACAGAACTATGTTACTACAACTTTTGCATTAATCATGTGATACATGCTGAATGTGTCCATCCATCCATTATCTGTACACCACTTTATCCTCTGTAGGGGCATAGGGGAGCTGGAGTCTATCAAAGCTGACTTAGGATGAAGACAAGTCACCAGGTTTTGTTTTTTCAGGAAGACAATGACCTGAAACATACGGCCAAAGATACACAGAAATGTTTTTAAGACAACAATGTTAATGCTCTGTAGTTAGAACCAAGACTTCAACCCAGTACTTGTACTAAATAACTTGAAGGGAGTGAATACGTATTGCATATTTTATATTTCTGATTTTTAATTGATATTAATTGACATTACTTAAAACCAATCTGTTTCTTTTTGACATGAAATACTTTTTTTTTGTAAATTTTTGTATAATATCTGTATTTTTCTTGCTATGTGTTATACTTCCAGTGTTAACATTGGTAAACAGCCACCCAAACTCCTTTTCAAAAGCCAGACAAATAGGAAAATAAGTGTCTTACACCTTTACTATCTTCACAGTCGGCAACATTGAATTGGAGTGAAATTAAAGAACAAAACACCAAAAATACACTCAATATATTGCTGTGTGAGCAACAAACAAATATAAAGTATATAACAGGAAAGTTAGAGTTCAATCAAATGTATAGCCAGTAAGTACACTGCACAATAGAACGCCTATTTTTACAGGCCATAATGAAGTAAATTACTATCATCATATAATCTCGGAAAAGGTCCACAAAGTCAACAACATTGATCAGTGGATGTGTAATGAACATTAAACTCTTACAGTCATTGCCTCCAGAGGGATACACAGGCAGGACTGATTTGGATCAGACAGCAGAAAATGCAGATGCCATCATGACTTTTCTACAGCTTACTGATCTACTTCCCGCTTCCTGTTTCCTGCTTACCATTTCCTGCTTCTGCTATTTTGCAGCATGAAAAGAAAAACACAGTTTGAGCTATTTCTGCATAGAACGATATAAAACACATTTTAGCAATTAACTCCATGTCTGTTTGAATCTATTCAGGGCAGAACAATATCTTTAGGGTGAAAACTGCATACACTTTGCACACTCACATTCACACCTACGGACAATTTAGAATTATCAGTTAACCTCAACATGTTTTTGGACTGTGGGAGGAAGCCGGAGAAAACCCATGAAATGCACAGGTAGAACCTGCACAACTCCACACAGAAAGATCCCAGGTCAAGATTTGAACCCAGGACCTTCTAGCTGTGAGCTGTTGGAGAAGGTGCAGCTGTAAAGCAGGAACAACATTTTCTAAACATCACAAACATCATGTAGTTATTCTTTATATTACCAAAGTTTAATCCACTTAATCCAGTAACATTTTGATTGTCTGATTAAGCAAATAATTATTT
Organism: Amphiprion ocellaris; assembly: GCF_022539595.1. NCBI lineage: Eukaryota > Metazoa > Chordata > Actinopteri > Pomacentridae > Amphiprion > Amphiprion ocellaris. The sequence goes on from NC_072785.1 coordinate 1,576,556, forward strand.
TCTATCAGTCATGAGCAAAAAAATTACATAAATGTGAAAAACATTTGAGTATCTCATGGACAAAACTTGGAAAAACTAGGTGTTTTTAATAGCACAAACATGTACATCATCACTGATGCTGGATAACTCAGTGACTAACACCACCAGGAGATCAGTGATTCAAATCCTGGTTGGTGCACAGCTGTCCAGTGAGGACCCTTAAGGCTTCTACACACTGTGCGATTTTAAAACTCTTATAAGTTCACAGCTTGCTACACTGTACGACATGAATCTGACAATCTTTGGCCACGACACGACGTTTGCTGTGTGCAGATTGTACAATGAAAGCACAAGCTGAATCGCAGCCTATGATGTACGTGAGTCGATGTGAATGCGCAATAAGCGTGCGCCGTCCATCCATGAAAAATAAACAACCGAAGCATAAACGGAGCACCTACAATCACAGGGAAACTAGCTAAACATGAACAGATTTAATTTTTATTTATTTAGTGACATAAACTAAGTTCTGTGGCCACTATTTACAATGGTGTTTTGTGTGCGTTTGCTAGCCGCTAATGTTAGGTTACTAACCTGGAAGCTGTAATTCCGCTGTTATGTCCTTCCATGCTTTGTCCTTTTTTGTCCGGTTGTGGTTCGAGCTGGAAGACACATCAGAAAGGCAGGGCTTCTGCTGCTACAGTTCTACTAGGCTGTCTTCTTTGTTTAAATCCCACATACTTGTTTTGATGCATTCTGCCATTGTTGCTGCAAATCATCTATTTGGTTTTAGCGCCAGTGTCGTGCTGATCAGTAGGTCATTTCATACTGCATTTCTATTGGTTGGTTAGTTGATGTAGATTGCAGCAGCAGTCACACTGTGAGATGATCACCCCAAATTTCTGACACTGTCAGAATTTTATTGCAGCTTGTCTTTGGTTGCAAGACCATGACAACAGCAGTCCTTGAACCTGTCTCACAGTGCGACGTAGGAGTACTGATTTAGAGCCAAGACCAAAGATATCACCACGATTCTCTCACGATTGTTATCTTTCGTCTGGGATGGCTGAAAATCACAGTGTGTAGTGGCCTCTAGGCAAGGTCCTTAGTGCTGCCTCACCTACCTACCTTGTGTTGTATCCACACTCCAATGTGCATCACTTTGGATAAAAGCGTCTGCTAAATGAAAGTGTAATTATAATGCCACCTCATGAATGCAGCTAGAAATATTATTGTCTTTGGTCATAGAAAACAGAAGATGACTCCACCTTGGTGCAATACTTTTGCAGAAACCATCAACTATTAGCATAATTTTAGTTCTTTAAGCACCAGGACAAACACCAGTGCAAACAAACAGTAAAACCATTACACCTGATTGAAGGTATGGAAACAAAACTGTAAATGCCCAAGACTTGAGCAAATATCTGCAACCACATACACAATAAACAACAGAAATGATTTCACTGTAGTCTGATATAGTGAGTTGTGTATCACTGGAAATATAAAGATAGTTCAGTGTGAGTCACCACAGATGCTCCAGTCTCGGGCTTTATCTAAGAACTACATTATATAGCTTTTTATCAGGATAAATACAGAATGTCACTGCTTAAAAGAACATAATATCCACTGCTGGAGAACAGTAACTATTCACAGACTGATTTAAGGTTGAAATAGCCTCCACATCTATCTACGCTCTGTCAGGAACACAGTGTGGGTAAAAAAGCAGCAAGAATGTTGACTGAATATGAACTTCTTTCACCTTCTCATTGTACTGTTATCTAAGATTAAATTTTATTACTATTGTTTAAAAAGCTGACTTGATCAGTTCCCATGTGCTCTGAACGGTTCACGGCTATCATGGACACTTGAGGTTCGACAGTTCCACAAAATGTTGTGAGAAATGTTTAGTGCCACGTACAGAATCATTATTACGTGGCAAACAAGAGACAGCAAACTCTTTAGCACTTTAGCTTTTTTACTTTTAGTTGTCGCATAACCAACAGAACATTTAAAACTAGTTATCGATAGGTTGGAGTTATGTTTTTTGAAGCCACCTGAGGTCCAGTTGGAGCCAAGCCCACCACTGGCTGTGTGTGGTCCATCTGTTAGGTGTAAGTGCAGCACTCACCCCACTTGAAGCTCTGTTTAGAGGGAAAAATCTGGCTCTGTAGCTGCTAAATGCTGCACTATGTTCATAATAGTTTCATTCTGTTGCCTTGTTTTCTCAGTTTTGAACTCTTGATGTTCTTGACCTCCTGCCCTGTTTTTCCCACCAGTTGCACTGCTTGATCGTCCCCGCCCCTCTGCTCACTGAAAAGCTGTCCTTGTCTGATTTTTTTGACCTTGTTTAGCTGGAACCTGATTTTTTTTTTTTTTTTTTTTGCATACTCTGTTTTGCATGATACCTGTCCGCTTTTGCGTCATGCATTCTTTTCTTTTTTTGTGTGCCAGTTTTGCACAGGCAGGTGGTGTACAGTATCTTTATCAACTGAAGAAATCAGCTAAAAGAAGCTGCAGATTAGGGTCTTAGCAGAGCGTTTTCAAAGGTCGAATTTCTGTGAGTTTGTAACTACAAGTTGCTCTGTTCACATGCACTTTTGATCCATTGATACTCTGTCAAGGAATACAGCGGAGTTTTATTACATTTAGCATTGGTTTGTCTTTTATTCACACTTGGGTTTGTTTTCTTTTGTTTCTTTGTTTGTTTGTTTGTTTGCTGTCTGTTTCTCCACCAAGGGATATGGCGGTGTTGTGTGACGACCGGCCTACATTTGTCTGTTTGTCTGTCCGTGTGCAACATTACGCCAAAACGGATTAGAGGATTTGGATGAAATTTTCAAGGAAAGTCAGAAATGACACAAGGACCACATGATGAGATTTTCACAGTGATGCAGCTTATGGTCTGGTTCCATGGATTTGTTAAGGATTTTCATATCATTGTAAGATAGCGGCACAGCGCCACTGTAACTGTGACAACAAATGAAAGCTATATTAGCTCCCTGCTGATGATCACATGATTGCGAGCCTACTACAACTCGTCCACTGCGGACTGATCAGGACTTATCTGTCGGAAAACGACTGAGCAGCCTTGGTGGAGTACTGCACTCTCTAATGCTTTTCTTGTTGTCATCCATCCATCCATTATCTATACACCGCTCAATCCTCACTAGGGTCGCGGGGGGCTGGAGTCTATCCCAGCTGACTCAGGTGAAGGCAGGGGACACCCTAGACAGGTCGCCAGTCTGTCGCAGGGCTACATACAAAGACAAACAAGCACTCTCACATTCACACCTACGGGCAATTTAGAATAATCAATTAACCTCAGCATATTTTTGGACTGTGGGAGGAAGCCGGAGTACCCGGAGAAAACCCACTCATGCACAGGGAGAACATGCAAACTCCATGCAGAAAGATCCCGGGAAAGCCGGGACGCGAACCAGGGATCTTCTTGCTGCAAGGCGAAAGTGCTAACCACTACGCCACTGTGCAGCCCCTTTTCTTGTTGTCATTGTACACAAAAAATTGTGCAACAAAATTGGTGGGAGCATCTCCCCATAGTGCACTTAAAATATACAATATGCACTATGCGTGACAATAAAAGTAATAAATAGAAAGAACAATAAAAGTCTGCATGTACACACACTCATGTTGCGCTGTCCCATATCTGACCAAAATAAAAGTTGTTCAGAAGTATCCATGGGGTTTATGCCTGCATTAAAACAACCAACAATACTATTAATAATACAAAATGTACAGCTAGTTTGTTTTGTTGTTTTTTCAGCAAATCTCTGGGTCAAATAGTCATTTTAATCGTATCATTTGTTTATGCAGGCAAGACTGCCACATAAACGTACATGAGAGCCCAAATATGGTATAGTAAGCTTTTATTTAACCCTTAGTTGGTCAAAAATCTGGAATTATAATTGTTAATAAAATCATAAAACGATTTAAATAACTTCAGATGATAACACGTAACACTCTTATGGCTAAAGTATCCTTGTTCTGCCCAGAACACCCACCTAGTTGAGACATCACCCTGTGTCCATTCAGACTTTAGTTTCTTTTCCTGACTGCAGGTTCTGGGTCAGTATTCCATTGTCCAGCAGTTTTCATCACTTGTTTTCAGCTCTTCTGGTTAGTCAGAACTACTTGGGTCTATGTGGCTGAATGAGGGCTGGCTCTGCTGTTAGAGCTGAACAACTGTAGACTTACCACAACCTATCCATAGTTATGTCTATGAAACATAGCTAGTACTAGGCTGCTAATGAGTCTTTCAGTATTCATTTAGCGTTCAAACTGACATTTTCAGATGTATTTTTAAGTTGTTCAGTGTCCTTTCACTAATTAGCTAGCTTTTAGCCCACACACTGACATTATCTGTGTTATTTTCCTGTGTTAAGTACCTTTGTTTGCAGCTTCTTCGACCATAAAACTAGGTTGATGTTGGTGGTGAATTTAAAATCAGACGTGTAGAGCAGCTACGATCAACATATATTTTTTTTTATATATAAACAAGAAAAACACTCAGAGAGCACAGTACTCCGCCTAGGCAGCTCAGTCGTTGTATGATTTCCGACAGATAAGTTCCAATAAGTCCGCAGCAGTAGATTTGTAGTAGGATCGCAATCATGTGATCGTCAGCAAGCAGCTGACATAGCATTCGCTTGTTGTCATAGTTACAGTGATGCCGTGGAGCAAATAATCCAAATAATCAGAATCAGGTGTTCAAATCACTTCCATGGCCACAGGTGTATAAAATCAAGCATGCAGACTGCTTTTACAAACATTTGTGAAAGAATGGCTCGCTCTCAGGAGCTCAGTGAATTCCAGCATGGAACTGTGATAGGATGCCACCTGTGCAACAAATCCAGTCGTGACATTTCCTGGCTCCTAAATATTCCACAGTCAACTGTCAGCTGTATTATAAGAAAGTGGAAGTGTGTGGGAACGACAGCAACTCTGCCACCAATTGGTAGGACATGTAAACTGATGGAGTGGGGTCAGTGGATGCTGAGGAGCATAGTGCCAAGAGGTGGCCAACTTTCTGCAGAGTCAATCGCTACAGACCTTCAAACTTCATGTGGCCTTCAGATTAGCTCAAGAACAGTGCTTCAGCAGAGAGCTTCATGGAATGGGTTTCCATGGCCGAGCAGCTGCATCCAAGCCATACATCACCAAGTGCAATGCAAAGCGTGGGATGCAGTGGTGTAAAGCAGCCACCACTGGACTCTAGAGCAGTGGAGACACCTTCTCTGGAGTGACCAATCACGCTTCTCCATCTGGCAATCTGATGGACCAGTCTGGGTTTGGCGGTTGCCAGGAGAACCATACTTGTGGGACTGCATTGTGCCAAGTGTAAAGTTTGGTGGAGGGGGGATTATGGTGTGGGCTTGTTTTTCAGGAGCTGGGCTTGGACCCTTAGTTCCAGTGAAAGGAACTCTGAATGCTTCAGCATACCAAGACATTTTGGACAATTCCATGCTCCCAACTTTGTGGGAACAGTTTGGAGCTGGTCCCTTCCTCTTCCAACATGACTGTGCACCAGTGCACAAAGTAAGGTCCATAAAGACATGGATGACAGAGTCTGGTGTGGATGAACTTGACTGGCCTGCACAGAGTCCTGACCTCAACGTGATAGAACACCTTTGGGATGAATTAGAGCAGAGACTGAGAGCCAGACCTTCTGGTCCAACATCAGTGTGTGACCTCACAAATGAGCTTCTGGAAGAATGCTCAAAAATTCCCATAAACACACTCCTAAACCTTGTGGACAGCCTTCCCAGAAGAGTTGAAGCTGTTCTAGCTGCAAAGGGTGGACCAATGTCATATTGAACCCCATGGATTAGGAATGGGATGTCACTTATGTTCATATGCGAGTCAAGGCAGGTGAGCGAATACTTTTGGCAATATAGTGTATCTTGCAATGGTACAGAAATCTTAGCAAATCCGTGGATCCAGACTATAAGCCTTATCACTGCCAAAATCTAATCACTTGGTCCTTGTGTCATTTCTGACCTTCCCTGAAAATTTCATCCGAATCCGTTACTCCGTTTTTGAGTAATGCTGCTAACAGACAGACAAACAGACAGACAAATGTATGCCGATCGTCACATAATGCCGTCACGTTCCTTGGCAGAGAAACAAACAACAAACAAAGAAAGAATCGAAAAAAAAACAATAAAACAAACCCAAGTGTGAGTAATAGTCCCAGCCTGGCCCATCTAAGAAATGATCTTGCTCCTGTTAAATAACCTATTAGATAAGTAAGTTTGTGGTTTGTTAGTTGAGCATGCTATAAATTCCTAACTAATGGTTGTGAACGTTGAAGTACACTGGTGCAGTTCATGTCTGGAATAATGTGTGCCATGTTGTCCTCAATATAACATGCTATTTTGGGTTGACTGGATATGAAACAGATTCTCCATTTCAACTGGTAAACAAACAGCTCACCAGCTGTGTTCACATGCAAAGAGTTCTGTTCTCAACCCGGTCAGTCGATTGGAGTGAGTTTTGTGTCAACACTTGTAAATGTCAGATCTAATGTAGAATCTGGCTCACAATCCTGGTTTAACTTCCACAATAAACAGATGAGTGGTATGTGAAAAATCTCCTCTTTAATCTGTAGCCAGGGCTGTTCTGTTAATTGACTTACTCATGGTGAAAGCGTCAGGGACCCCCAGTTATTAAATGTTAATATTAACACTGTAATACTAATGGATCAGATTAAAGCAAATTATAGCTTCCATATGGCCAAGAGGCAGGTAATCACTGAGTCTCTGGGAATCATTTTTTTCATGCTGAGTGTAACTCATCTGTATATTAGGACTTTTTTTATTACTATAAAGGACAACTCTTGGTGTTATGATGGATAATTAATATTCAGCTTTTATGCTCCAGAATCTAATCAGTCAACATAAAATAGAGCAAGACTCACCTTGGGTTTCTATGGTTGTCACATCAGGCTCTGTTCTCCTATCTTGTGACATTTTATGGTCAGTCTGAAAATGATGTGTCACACACATCATTACCATGAAGACTAATGTGTTCTGACGCTATTGTGACTCCTTTCAAAGGCAGAACCATTAGAAAAGGCCTAAACCATTCTGTCATTCAGAATTCTTGCTGGAAATAGGTATAGACGACACTGCAAATTGTACCCACGGTGGATGAGCATTTTAAATCTTGGATTGAAATGGGCCACAATAAGGCCAAACGGCAACAATAAGATCAGGTCCTGTCTCCAGGTGATAAATGAAGTATTCAGACAGTCTTCCCTTATGCTTTATTTCTCTTGTTCCACCTGCCAGAATCAAGCAGAATCTGCTTCAAAATGTCCTCCAGTCATCCGCTTGAAAAGGTAAGTGTTGCTGGACCTATCCAAGCTGTCATGCAGGTGTTTTCCCCCCTCTTTCAGGAGACATATCAAAACAATGTGGCATTTTAAAATGCTACCGATATGACTGGTGCTGTCTCCCAAACATATACACTGTCTTAGACTAACAGAGATGCTGTTGTCTGTTTTGTTTTTTGTTTTTTTTTTTGGACTTTATTTTTTATCTGGTTATTTATAGGCAGTGCAGGTTGTTCTTGTGGTACAGACGGTGTCATCGGATGAAAGTGGAAAACTGCACTGCATTTACAAGGACAGATAAACGAGAGAAAGCATACACGCTAAAGCAAACCGAGATTACTTCACTCTGTGCTGTGACTCAGACTTTGGCAGAGGTAATTTTGCTGTTTGTAAAAGGTGATATTTGACGTTGAGAAGATCCACAGCCCTGAACAAACAAATCAATTAAATGTATGCTTTGCAACTCACCTCAGGACTATGGGAGTTTGTTTGCTCCTGAAATATGAGCCTCAGGTAGAGATGGTATATGACTAACACTTACACACACCCACAACCTGTCAAACATACATATATAACATATGATGTACACACACAAATGTATATAAATATACATATCCAAATCAATTATTTGCCTTGATGTTGAAGATTTGTATGAGATAATGCAACATTTTATATTCATGTTTCCTTCATGATTATTTCATTTTAAGGTGTTCAGCCATGACAAAGTGGCTCATCCAGCCAGCAGCAGTGAGCTGAGTACTGTAATCCACTGAATGTTGTCATCTCTGTGTAATTACAGCAGATGTGTTTTATGTGATGCTGCTACTAGTTGTCAGACTTGTGTGCTACTGTGGCTCTGCAGCACAACACTGTTTTGGAAGAGAGTACTGTCAGTGTGCCAGTGTTGCCCGGAGCAGTGGTTTGATAGTCCAACAACCCCAACTGCTTTTTATGCTGTCCAAACTCAGTTATAGCTCGTGCTGAAGTCCTCTGCAGTGCTACAATTAGCAAAGAGCAGAGAATGGTTTGGCTTTGAAGGCGTTAGAGTATCGAGAATATGCCACTCCTGGCAACCTTTGAAAAATGGAACTGATTATGTTTTTAATTTAAAAAAACTCAGCCTGGTCCAAGAAAAGAGACTGATGGCAAGCAGTTTAACATGCAATACCTAGACTAGTTATATTTTGCAGATATCCATAATTTAGTTCCTCCCTGTCAAAAAAAAAAAAAAAAAATCTTCCTTGGCAAAAAAATTATACTGCTTACCATTTTATTGTATGAGGTTTCTCATCCACAACTATTCATCAATCTATCACTAGTTGTAATTTCACTTTTAGATACAAACTATTTAATTCTGACTTGCCATAATTGTACGATATATTTAATTCCCCTCAGATCAATGTACATCATACATTGTAGTTATCTTAAACTAAGTTTGACCTAGTCAAAATGATGTGATAGACATCTCAAACTGGATTTTTAACTCATCACCATGGAATTACCAGTATCTTGAGATGGAGTTTTGACAAGGCAAAATGATGCTGTAGCCACAGTGCTTATAAAACACATTCCTCTTCCAGCCTTCCACCTCTCCATTGAGAGATAGCATCACAGCGTCACTGTAACTATGGCAACAAGTGAACACTACATCAGCTGCCTGCTGACGATCACATGATTGCAATCCTACTACACATCCATCGCTGCAGGCTTATCAGGACTTATCCGTCAGAAATCATTTGACTTATCAGCCTTGGTGCTCTCTGAGTGCTTTTCTTGTTTTTAATTCTATTCAGGATCAGGTTTTATTTTTAATTGTATTGTGTGTTTTAATTATTTTTCTTTCTTTCTTTGTTTTCATGTAAAGCACATTGAGCCACTCCTGTGCTATACAAATAAAAATGCTTTGCCTTGTCTTGCCTTACAGTATTTCCTTACATTTTGCCTCATTTATTTCACCTTTTCTTATTTTATCCGCCTTCTGGTTCTGTAATTTGAAATTGCACACTTTTTTGTTTACTCTTGCACTCTAGCCCACTATTTGTACTACACATAAAACACATTCTTTACAGAGGACATTTTACATTTTATATTTTTCTCATTGTTTATTTATATTTACTGCACATTTTTGCTTATTTATCTGTATTTATGGTGGTGGGAACTGTACTCTTTCTGCTGTAGCAAGCAAATTTCCCCTCAGGAATTAATAAAGTATTTCTATTGTACTCTATTAAGAGGCTGGATTACTGACCAAAAAAACAGTTTTGGTCTTTAGAGTTAATTTCACAAGTAATGATAACTACATAGGCTGTGATTTTTATAGAACTCACCCATTTAATTGTATTAAGGATTAAAGTTTGCTCAGTTCTGGATTGGCCAGGAGTTAGGAGGAGTCAGGTACTGTGAAGATGGAAACGGCAGAACAGCCACCATTTAAAAACCGTTCTTCAGGAAACATAAATAAAGTCACCACAGGTTTGTCCCTCTTTATATAGTCAGTGCTCATGGCTGGAAAAATGACTGGAGCTACATCAGAAGATGAGCAGTTTCTTCCGCTGTCAGAGTTTGTCTTTCACTCATTGCTAATATTAAGACAGCACAGAGTGCAGCAAGCTCCAGTTGTGAACACAGGTCTGAGGTCAGTACATCAGAAAACAGCACTGACACTGATCTGACAGAGCAGGAAGTGTGTCTGTTGTGTTAATTCCAATGCACACAGTACTGCATGCTTTAAAGCTGCTGCTCGCTGTTCTGATGTAAATACAGCTAACAGCAAGCGTCCTTGTATTATGAATTAACTGTCATCATTCATGCAGCCTGATGAAAAGACAAAAAAGCAAAGGATATGATTCACATGAAAAGAAGAAAGACTACTTCTAATGTATGTGGACATGACTGATATAAAGTTTCAACCACAGATATGATCACACTTTAAGAGACAGTTTATGATGAAACATTGCCTCATTATCTCCCAATGAGTTGAAATAAGTTATCCAATATGAGGCATTTTCCTCAAAAGTAACCACCTTACTGCTGGCCTTACATTGTTACTTGGTGTAAGAAATATTTTCCCACACATATTCCCTGTAATATGCTTGATTTATGGAGCTATAAATGTGGATTGCACTGCTGTACTTATATTCAGGTGAATGATGTAAATCTCACTGGTTTGGTTGTGTTTTATTGGAATGTTGGAATATTTTTGGTAAGATGAATGAATAAGTTGCCCACTTCTAAAATCATCTTGTAAATCTACAGTCTATGTTGTTATATTTTCTTGTTTCATTTCTAAATTTCTAAATAGCAAAGGCCACAACAAGGACAGAGTATAATTGAAAAATGGCTTTTCGTCGTGTAAAACCAATGTAAAACCATGTGAGAATTTTGTGATCACAGTTGAAAAATACAAATTGGGAATATAATGATATGACATTTCATCACAAACTGACCATAATCACAAGCGTTTGGTGTTGTTTTTTGTCCACGTGCTAACTGAGCATGCAGCCCAAGTAGATACATGTTTAAGTTATTAATACAATAGCTTATTTGAGCTGAAAATTCTCCAAACAAGCTTTTAGAAAGTGGTACGATCTGTTTTCTACAAGCTATTGTTGTGCAGCACCTCCTCGCTGCTGTTGTTTACATGAGGGAACAGCTGATCATGCTAAAGCCAGTCAGCATGGTAACCAGAGCAACTGCTGGTATCCTGCAGAAATCAGGGGACACTATATTCACCATAATATTGTCCAGGTTTTGATCATATTAAGGATACAGTGTTTAAATCGGGCAAAAACTAATCTGGTGATTTACATACACTATCATTCAAAAGTTTGCCGTCACTTAAAAATGTCCTTATTTTTTAAAGAGAAGCAGTTTTTGTTCAATGGAGATAACATTAAATGAGTCAGAAACACAGTGTAGACATTGTTAATGTGGTAAATGACTATTGTAGCTGGAAACAGCTGATTTTTAATGGAATATCTCCATAGAGGTACAGAGGAATATTTCCAGCAACCATCACTCCTGTGTTCTAATGCTACATTGTGTTAGTTAATGGTGTTGAAAGGCTCATTGATGATTAGAAAACCCTTGTGCAGTTATGTTAGCACATGGATAAAAGTGTTAGTTTTCATGGAAAACATGAAATTGTCTGGATGACCCCAAACTTTTGAACAGTAGAATACATCATGAATACTAGTATTCTGGGTATTGATTCAAGCATTCAGTTTGCACAGACACCTGTGATGTTCACAACACAAATAATTTAAGCTTGACATTCCTGTAACTGTTAGGCTAACCTTAATCTGAGTTGAAAATGAGGCCACTTTAGCTTATCGTGGGATTGGCACTGACAAATGTAAACATCAATTTGTAAGGTTTGACTTATCCACTGTACTGCCAGGATTCAGAGATGCTCAGCCGTAACTGATGGGATAGTGTCTTCATGATGGTTGAGTGAGTCCAGTGTTCTAGAGTAGACAGAAGATGGAGGCATGAGTGGGGCATTCTTTTATTGACTGTGCAGCACAATTGAAACACCATTACAAACACTAGTTTTGATATCCAATGAGAGTGACCAACATCCAGGTACAGACAGAGAGACGACAGAGAAAGACCAACAAGAGACAAAAGGAAGACAGAAAAAACGGGGAAACACAAGAAAGAACACATTTGTACAAACTGGGTTGTTGTAGTCAGTATTTCTGTTATGTCACTTGGTTGAAGCCGCACCCTGCAGGTTGTCGGATAAGATGCATCACATGCAGACATGTCCTGGTTTCTTTCAGAGTACTACAGCTAGCAAGCTCAGGGTTGTCCAACACTGGATACCACCTTATCTTGGTTTGACACATGTTTACATGCACAAGACACAAATACTGGGTACTTCAAAAACCCAAAATCAGAGATACTCAAGTGCATGTGAACACACTCACAGAGGATTGAGAGGAAGAATAAAGCATGAAGGGGAAATAACTGGGTCCAGACAACAGAGACTGATGGATAAGAGGAGATATAAGCTGTATCTCTCTGTGAGATCACTGAACAATAAGATGGATGAGCTGACAGCCCTAGTGAGGAATGGAAGGGACTTCTGTGAGTCTACTGTTCTGTGTTCCATAGAGACATGACTACAGTAAAATACTCCAGATTCCATCAAACCCTCATTTCAGATGGTTCAGGTGAGCAGGAATAAACCTGAGAGCAGTAATAGGTGAGGCATTAACAGATGGTGCCACCCTGGTCACATTACTGTGAGGAAATGCTTCTGCAGCCCAGACATTGAACTGGTAGTTGTAAGTCTATGTTCACACTACACACCCAGGGAGTTATTACATGTCATCTTGGTTGTTGTTTATTTCCCCACCTACCAACCCATCAACAGCATGTGGTGTCATCTACTCTGTCATCAGCAGACTCCAGACTTTGCACTCCAGGGCTTCCTCCATGATCCCTGAGGATTTCACTTGTTTTCTTTAACTCCCCATCAGAGGGCCCTGGACCTGCTCTACACCAGTAGATAAACTACTGTTTCTTTCTCAGCTGATCACACATTTCCATTTTTTATTACCAGTGTAACATTTGTTTTACCTTTTACTTCTCTATGTCGTCACTTCCTAACTGCAAATATGACAAGATGGACCAAAGTAATGTCCTTGCTGGCTTCAGTAAAACTTTCTGCTTCTGATTGAGATGATGACAATTGACAACGGCAGCAAATGAACACATTAAAAAAAAAAAAAAAACATCTACAGTATTTTTTCTACATTAAGTTCCTGGCCCCTCAACTTGTTTTTCCAGATATTTTTTTTTAGCTGTAACTCAAATAACAACCTTGATGACAACTTTGGGATTACTTGAGTACCTGTTTTTACAAAATTATTATTATTATTATTATTATTATTATTATTATTATTATTATTATTATTATTATTATTATTATTATTACTATTATCAGTTTATTTAAAAAGAGACCATGTACAATATTAAACATAAATGTTTGCATTTGATGTATTGCACCAGAGTTAGCTTTAAGCTAATTTCCATCTGCAGTCCCTTGGCAGGTCACAACAAAAACACCACAACAGTAAAATGTTACAAAAAATTCCATGACACAGTGAAACAAAACATTATACACACTCTCTCTCTCTCTCTTAAAGTAATAACTGTACTTTGACTTGAACTTGCTTCACTCGTATTGTTGGATGTTTGAAATCTCCCAAAAAAACACCTGCAAAAGAGGGCTGTTGAAGAAAAACATGCCCCGCCCCTCCCTATGAAAGCCAATCATCTGCTTTATAACAGCTAACCAGGGAACCATCCAGCCAACCCAGTGCTGTTGCACTGAGACAAGTGTGATTTTGTTAAACTGTGTACATGCGTAGTACATGTAACAAAAAAAAAAAAAGTTTTTTAAACCTTACTGTGGTGACAGTCAGCAACATTTTTCAGCTGTTTTTATCTGATCAGACTGACATACCAACAGATTCACTTCAGTGTAATGAAGAAAATAGCACACCTTTTGCTACAGATACTTTCTAATGTCACGTGTCACTTCTTCATTCCATTTCCCATCTTTTCTTATTTGTTACTGTCTGTCAGACTTCTTGATTCAACCACCTTTTGTTCTTTGCTGTATTACCCTCTATTAGATTAGCAACCATACGCAAATTGAACACTATTCACCCTTGTATTTACATATGGCCCCTCCCTAACCTCTGTGACCATACCCCTAAATTGTGGGCTCTGCAAATGTTCCGAGTCAGCTTCCCTTCACAGACTCATGCTCTGTGTTGGTAAACCCACTGTAATGCCGGAATACCAATAAACACCCCACTACAGCAAACTTCGAAGGACTAAAGCCGCGTGTCCACTAGATGCTATTTTCCCGCACGGCAACGCACCGCATCTGAAAATCGCACGGATGGCGGCCAGTCACTAGCGGACCACAACATGGTCACATGACAGCACTTTCAGCCCGACAGTCCGGCAGATGAGTCGGATAAACAGAGCGGCTCGGCCGCAAACTTTCTCTTTTATTTCAAAAACACTAATGCGTGTGCAGACACAGCTGTTAGAAGCTTCTCCTCCATGGCGAACTGTGTTCAACACCTGCCGACCTTCTTTAAGCACCTTGCCTGCCCCTGATCGGACAAACGCATCGACTCGGGGAATGGTCTGCTCCTGGATTTCAAGCTGGACCAACATGGTGGCTCAGCTGCAAACTTTGTCTGTTATTACAGAAAATGTCTTTTCTGTGGGCCTTTAGGTGGGATTTAATCAAATGTCATCCTTTGTGTGGTTTCTTAGGAAAAATAAATTTGAAGTCTTAGATGTATTTACATCTGCTTTGTGGTTCTACAACACAACTTGTAAATAAATTGTTGAAAAACAAGCAATTAGTTCAAATTCCACTATGTTTAAAAAATATGTTTTCATTTGTTTGTGACGGGCTAACAAATTCAGGCAAACACAACAAATACACTCCATTTCATAGATTAGTGTTCTGTTCTGTACACCAACCACACTGGTTCATCAAGATACAGATTACCATGAACTTCTGAACTCCTTGTACTCAGTTTATCTTTTATTTTCTTTGAGCAAATCTGACATTTTCTGGTCATGTCAGAGTGGGACTAAATGCTGACTGACAGTCTGTGATTTTCTGAGATTAAAAGTAGAGACAGAAATACAAGTGAAGTCATGCATCACTTAGAAACGCCAAAGGCAATTCTTTTCTGGTTTGATATGGAGAGTCAATGGAGCCCTTTCAGTGGACTGAACTCTGCAGAGACTCAAGCCTTTATGGGAGAACTGAGGCAGATAATGAAATCTGCCAATCAAGAGCACCTAACAAGAGTTATAAAATGTTTCACTGACTGTCACTGAAATCCTTACTGTTGTTTATGAAGGATTACACTCATGATGGTATCTATAGTAGAATAAGAAACATGCATTTTAACAAATGAGCAAGGCGACACTTCCCTCGCAGTGAGAGTCACGAGTCCACAGAGACAATCCTTTGTGACAGGGACCTGAGCCCTGAGCAGGATTTGATGAAACATTTATGGGTGCCTGGTGGGGTCACCTTCAGATCACTGCTCTGTGTCTGCCAGACTCCTTGTGAGATTGCATTAACATCACTTTTTCATCAGGCAGGTTCATGAACCGCTGTAACCTAAGTCTGAATACTTAAGTACCATGGAGAAGATAGAGGGAGTTAACAAGGAAGATAAAAACCCTTCGTGTCTTCTGTACCATTCATTGCTTATCCAAGGAACGTGGCGGAGTTATGTGATGATTGGCATACGTTTGTTCATCTGTCTGTTAGTCTGTTTGTTTGCAACATTACTAAAAAACAGACTAACTGATACGGATGAAATTTTCAGGGAAGATCAGAAATGACACAAGGACCAACTGATCAGATTTTGGCAGGTTTATAATCTGGGCCCACAAATTTGTTAAAGATTTCTGTATCATTGCGAGATAGCGGCATGTTGTCACTGTAACTATGACAACAAGTGAACACTACAGCTGCCTGCTGACGATCACATGATTGTGATCCTACTACAAATCCACCACTTCAGACTTTTCAGGACTTATCTGGCGGAAATCATACAACTAACAATGATTAAATTGTGGGGGTTTTACGGGTCCCAACAATTCCTGCCGCCAACTACATATTTAAGTCACAATTTGGTATTTAGTGTAGACATGCATAACACTTGCCTGTGCTCAGTGCAAGGTCATTTTGTCTGTGGGTACATCTATATTAAATGGACACATTCTATGTTGTTGTGATTTCTGCTCATCAATAACTAATAGAAAAGAAATGCTGCATTTCTAAATAAATAAAATAATGTTGCATTTCCAACAGTGCCATATGGGGGAAGGAGCAGCCTTAGTGAAGTACTGCACTCTCTGAGTGCTTTTCTTGTTTGTGCATGTTTTTGGGTTTGTATGTCAAGCAGCAGTTCTAAATTATCAAAAGGTACTGTGCATAGTGCCTTGTTTAATTTGATTTCTTGTTATCTACAGTACCAGTCAAAACATTCTCACTCAGTGGTTTCTTGTTGTTTCTGCAATTTGCGAAAAATGTAGAACAGTACTCAACGCTTCAAAAATAGCAAAACTCTCAAGGCCCAAAATGAGCACGATTTTACAGGGTTTTATTGTAATATTGTGGAGGAGAGCTGGGATATTGCTGAGGTGGTAAGCTTGGTGGCAGCTCATGGTGAACTGTGGCTGACAGAGGTTGGAAGGAGGCTGGGAAGTGTTGGACTGGCAGAGCAGACAGCATGGGCAGGTGGCTAAGGTGTGGAATGGAGAGCAGAAAACATCCAGGATGGATAACTGAGGGGTGGGTTGGTGGGGAGCTGGGTGAGGCTGGCAGTAGCAGACCATAGAACTGAGCATCAAGAACAAACAAACATTTCAAAGACGGTCAAACAACACGAGGAGGCCTGACGGAGCTAGAATTACTCAGATGTATTAACACCAAATTGGAGAAGTGAATGTTGTAACACAGAATCAGATGCATTGCCAGAGTGCAAATGCTGCAGGATCTGGATCTTTGGATGAATTTCAGTTGCGCAGGTGAATTGGAACATAACAAGCTAGGAAACTAACAAGGGGGGGGGGGGGGGGGGTAATAACACATTACAATTTATTTTGTAAACAAAACATGTCCTAAATTTGAGATGCTTCAAAGTGACCACCTTTTGCTTCAATAACAGCTTCGCATACTCTTCATTTCTAAAACAGCTTCTTCATGGAGGCTTTCCAACAGTCCTGAAACAGTTCCCACATACACTACCATTCAAAAGTTTGGGGTCACCCAGGCAATTTCATGCTGTCCATGAAAATTCACACTTTTACTCATGTGCTAACATAACTGCACAATTGGTTTTCTAATCGTCAATGAGCCTTTCAACAGCATTAGCTAACACAATGTAGCATTAGAACACAGGAGTGATGGTTGCTGGAAATGTTCCTCTGTACCTCTATGGAGATATTCCATTAAAAATCAGCTGTTTCCAGCTACAATAGTCATTTACCACATTAACAATGTCTAGACTGTATTTCTGATTCATTTAATGTTATCTTCATTGAAAAGAAACCTTTTGAACTGTAGCGTGTGCTGAGCAATTGTTAGCTGCTTTTCCTTCACTGCAAGTTGCACTCCAGTTCATTCTAAACCATCTCAGTTGGGTTTTGGTTAGTGACTTCTTGTGCAGAGCCTCCAGCTATGTTTTTAGCTCATCTCCAAGTTCTTGAAATTTCTTTGTCTTTACTCGGGGGAGTGATTTTTGTCAGGATATGGATTACAGCTACTTTGTACTACTGTGTACTTCCTCCTAGCTGACCTCGTGCAGTGTTGTCGGTCAATCTGCAAGTTGCCCCCTGATAGAGAGCCCTAATGCAGTTAGCAAAAGGATTTCTGTCTACTTTCAGTCACACAAATGTGGGCAACGATTTAACAGTTTTGCAACACTTGCATAACAGCTAAGTCAAAGATTTTTTTTGGTCCCCTCCCTCCCCACAGTAGTCAAATACAACACAAAGTTGAAAGAGGACACAGCAGAAAAATAGAAGAAACAAAACAGTGAGTTTCCTCACAATATGTTCGTGCTCCAGTAAATTGGATGTGATGAGTTATTAAACTGGATGAGTAGAAGCACTAAACCCTTGCGGATAGCTCTGTTTTGATTGACTTCCAATCAAGCTGATGCATTTTTCATAACAGGCTCAAATATTTATCAGAGCTTCAGTTGAATGAACTCTGAATTAAAAGGCATACAGCAAATTTATATTTTATCCTGCCTTCTTTTTGACTAAAAAACATTGCATCTTATCTCTGTCAGTAAGTGGCCAACAGAGTGACCACTACTGAACCATAACAAATTAGCAGACATGGCAGTGAATGCTGGCCTTATCCTGCTGTGAAGGCAGCTAATACCAATTTAATATCAAGGCCACTTTGACTCCAGCAAAGTGGTGAAATGGTTTGAGTGCTTATTAAAAATGTGAACTGATGTAATCAGTAATATCAGACACTGCTATTAACCTTTCTCTTTCATTTTCATCTTTTCTGCTTTGTCCACATGTATTCATAACATGACTATGAAGCAGTGGGGAATATACTGAAACACTCCGCAGTGAAACATGCCAAACTAAAAGTAAAATTTGAGTGTTTCAAAGGATAATAAGGAAAAGGTTTCCTCTATGAAGAGGAAATGTACCCAGAATATAGAATGTTAACTGATAAGAAAAATTATAAAGTTAAATGTCAAATTGCTCCATATAGTCTTAGGTTGGAAATAAATTACATTCTGTGTGCTTAAAGTGGTTTGACATTCCATTTTAAAACCTATGGTAAAGACCAAAAAAGTATTTCTCTCAAAGTTATCAAAAGTCATAAAAATTAAATAGTGTGGCAAAATCAGAATTAAAGCAACAGTCTTTGGTAAGAGTGAGAGCTGCACTTGGGTACATGAAGGATAGCTGGAAGAATACTACTTTACATTTGTGCTGTGTGTCATACAAAACAAAGGTAACCCAACACATAATCACCGGTACAACTGCAATTTGCTCTTTATGTAATTATATTCTTGTACAAAAAAGATATAATCCGTATAAGTGAGCTTCAGGCACATTTCTGGGTGGATTTCATCATTTTCAGACAGAACCAGGCTAGCTGTTTCCAATCAGTTCTCTTAGCTACGTTTTTGGCTGTAATTCTATTTTTATCCTCCACAGTTTGTATATTTGTCTCTCACTGGTATTGATCATCTTATCTAAAGCTTGTAAAGTAGATAAGAGTCTTTCACAAAATGTCCAACTATTCTTTTAAAACTGTATTTATGTCCACTTGGGGCTAGTGCTGCCATCACACTGAGTATTATGACTGTGATATATAAAATTTCCCTAAATATACTGATACCAATACTACAACAGTACCACAAGAAAAACATCTGGAAAGATAATGGGATCATGCAGGGAGGGCCAAAAGTAGGCTTACAGTTGTTTCACTATTTGTTTCACGTTTTAGATCAAATTAATCAAACCAGTATTCCATATCCCTTATTCACGTTTTGGAAATGTTATTGAGCTATTTCTTTCAATTGTGGTGTTGATTTTTATGATTTAATTTTTATTTATTTATTTATTTTTTTTCAGGGATTGCGAGCAATGGCAAACAAATTAAATCAGGAGCAAAGAAAGTGGATACTAAAGCAGTACTGGAAGTGTGAAAATGCCGAGCAGGTACAGGAGCCTTTAACACTCCCCCACCTTCACACCAGGCAATTTATCGCATAAGAAATGAACTTGAAAGCACAGGTTCAGTGATTAATAAAAAATGTGAAGCACATACCTACTAAATATGAGCCTACTTTTGGCCCACCCTGTATAAAACAGGGATCATGTAAACTTTACTGTTTAAAAAGACAATAGTTTGACATTAGTAATGCAAAGCAGTAGAGTACTTGAAAAGATGCCATAAAACAACAGAACTGGAATTAGTCTTCGTTACGATCAGGTCTTTACATGTTCACATCTCTACAGCTTCACGTCACAATGCTGCTTATAACAGGTGAAATCCTGCACATTTTAATCACCCATTTTCACTCTTTTTGCAGGAATCCACTTGATCACTGCAAGGGCAGTTGTTGATCTGCATATTGCGAAGACCTGATTTGTACAATACTAGAATTCTACAGTTTAATTTAGCAACCACTTTTATCCAAAGTGAAGTACATCTGAGAGTAGATAAAACACAAACAAGGATCTAGTCAGGAGAAAACAACCTGGATAAGAGCCATAAAACAAGTTCAAGTGTGATAAAAGGACCGTGGTGTCTACAGGCAGTGCAGACATAATAGGAATTTAAATTTTTTATTTTTTTTGCAGTCTGTCACGTGTAAAGGTGTTCAGTGCAGAGCTGGGTTTTCAGTCTTTCCTTAAAGACTGATAGTGACTCAGGGATTACCAAACTCTGTTTGCAGATCGAACAGAGTTTGATAACTCATTCCACCACCGAGGAACCACAGAGGAGAAGAGTCTAGCTATCGACCAGCCCTGTTGTGGTGGTTGGATCAGGTGCCTTTTGTCTGAAAAATAAACATTCTCTTTTACAGTTTCCTGCTACATATTCATCAGTAATAGGTAATAAAATATCAAGGCTTTGATTGGTTCAGCTTACACATCAATGGTACCATTTTCTAAAATATTTAGTTTGTTGTTTGCTAACCCTACTCTAATCACAGTAACAGGGTTGCTAATCCATGCTAATGTGATCTTTTTCTCAGCAGTAGAAGCTAGATATTTAGCTGCTGTTACTGCTGACCAAGAGGACAAACTGACTGATGGAAAACAGTCAAGAAAAAAGTTTTAAAAAATGATTTGTCTTACAAGAGAGGACATCCCTTTGCTCTGCTCATTCTTTTGGAAAACTATTTGATGATGTCAGTTCCAGTGTATCATGTGATTCCCTGTTTTCTTCTTGTACCATGATAAAACAGATTATGGTAACATGCTGTGGGACACATGTTCCATGCATAATAATTATTTAAAATATTATCTTGATTTTTTTTTAAAAATTCCCACAACTACAAGAGACATAAATTTAAAAAATAATACCAAAAAAGGGGGATTTAAATTTCATTTTCACTGTTTTATTTGAGATTCAGTTTGGTCATCAGGGGGGTGGGACAAGAGAAAAATGGCATTTTAGGGGGAATTCAAGACTAACTTGGTATTTAAATAAATATTTTCAAACATTCTTTTCTCCTTTTAAAAAAAATGGTGTCAGGACAAGTACATTTACACAACAACTGCATGTTTTAGTATTTTGTACATGGATTATTTGAAATTTGATGGGTGGGACGTAAAATGTCCTCCAATTCTGGACCCTTATCTATTTGACATGAAGTTGCTACAAGTTGAACAAAAAACTCAATCAATTATCCAAAAATAGTTTGACAATCTCCAGAGAGCTTCCCAATATTCCCTATCTGTCTCTACTGCACCTCTCCAATAAAAGCAACAGTTTTCAGTTTAAAAAAAGTCTCCAGAGAGTTGAGGGGAGCTGCAGAGATTGGTGATAACTCTTTGTCGGTTAATTGCCACACTGATCCAAATATTGATTAGTGTACTCGTAAAAGTATTCATTAGTGCAGATTTAAATTAACACTTCTTTAACCTTTATTCCTGTTGTCTTAAAAGCATCACACTAATTATTGGTTCAAATGCTGAGTGGAGCTCACAACACCTTGCATGAATGAGTCCAAAAATATCTTGTATAATTGATGACAAATGTGCAAACATGGCACCAAAGACTAAATCTAACACTAAAATGTGACAACACCTTAATCAGCATGGCTGTACATCTTTAAGTTGCCAGATGTTGTCTACACATACACCCATGCACACACACACACACAAAATATTACACAAAGTTTCATAGGTGAGTAATAATAACCTTACTTTAATAAGCTTAGCAGAAACCACAGCTGCAAGCATTCCATGTTCAACCTTGTCCATACAGCAAAATGAACAAATCTGTAGTTTTGCAAGCTCAATAAACGCAGCAGATAGAGACTCCTTTATCACTCTGTCTCTCCAGAAGTGACAGTACAGCCTGACTAAAATGTGCAGCTTCAGTTTTTCAGTTTTTGTGATTTGTGTGTGTGTGCGTGTGTGTGTGTGTGTGTGTTTCTTTAAAAACTTTGAGTGTGCAGTTTAGTAAGAGTCTTACTCTGTGTTCATGCTGCAGTTTATTTAGCAGTGTCTAAAGGCTTCTTCCTTTGTATCTCCTCCTCTTGCTCTACTTCTAATTCTTTACAATTTTTGACTGTTCATGCTGGTTTTGAAACATTACAAAGTGCTGTTTGATCCGTGCTGCATGAACGGCATATAAATGAACGGAGGACTAGACCTTAGCTAATCCTGGCTTCAAAAGTGGCCTATTTGAAACTTATCTTGAAGGTGCATATGCACACAGTTTTCATTTTAGTCACTCATTAGACTTCAGCTCAGGTTCAAAAAGCAAGAGTTCAGCTGGGAATTACGTGAGATCACCTGAGTGATGACAATGATGTGTCATTCTGAAAGTGCAACCAAACTAAACTAACAGGAAAGTGACACTTAAGTCCTGACTCCCAACCTGAAGCCTCGGTCTGATCAGAACAAAATGAAAACCCTCATGTTGGTGGACGATGGGGGGATAATCACTTCACTGTCAGTTAAACCCCTGTGTATCAAAGTTGCATATTTAGAAGTTTTTACCATGAAAATAATCCCTCCCTGTTAAAAAGGATTCAGATGGAACTATGCACTGTTGTTATGACTTGATACCTTGCCCCCACCTCCCTCTCCACCTACCACTTCCCACTCACAGCAGCTCATAATGTCCATTAATCCAGTAATGTCCACTCTGCTGAAGAGTAATGCTCCAGAAAGCCCTACCCTGAAAGCTGACAGGACTGATTCCTCGTGATATGTCTTCTAACATATAAAAGACACCATGTGGACATGTTGGCAAGGTAAAATAAAAATAAAAAATCATAGATTTTCACAGGAGGGTGTCTTTGGACTGGATGTCAGACAACTCAGAGCTGCAACCTCCTAGTTGGAGCTTCAACTGGGAAACCAATTTCCTAAAACATGACTTCACTGAGAAGCAGATGCTCTGATATCATCCAGCATGGCAACGTCCAGGTTTCACTTCACTTTCAAGACATTCAGCATCTCCCCTCAGATGACGGCCCTCCCTGAGTCTGGTACTCCTGGAGGTTTCTTCCTGGTAAAAGGGAGTCATTCTTCTCCACAGTCACAGAGTGCTTTGCTTAGACTGGATTATTGGGCTTATTTTAAAGTCATGACATTATTTAAATGAATCACGCACATTTATAATGTTCATCTTAAATCTCACTTGGAAAGCACTTTGGATCAACTTCTGTTTCAGATGTGTCATGTACTTAACACTGTCATTTCAACCTTGGTATACACTCAACAGCTGGAAGTCATTTATATTTGTAGTAATACAACTTTCTTTAATTGATGCTGCACTGAATGCAGTAGATGCAGACAGATACAGGTACCTAGCTGCCATGCTGACCACCTCTAGCTGCTACACCTGTTTTGACTGAGGTGACATGTTTGGCATTCTTGTTTGATTCAAAGAAAGGTCCCTTTAAAGAAGGTCTTTACTTTATATGTGGCAAGATGGGCAAATAACAAAATGCACATGGCTGTCTCCTTTTTTGGTATACCAGTGGATCTGTAAGGAAATGGAAAAAAAAGCAGTTCACAACAGATAAGAGAGAAGGACACAGAAGTGCCATAAACAGATGCAAACATCATGATATAAAAGCAAAGACATCTGGCAGTTTATCTTGTAGATATTTTTATCTGTAATATTGATGCGTCATTTTTGCTGCTCTACAATAAATCAGATAATTTCACAGTTCTGTAAATAATTGTTTTCAAATCCATACAAAGTGAGATAACCTGTGTATTCCATAAAGCTGAACTTAGAGTTACCCTTTCAGTTACATCTTTATGAGTTTAATGTTTAATGTTCACTATATAGGGTGCACTCGACTGTCAGAACTGAAAGCAGCAGCTTTCATCTCACAGTAGCTGTGAGTGTTATGATGGTTGGGCTGCTGTGGCTCAGGTGGTAGAGCGGGTCGTCCAATGATCGAAGGGGCGGCGGTTCGATTCCCGCTCTGTCCTAGTCATGTGCTGTTGTGTCCTTGGGCAAGACACTTTACCCACCTGGCCTCCAGTGCTGCTACTCACACTGGAGTATGAATGCGTGTGAATGTTGGTGGTGGTCGGAGGGGCCGTAGGTGCAGATTGTCAGCCACGCTTCCATCAGTCTGCCCCAGGGCAGCTGTGGCTACAAATGTAGTTTACCACCGCTGAGTGAGAATGTGTGAGTGAATGAATAATGGATTCATTGTGAAGCGCTTTGAGTGCCTTGAAAAGCACTATATAAATCTAATCCATTATTATTATAAAACTTTAGTAGTGTGTTTAACACTGACAGTGTGTTTGTATAGATAGTGTAGTTCAAAAGATACTCATCAGTGCTTTATTCCTTCAAGGCCGAGAGACTTGGAACATAAATCCAGTCCCCAGGATCACCCACGGACTTCTCCTCATGTTCTGTTTCAACCAGGGATCAACAGAGGTGGAGGAGCCTCCACAGAAGTTGACACAAACCCCCCAGTGTGTTCTTCTGCTGGTCTTTTGTTCTCAGTCTTGACAGCAATCCCTAGTGTCAGATACTTTGTTTGGACACGTATCAGTCACAGATAAAATAACTGTATTGTCCCCAAATTAATACTGGATATACATTGTATGCAGTCAGATGTGACACACATTTCTAAACAACAAAATAGCAATCAAGTGATGTTCAAAGCA
The DNA here is from genome assembly GCF_022539595.1 of Amphiprion ocellaris. Lineage (NCBI taxonomy): Eukaryota > Metazoa > Chordata > Actinopteri > Pomacentridae > Amphiprion > Amphiprion ocellaris. Next base: position 1,601,310 of record NC_072785.1, read on the forward strand.
GACACACATTATGACTTCCACTTTGCATGTGCCTGATGTAACGTCATCCATACACGTGTCGTGATCCACACACCAGCCCATGTCCTCCTTCCTCTTTCTCTCTGCTTTTCCCTGTCAGTCCTGCTCTGCCTGCACCGCTGATTGCAGCAATGTGAATCAGCTGCAGTAATTAGCTCACTCTGCTCACCTGTTCTCAATCCCACCTCATAGTACAGAAGCCGGTTCAGTAATTCCCTCCATGCTGGCGGATAGACTGCTGATCCTCGCATGGACTCTGTTATCCTGCCGATCCCTGCTTTCCTCCAGACTGCAATAACCCCACATAGACTCTGTTCTCACCCCTGGATTCCTGCTTAGATTTTGTTCTCCCCCTGCTCCGTGTCCTGCCTGACATTCCTCGAGCCTTTTTGCCTGTTCCGGCCAGTCTGCCTTTTCCGAGCCTGCTTTTTCCTTTTTCCCTATTTTGTGAGTTCTTGTTCTGCGCTAGAAAGAATAATGAAAGAAATAATGAAAGCGTAAGATAAAAACAGAAAAAATTACGCTAGATTGAACATCCAGCAGCCACCGTCCCCTTCATCTCATATTTTTTCTTTTAGGGAAAAAAACTGGACCAGAAGCTCTTTTTCATCATTTTTCCTTCTTCTGGCTCTCCTTTGACGTTTTCTTTCCCTAGAAACTGTTTAATTGTCTCCTCCATGGCTCTTATTTTTTCAGATTCCATCTCCTCTTTAAGCTTCTCCAGGTGGCTTAGCTGAGTTTTCCAGTCTTCTTCTCTCTGCTGATGTTTGGTCTCCTTCACCAACATCTGGTCTTGGATGTTGGAGATCGTCACAGAGTTGATGACGTGGTTCAGCCCCTGGATTTCTTCATCTTTGTTTTGATCTTGGAACTGCTTCTCCTTTCTGTTCAGTGTTCCATCACAGCCTCTGTTCCGTGTTTTTTCTTGTCTTTTTTCTACTTCCACCTGGTCTTGGATGCTGGAGACCGTCACAGAGTCTCTGAGGCAATTCAGCATCTGGATTTCTTGGTTTTTCTTCAGTTCCTGGTGCTGCTCCTCCTCCCTCAGCCTTGTCAACCTGTGTTCCATCCCAGCCTTGTTCAGAGACAGTTTTTTGTTGCTCTCCAGCAGCTCTTTATTTTTTTGTCTGCAGCCACATGTTCTGCTCCTCTAGTTTCTTGTTTTGCCCTGAGTCTCGTCTCTGTGAGCATCTTGTTGGTCTTCATGGTCCTCATGTTCATCTCCAGATCAAGCTTCTCTTGCTTGAGCATTGTATTTTCTTGGAGCTTTTTGTTCTACTCTGTCAGTGTTTCTCTCTCTGCTTAAAGCTCTTTTGTCTGGATTTTTCCATTTTCTTTCAGCAGTTCAGACAGTCTGAGGATCTCCTCATCTTTCTGCTTCAGCTCATCTTCATAGTCCGTGGTGTCCCCCATGACAAGGACTTAGTGGTGGGAGAGTCGTCCTCCTTCAGTTGGGTGTTCTGGATTTTTTCTGTCTCCAACTCTTAGCCTTCTTCTGGCTCTTTTTACAGAAGGGCCTCCAGTTTGCTGATGCGGTAGCTGTCAGCGTCGGCCTGCTGAACAAAGTGCCTCTTTTCACAGAGCAGCTCTTTAACATGATGGATGATGGTGTCCAGGGATTGCTGCATCCCTGTGAGGTCAGGTCCATTTTCACATTGAGGGTTATTAAAACCTCCTTGGCATCTGCTTGGGTTGGGTTCTCTTTGTTCTGAACTTTAAAGTGTGTTTATTTTTTTTCAATTTTCTTTGCACGTCTCGAGGCTGCTTGTGGGCAGGGTTACTATTACTAAGCAACTGAATCAAAAATAAGCATCCATTGTCACTGCAATTGTGGCGAGTGTAGCGAGGAAGACCAATTAAAGGTGTGTGTGGGGGTCTTAGAGCCAGGGCTGTTGCAAAGTGACCTGATAGCTCTAACCGACAACGCCACTTTGAATGCAACTCCCAAGGAAAGTTCTACCTCTGGCAGTTTCTCAGGCACACAGGTTTGTTCACCATTAAAGCAGGAGATGTGGTTGTTCCAGTCCAATATAACACATTTTATTAAACAATCAATTAAAACTATAATAAGAAAAGGGGAGGGGAAGTGCAACTGGTCAGAGGCTGGCTTACCAGGGGGTAGTGTGTCAACGGGGGAGGAATAGATCCCAGGAGGAGGTCAGCAGGTGAACAGACAAGCGGACATCCACATGTGAAGGACTAAAAAAAACCTAGGGTTCACACGCCACACAGGAGGTTGTACCGCCATTGAAGACACCATGTTTTTTCAACTCATTGAATTTCCCTTCGGGGATAAGTAAAGTTATTGTTTTGTATGCCACCACCACAGGTGCTCAGCTTCTGAAACAGACAGGGGAATTATTATTGGCAAACACTCAAATAAAAAAAAGAAACCGAACAAAAGATTAAACGATAGGTGAAAATCGTCGCCTATTAAACAACCGAATTCAAAGAAAGAAAACATCTTGACTCAAAATGCAAACTACCAAAAATACAAAAGAACAGGGACATTAAGGTTCAAAATTATATTACAGGAAACAAAAACAGTCCCTAAAACAACACCACTACCAAATTAACAAATAATAAGAAATCAATACGAATTAAACATTAAACAAATATAGGCCATAGGGCCAAACAAAAAGAAATAACAACACTCAAATAATGTCCAACGATAAGAGAGTGTACCCCGCTGTGTACACAACAACAACAACAACAACAACAAAAAACAGAGCCAGTGGCTCGAGTTAAAAGCAGGTGATGCTAAAATACACAAAGTCTACTTCGTCTGAGCAGCGGTCATCCTGGCAGTCTGTCTGCTCTGTCTGGTGTCCGTGGTAAGCTGACCAATATAAGCTCTGTTAGAAAAATGATAATTAAGTTCAACCTGGATAATTTCTTTTGTGTTTTTAGCATTATCTGGAGTTTACCACGTGCGCGACTGAGAGAGTGTAATGTCAGTGTGTTTTACCAGCTCCTGCAAATTAACTGCGGATTTGATGCCAAAAGGGAAAATATTCCAGGCTTGATTGTCCACACAATGCAAGATAGAGAAAGTACACAACCGCTACACAAGTGTCCATAAAACATTTACTCAATAGGACATAATTACTCCGCCAAGGAACACGGTCGATTTGTAGTAGGATCGCAATCATGTGATCGTCAACAGACAGCTGACGTAGTGTTCACTTGTTGTCATAGTTACAGTGACACTGTGCCGCTGTCTCGCTATGATATAGAAATCTTTAGCAAATCCGTGGATCCAGACTGCAAACCGCATCACTGCCAAAATCTAATCATTTAGTCCTTGTGACATTTCTGACCTTCTCTGAAAATTTCATCCAAATCCATTGGTCAGTTTTTGAGTAATGTTGTGAACAGACAGACAGACAGACAAACCAACGCCAATCGTCACATAACTCCACCACATTCCTTGGCAGAGTAATGAATCTGGCACTTCAAATACTCATGAAAATTGTAGGCTAAACCACAATAACTACACTCAGCACATACAGTGATTGTTCCATTACTTTGCCTGTCATATGATCCTGGGATTGCTAACGTAAAACATGCAGAATTGCAATTTGTAGCAAGATGTTATCATGAGATCAGATGTCCCAGGAGGATATAGACTGATGCATAATCATAGTGGGCCGATGAAGCATTTCTCACACCCTTGGTTTTGTATAATGGGGTCCTCAAAAAAATTACAACAAAAAAAGGGGCCGTTGAAATGGCCCACTGGGATTTCTCCCATTATTCCAGTCTGACTATATCTCTCCTCTTCAATAGAGGAATGTGAACACACCAGTGATAAACTACACAGACACATAAGTCAGTGTCGTAAAGATAAGGCGATTTAATGGACATAAACATCAGAAAAATATAGAGCGGCTCTTTAAGCAGTGCAGTGAGTTTGGTATTAAACTGCTCCATCATGGTGGGTGACCATGCCATTAGTTCCGAGGCAGACCTGATAGTGGAGACTGTACAGTACGTTGCAATAAATTACTAATTTCATTTTGTTGCTACATGGAACACAGTTTAGAACCTCAGGCTTTATGCACACTGTTACATGTAGTTTAGGGGCTGTGGGATTGGCTCCCTGAGCAGCAGAACACAGATTTCCCTGTTAGTGAAAGCTGTTCAATAGATTCTTATTTTAAAGCACTACACAGACCACCAGCACACATTACACTTTGTGTTCAAATTTTCCTGTAATTGCACTTTTTCAATTGGGCTGTAATGTATGTGACTAGCAGAGCCACTCAAATCTAATATAAATACTCCTCCCTGTGACTTTGGTAATGCCATGTTTTCACTGACTTTTACATCAGTGTTAATGAAACTATAATATTGAAGTTATGTAGATTATGAAATAATTGCACAGCTCAAAGAATGAGGGAAAGACAAACCAAGGACCCTCCAACTCTGTAAACAATGTTATTCTCACTGAATTCACTGAACAGAATTTCAGGCTGAAATTCATCCATAATTCATAATGAGTTTCCCTCTGATGCAGGATAATCAGTTTCTCAGACACATTCCATTGGAGTAATCAAACATTCAGACAGTTGGCAACACATTTCTCGCAATAGGATACAAATCACTTAACCTGTATCTCTGCATTGCTGTGTGCACTACAAGCATGTAGCCTGTCAGTATGGATGTGCAAACAGACGGTGTGTAAATGCATGTCGGTGCACGTACAGCAAGTGTGGAGAGCAGCAGTTACTTCATGTGATAGTGCTGACAGGCTGTGAGAACCAGCATGAAAGTCTTTGGATTGTTGCTTGTCAGATTTACACAGCAAGGACAAGAAGGTGCTCGGAACACCAAGACAGTGTTCATTAGCTGTGATGTATTTCTTGTCCAGAGACATCTTGGAGTAGCTCATATTGCGACTAGAAGTGGATAGTAAGAAGTGGATAGTAAATAGTGACACCATGTGCAGTTGTAATGCAAAAGTTTGAGTACCACGGGGAAAATTACATATTTTGTTGATTTATGAAAAGAAATGAAAAGAGCCTCTCTTCTAATGTACCATTATTTTTAAGCTTACATCTTGGCCATTATTAGGAGTAGACATACACTTCCGCTCAAAAGTTTGAACAGTAGAAATGTCCTTATTTTTGAAAGAAAAACTTTTTTTTTCAATGAAGATAACAATAAATGAATCAGAAATACAGTCTAGACATTGTTAATGTGGTAAATGACTATTGTAGCTGGAAACAGCTGATTTTTAATGGAATATCTCCATAGAGGTACAGAGGAACATTTCCAGCAACCATCACTCCTGTGTTCTAATGCTACATTGTGTTAGCTAATGGTGTTGAAAGGCTCATTGATGATTAGAAACCCCTGTGCAGTTATGTTAGCACATGGATAAAAGTGGGAGTTTTCATGGAAAACATGAAATTGTCTGGGGGCAATTTTGCTGGGACCCTTTGTCTATTACAGGCAAAGGGCCCCCACTGGCCCCTTTGCATTGGGCTCCTTTGAGTCTTTCATCCCATCTGTACACTTGTGCACATTGCATAGATGTGTTTATATCAATGCAATGACTGCATTGCATAGATTCTGGCATGTTTAATGACAAGATTATGATCAATTTAAACAGAGTAATCTGTATGGACCCAGCTAGTAGCTGTATGCAGGTTGCAGGTTGATGTAAATTCCAATTTGTTTTTTCTCTATGACACTTTGTCAAACAGTCAACCAACTAGATTTGTTGAGAAAGCCAACTTATGTGGTTTCATTTGATGTGAGTTACAACTTGCTGGAATAAATACATAGAGAGCAATTCACTCAGGAAGGCGGGATGTGAATTTTGATACAGAGTGTGTCCGTCGCACTCTCAGGGTTAAGTAAGTAGTAGTTAAGTAGTTGGAGGTTAATTTTTAAATTTCCACCTGTATTCCCAGTATACAATAACTTACGGCTCTTAAAGGCTATTTTTCAGTCCTGTGAAAGCCATAAACCTCCATTGTATTAAGCAGGACTGCTTCCTGAAAGTTGTCGCTTCCAAGCATCAGTGAAAAATCCCTGTTTCAACTCAGATTCTTAAAGTTGAGTGTTCATTTATCTACCTGATGACACCTACTGTGCTTGTAGTTAGCTGGTCAGAGAAGCTGACAACTGAGGGATACTCCTGCGACAAACTGAGAATTGCCCTTTAAGGAACATGGCTTTTAGGGTAATCTATGTAAACTACTGTTCAAAACTTTTGCATCATCCCAGCAATTTCATGTTTTCCATGAAAACTCCCACTTTTATCCATGTGCTAACATAACTGCACAAGGGTTTTCTAATCATCAATGAGTCTTTCAACACCATTAGCTAACACAATGTAGCATTAGAACACAGGAGTGATGGTTGCTGGAAATGTTCCTCTGTACCTCTATGGAGATATTCCATTAAAAATCAGCTGTTTCCAGCTACAATAGTCATTTACCACATTAACAATGTCTACACTGGATTTCTTTAAAAAGATAAGGACATTTTTAAGTGTCCCCAAACTTTTAAATGATAGTGCATGTAACACAGGTCTAGTGTTGTGGGAAGTGACAGACTGGACTGTGTAAAAGACTGTTAACGGCAGATAACCACAGCTAATGTAAAGTGTTAATATAGTTGCGGTTAGGTTGCAGCCATAGAGTGTGAAGGTAGGCCTAGTCTCGGTCTGTAGTGTATTTGCTGCCATAAAAAAGCAAATAAAGGCTCAGTTCAATCAACAATATGGTAGTATCTCTCCGCCAAATATTCACATGGTGCTGAATTGCCAATTTTAATTCAACTGAAAGAATTCTGATTCAGGGGCAGTCCTCATAATAGGATGCTGGCAGAAATCTCAATTGGCCCATATCTCAAAACCTGTAAAAAAGCTTTCTTTGTGAATCTGGTGAATGTACCCTTTAAAACATAAAAACTACACTGAGTTCTACGGTGTTGCTGAGTGGGGCTCTCCTAAACACTGCTTCACTTCATGTCAACTTAAATCTTTTACGTTGTTTCTCAAAACTTTTGTAAAATTAGTTGGTGAACAGTCTATGATTGATAAGAAACTGGAGACTTCAAATTCAATCTTCTGTGATACCTCACTTGGACTGATGAACCTCAGCTGCCTCAATCTGAAATATTTCACACACAGATTTTAACACATCATTCCCGATACGCTGCTTTCAACTTGCAAAGGGACTCTTACTCGAAAGTTACGAGCCGATTAAAGTGACAGCCTGTTCTGTGGATGTGTCACAGAAGCAGAAATACAGAGCATTCAATAAGTAAAGAAAACAAATATCCTGTCATTTTGAGAGCCTGTTAGTGTCAGTGCTCAAACATAGCTCAGAAAACCACATTCAACTTGCAGAACAGTATGAAATGGACTGATATGCTAATGGCCTTTAAAGTGCTGAATTGTGGTGAGTGGAAATCAGTGAAAACCAACTTTAAGCTCCACATGTCAGTCAGCTTGCTCCAGCTTGCAAAAGCTACATTTAGAATTTTACTCCGTGCTCAAACAACTTCCCTGTCAGTGGTTATAATAAAGGCATCATGTAGCGCACAGTTGGCCATCTCCCTGTGTTTTATACAACCATAATTTCTTTTCTTATTAGGGTCTGGAGATGTAATAATATCTAGAGCTGTTATTCCTGTCTCATAGCTATGCTTATTTATAGATTTTACATGTACTGAATTGATTTCCACTATGCAATTATCTCACCCCCCACAGGATTATTGTAAAAGACTAAATGATTTCTAAATTGTGTTCAGTGGACAAGGGAGCATTTATCATGTTGAAAAGATTCCTGCCTTCCACACATTCCCATTATAATGGATATTTTGAGTTGAGGCACTCTTTTACAGTGATGCCTCTCTCACTTTTCATCTAATCTAGCAGAAATTTATGATGCCTCTCCTAAGCACTCTATGATGATTGCTCCTGCATGAAGCTGTTTTCCTGAAAACTTCTTTCCCTTGTGTCTGAGGATAGACGTCCGGCTGCAGTTCCTAAAATAACCTTTATTAGCCACTTTCTTTGTGTCTTTATTCGCTCAAATTTCACATTTTATAAAGGCCCTCACTTCTTCTCTTTTTTTTCTTTATGCAGCATAAGTGTGACATAAAAAGATAGTATATTACAAGGCTTTCCATCCCCGGACCAAACACTTACCCCAGTGCAATAATATTAAAGGTTAACTTTGATCCTGTCATCTTCAAACTCCACATCCTCACGGCAGCCGCACAAATCCCACCACACCCCTTGTTTTATGAAGATGTCAACAGTCATCCAAGTAATCATTTACCACTGAGTGTCTTCCCACCTTCTTGTTGCAAGACGGAAGATTCAGAAATGGAGTCATTAGAAGATAAAGAGCTTACCTTTACCAGGGTGACAGAATAGCCTTTGATGGGATAGACCCATCCGTCATGGTTCATGTCCAAAATATTGTACTCTCAAACAGGTGTCACTGACGGAAGTAAAAGCAGCCTGCTATACAGAAGTACAGTATATCTGCAGAGGTCAGTACCTACACCTGCTGTCTTCATAACATGCTTGTCTTTGGTATTAATTACTTAAACTGCAAATTTCCCATGATGCATGTTGCTTGTTTTGTCCTTTTTACCTTATGGTCCTCTGATTAGCTTCCTTAGGTCTTGGTCCTACATGGATTTCAAATGCTGTCTGCTTCATTGTTGTTTTAATGTTCATTCTAACATCTCGCACAGTGTCACAGTATATGAAAGTCAGCAACTTCACATTCAGTCTTAATACTGACTTGCATGCACATAGTTCAATAATGGATAAAAATAGTCAATAAAAAGACAAGGCAGGACTTGTGCATTCTGAAAAATGCATCTTTAAAGACCTGACACTTGAATTGGACAACTTGACACTTGACTTGGACTTAGATTAGATGACTTGACAATTGACTTGAACTTGTATTGAATGACTTTAGACTTGGCTCAGACTCATCCTAAAGGATTTAAGACTTTCTTTAGACCCGTACTTGAAGGCTTGAGAGTTAATTTTAATTGTATCAGAATACTTGAACTTGTGTTAGATGACTTGAGACTTGACTTGAACTTGTCTCATGGTTTAAGCCCTGATGTGGACTTATCTTGGATACCGTAAGCCTTACCTTAGACTTATCTCTATTGATTAGAGACTCAACTTGCAGCTGTCTCAAATGAGTTGAGAAAAAAATTATTGTAATCTGGTCAGATATACACCATCGTTCAAAAGTTTGGAGTCACATGGAAATGTCTTTATTTTTGAAAGAATAGCAGTTTTTCTTTCAATGAAGAGAACATTAAATTAATCAGATATACAGTCTAGACAGTTTTAATGTGGTAAATGACTATTGTAGCTGGAAACGGCTGATTTTTAATGGAATATCTCCATAGGGGTACAGGGGAACATTTCCAGCAACCATCACTCCTGTGTTCTAATGCTACATTGTGTTAGCTAATGCTGTTGAAAGGCTCATTGATGATTAGAAAACCTTTGTGCAGTTATGTTAGCACATGTATAAAAGTGTGAGTTTTCATGGAAAACATGAAATTGTCTGGGTGACCCCAAACATTTGAACGGTAGTGTATGTTTCAAAATCAGTAGCTACTGTCAGTCAGTCAGTGACACTGACAGAGTCCGCTCTGAAATTACAGCCAAACATTTGAAATAAGCAAATCGTAGGTACTGCATGTGGCTGTGGTATTCCTCTCGGTATTCTCCCCCATAATATATGATATTTTGTATTCTACTCAAGTGCTAAAAGTCAATTGAAGACTCTCAAGCTGTCAATGTGCGACTTGATTTCTCAATTACAACACTAAATTAGTGCCAGCATTTCCTCTGAACTTCAACTCAGTGCATAACCTCATTCCTATGCTGAAGAAGATATACACTGTGTACCATTCATAATTGATTCTTCTTACTGTTGAACACACTGTACCCAAAGCAGACTTCCTCTCCTGTTTACTTTGTTTATCCTTTCAGCTATCTTTACAGACAATCATCATGGAGAGTTGCAAAGCCTTTTCAATAAATATTTATCACCAAAAACAAGTCTCATTTTTAAACTTGTTAAACTATAATTTAGTGTTGCACATTTTCAGTCCATATATTCAAACCACAGACAATTCTGTACGTGACACTACACTAGAATGTTCATCTTTTTTGAATGTCGTAATTGACTACTGTTACGACCCAGCCTCTAGGGTCAGGTAGGTGTAACAAAAACAACTGGATGTCATTGGTTAGGTAAAGCAGTTTATTGCTCAGTGACAGAATTAACACAGAAGTGATCAAACAAAGAAAAACAGGGCTGGTGGATGTTGCTAAGTCAAATAACCAAATAAAACCTAACAAAGGCTAACAGAGTTCTTAAACTAGCTGAACAAAAGCAAAGCAAACTCAAGGGCAAACAAATTAGCCAGCTGCTAATGGGAGCTACAGTCTTCACCAAGACTGATAACTCCACACTGAATGAGCAGCCGCTAACAGAAACTATAATTTTGGAGTAGCCACTGCTCAGTGGCTATGGAACACACAGCATAGAACAGACTTAAGGGGCACCAGGGCAAACTGGTCACGTTAAATCCAAGCCGCATTGACAGAGAGTTTTGTTGTGGATTTATACTCTCCAGGTGTGATGATGGCTGTGGCCGGTTGGATGAAGGTGGAGGGAACTGGGTGGTGGCCCAGTCAGACAGGTTGGGAGGCGGGGAGAACAAAGGCTGGAGTGCAGGTCTTCAGCTCCAGACTCATGAGCTGAGGTGACTCACAGTTGGGGTTCTGGAGAGGCTCTTATACCACCCACACCTGGGCTTACACAGCCCATCTCCCTATACAAAGGCCCCCCAAAAAATTCAGCACAGAAGCAAGACGGCGCACAATCACCAGTGGCCATAACAACTACCAATGGCTTCATCAACACAGAGAAATTACAGGTCTGCTTACCTGGCTCCTCTTAATAATCTTACATAAGCCTCGTTTTATAGTGATACATGCCTCATCCTTGAATTAATCTGAAGAAATTACTGTAGCATGGGAACATGTTTAGGCTCTGAATGAATTTAGATGCCAACAAAAACATGGATATTATTCTTATAATTAGCCTTTGTTTGCCCTGTTTCTTCACAGGTAGTGGGTATGACTGTTTTTAATTCAGGTTAGTCTTTCAATATATCTGAAATTTAATGAATGCCTGCACATGTCCCATTCCTTCCGTGACCTGCATGAGAGCTACAATGATCAGCCACAAATATCAAACCACTGACAGTAGAAGTGTGTTGATAATCTCATTACATTTCAATATTATCCTTAGAAACCTTGGGTCCTACGATTCATCTGGATGTTGCTTACATGTACTGACTATTTTTGCAGACCAAGCATACCCTCCAGAGCCCCAATGGCAGCACCCTACCCTAGCAGAACAATGAACCTTTCCACACCACTGGAACTTCTCAGGAATGGCTCGAGAAATACAGCAGAGTCCCAGGCATTGATCCAGCCTCCAAACTCCCCAGATCAAAGTAAAAATAAGCATCCATGTGACATGCTGAAACAAACCGGATCCCTGGAGATCCTAGCCCAAAACCCACAAGACTCAAAAGATTCTCTGTCAATGTCCCTGTGCCAGACACCACAGGACAGCAGAGACGTCCTGTGTCCATGTCCTGATAGGTTGACAGATAAAGATCTACACAGTATTAGGCATGGTTTTAATAAAGTGGCTGCTTGGTGGATACCATATCAGAGATACATGGAATACACATGTTGATGTATACAGAAAAACATAGGTCATCAAACATCTCTAGGGATTTGTGTTTACCTCATAAAATACTCTCAATTTCCAGTTCATTTGTCACACAGTTCAAACTGAAACATTGTAATACAACAGTGATGAAATACATGATACCAATGGAGTGGACAAAATGACAGAAACATAAATTCCCAGACTGTTGTATTAGACTGTAGTAGTTTCAGCCAGGCATACCTAATAATATTAATTAATAATAAAACTAAGTGCACGTTCAGGTTCACTGGAAAACAGACACATTATACTAAAGATGACATTAGCTGCTTTTATTGATTGTGTATTTTTCAGGTTTTTGCATTAATATGTCTTGGTCTGTGCTATTTACAAAAGCATAGTCATAGCCTTTTAAAAAAAATATTCTAATAATGTGATAGTAAGCAAATACAGCCGTTAACATTTGACTTTCAAACCTGCTTAAGACTTGACTTTACTTGAACTTGAAATCACAGTATGTAGTTTAACAAAAGCAACAAGAAGAACATCCTTTGCCTTTCAAATTATGAATTGATTTCATAACTTTGAAAATCCATCTTTGCTCACTTTAATATGTTTATAGGGTTTGGTGCTATTGTACAAGCCATGCTTGGTCTGCTGTTACTAGGCGCTTTGACTGGTTAACGTTAGCAAATATTAGTAAATGTAACTGACTATTGACGTATGTTCAGACTCATTAAAACAGCTTAAAAAGAAAGAAAAACATGGCAAACAAATCTTTACTCTGTTTGTAGTTAATATTACCAGTCATACGGCATGGCTGTCTTCACCCATGTCTTATAAAGCTCTCAAACATATCAAACATAGAGTTTTATACCTCAAGCACTGTTTGAAATATTTATACATGCCTTAAGCATGTTATAAACATGAAGATGGGTTAAAATCTACAAAAACAGAACAATCTGTGCGCAGATTATAGTCTTTGACTGCCAGGAATAAGCATCCATCTTACAACTGAATGCTAAATACTACACACAGAACAATTCAGCAGTAATGAGCAGTAGTGGAAGACCTTGCAGATCACTTGAGAATGCCTGTTCTCACATGTTCTTGCGGTAAAACAACCAAACACCAATTTGCAGGTTGGTTTGCACTGTAAAGGTCAAAAATAAGGAATTGGGATACATATCCCTTGGTCATTGGCATTAGCATCAAATATCACACACATGTAACCTTCTAAACACCAAAACCCCTGTTTATGTTAGAAAGAACCTGTAAAAACAGAAGGACAGATACTGTGTGTGTGTGTGTGTGTGTGTGTGTGTGTGTGTGTGTGTGTGTGTGTGTGTGTGTGTGTGTGTGTGTGTGTGTGTGTGTGTGTGTGTGTGTGTGTGTGTGTGTGTGTGTGTGTGTCAAAGTGTCCAAAAGTCCAATGCAGTTCTTTGTCCTTTGAGGCATCTTGATGATGATCATGGAAGGATCACACAGTTAACACATCGCTCTGAGCTCTGAGGTTTGAGCCACAAGCCAATTAGTGCAGCGCAGCTCCTGCACAGAAACCTGTTGAGAGGTTTACCCAAAAATAACTTCATCATAAAGGGGCATGAACAAGACAGGTCCTTCAAGAGGTATGCAAGTGTGAGTCCGTGTGAGGAAATCACATTAATTTAGAGACAAATTAAGACTCTGATAATTGCCTCCCTTCGACTGTGGGCAGTTTAGCTGGAAATTCCTGCAACAGCTACACTGTTAAGGGGGCACTCATCCAGAGATCAGCAGCCACCTCTAGGTTCCTGGATAAATGACTTGCATGTTGCCTCCGGTTACAACTTTCAATTCACATCCTGTCAAAGATAAGTTGTTGTTACACGTCCTGTAAGCCACTGACTTTTCTTAGACAAGAAAAAGGCAGTGTCTTGTCTTTAACCTCAAGGAAGATGTCTCATGTACAAAAGCCCAAGCCACTGCTCTTTCAATTAAAGAAATTTAAAAAATTACTTGGCAACAAAAAAATCAATTTTTTTCCTTGGGCTTCACAAATTCAAACAACACGACAGGTTTTTAGGGAGGTGTAGTATCCAAAATCAATGCTCTTTTTACTCAGTTGGGCTCACATAATAGACTGTGAGCTTCAGTATGCCACTTGACTGTCAGAAATGAAAACCAAAAAACAACACTCAACAAAACAAAAACAAAAATTGATTCAAGTGAAGAATTTCTCTGCTATCTGGAAACCTGAACTTAATTTGCAAGAATTCACTGCCAAATTCCTGGATGAGAAGTATTGGCACCTAATATGGATGCCCCTGTTTAAAAGCTTTTTTCAAAATGAACATTGCCAGTGGAAATGCATGTGTGTGAACAGTTTTTTCTCTAAAGAAACTTCTACTCTGTTGCAGGGCAACTCAAACCTTTGTCCAGGTTGTGACAGCAGAGTTTGCCACTGTAGAGTCTGTTTCAGGGATGTTTTCGGTGGAGAACAAAGTGCCTCCTTTAGGGTAGATAACTCTGACTATACTGGTGAAACTCAACAACGTAAAATTGATCATACAGGTAACCATTACAAGCCCTATGTCCTACCTCCTCATAGAACTGGAGTTCCAGTAACTACTGTTTGTTACTGTTTTGGTACACTTTAGTTACTCTGCCAAGGACTGGCAGAGTTATTTGACGATCGGCGTACGTTTGTCCGTCTGTCTGTTTGTTTGTCTTTTAGCAACCTTACTTAAAAACGGACTAACAGATTTGGATGAAATTTTTCTTGAAGGTCAGAAATGACACAAGGATCAAGTGATTACATTTTGGCAGTGATGCGGCTTATATTCTTTATCCACGGATTTGTAAAAGATTTCTGTATCACTGGGAGATAGAGGCACGGCGTCACTGTAACTATGACAACAAGTGAACACTACATCAGCTGCCTGCTGACGACCACATGATTATGATCCTACTACAAATCCACTGCTGAGGACTTATCAGGACTTATCCATCGGAAATGATAAAAAGGAACAACTGATTAAATTGTGGGGGTGTTGCTGTTTCCCATCAATTCCCGTCACCCACTATATATTTAGATCACGCAGTTTGGTATCCGTATATAACGTACATATGCATAACACATGCCTGTGCTCAGTGCAAGGTCATTTTGTTCGTCGGTACATCTATATTAAATGACCATCTGCCATGAAATTTTTCGAGATTTCAGCCGCTGCAAATGATACAACAACTGAGCAGGCTTGGCAGAGTACTGCCCTCTCTGAGCACTTATCTTGTTAAATTTGTGGTCAAAATTCTCACATTGTAAACTGCAAAAGGACAGAAAGGCTGAAAGTGCTAATTACCTCCACCACACTATCACTACAGCAGTACCCATTCCTGTGATTTTTTTGTCTTCCTTTTAGAACGTTCTGATGAAGTGGTAACACATGCTCCGCTGTAAATTCAGTCTGTCTTCCTCTTGAAAGCATCACCTTAATCTTCCGTGGCCTGAATTGTACTGGATTGTCTGCCAAACATCTGGATTGTTGGATTGTGCTGTGATGCTGAATGAAAAGTTACTATAAAATGCATCTTTTAATTTGGTGCAACATTCAGCTGCTGTCTCCTTTCAACTATTTTTGCTGTCTAAACTGTTAAGCTCTAACTCAGTCTCATAGACTGTTCCTCTCTCAGGTTCATTCTGTGTCTGATAAAACTGTGCCACAGATTTTACACCTGCTAGTTCCATTTTATGCTATGATTTCCACTGCTGCAGTTGTTAAAGAAGTGTAGGTGTTTCTAAAAAAATATATGCAAACATGAACATCCAAATGCGTAATTTGGTACATTTCTATCAACCTGTTTTTATACAGACTTTAAATTGGCACTTTGAAAACATGAGAAAAAATGGAATTTGGGAAAAAAGAAGTGGAGAAATTTCATTTTAAATTCATTATGCATGAACCATGTGAAGGTCATTCTTCCGCTCCACTGTGGGATATGCAAAGCCTCAATTAATGACTGAATAGTCTGCTGTGTGACAGTGACTGTTTCATCTACAAAGTGACAATAAATCATTTGAAATGTTCTATAAAAATTTAATAATTTTCCACAGATTAATGTGGAAAAGAAAGATGTAAAATCTAGCAAGAGAGATCAAATTTCTCCTATACTGGTTTCTCTTCATTGGCTTCCTGTTAAATCTAGAATAGAATTCAAAATCCTTCTTCTGACATATAAAGCTCTTAACAACCAATCTCCATCATATCTTAAAGACCTGATAGTACCATATTATCCTAGCAGAACTCTTCGCTCTCAGACTGAAGGCTTACTTGTTGTTCCTAGAATCTCTAAAAGTAGAATGGGAGGCAGAGCCTTCAGTTATCAGCTCCTCTCCTGTGGAACCAGCTCCCAGTTTGGGTTCTGGAGGTGGACACCCTCTCTATTTTTAAGACCAGGCTTAAAACCTTCCTTTTTGACAAAGCTTATAGTTAGGGCTGACTGGGGGACCCTGACGGGGTGAGCTGGTGTTTTCATTTGCACAACTGACTTCCCCTCTTGACGTCCCTTTAGTTTGCCCCTAGTTATGCTGCTATAGGCCTAGGCTGCTGGGGAACCTCTCTTGATGCGCTGAGCCCTTCTCTAACTACCTATGTATTTATTATATAT
The DNA here is from genome assembly GCF_022539595.1 of Amphiprion ocellaris. Classification (NCBI taxonomy): domain Eukaryota; kingdom Metazoa; phylum Chordata; class Actinopteri; family Pomacentridae; genus Amphiprion; species Amphiprion ocellaris. The sequence continues at coordinate 1,617,731 of NC_072785.1, forward strand.
ACCATTATTGCATTACACTCACTCTGTTTCTTTCTGTGTCCTTTCTCCGAGTGTCCCTGATCCCAGAGCTGGATGCTTCAGATCTGTGGTTGTTCTCCCACCTCCAGTTGCCCATTCCCACCAATCTACTCTGCATTGCCCTTACTGTACTTGATTTGCTCATCTATATATTTTTGAATTTACCACCAGCTATATATGTAGTATATTTAATGTCAGAGCCGTACACCATAGCAGTAAACTGTAATTAGTTTCCATGTTAGTTGTACTTTGCATGTATCATCTGTCTTATCATGCATGTATTATACTGTGTGTTTTATGGTCCTTGTGCCCCACCCCCCACCTCTCTATCTCTACCTCTAACCCTCTTCCTCTAACCCTCTACCTCCATCCCTCTATCTCTATCTCTATCTCTACCTCTCTACCTCTTCTGTCCCTCTCAACCCTCCTTCCAGCAGCAGATGGTTCCCCCACATTAGAGCCGGGTTCTGCTCGAGGTTTTTTTCCCTGTTAAAAGGGTGTTTTCCTGCCACTGTCTCCTTAGGGCTGCTCTGGGGGTCAGGCATATGGGTTCTGTAAAGCGTCTTGAGACAATTTGACTGTAATTGGCACGATATAAATAAAATTGAATTGAAAATTAAAATCTTCATATTTGACAGGCTGTACAAATTATCAGTCGATTTTCAAAATGAGGATTTCCTATGAATTAAATAAATGATCTACAATAACCGAATGGTCTAACAACACCTGCTGCTTATCTTGATGAGCCAAATATTTGTGTAACAGTGGGATTCAATATCATTTTCTGGAAACTTGGTAAACAATCTGGCCTGTTTTCCAGAGGTTACATTTCTATGCAACCAAACTGCATTCTCGGTTATATTCTGAGGAAAACATTTCTGTCAGACTTTTTGTGATGTATCGGAAATACGTCTTTAATCAACACATCTTTGTCATTTATTTTATGGTTTTACCACCGCTGTTTTTGAACCAACTAATCATATATTCCATGCGGGGAGTTATCACCCTGGTAACCCAGAAATTGGAGGAGAAGCTTGAAACATGTTATGCAAGGCCATTGTATTTTAGAGCCAAAAATGAATAAGTTACATTTTCCTCAACCTAAGGAGGTAGTTTCAGTGCCAATGGAGAGTGAAAAATAACCTTACATAGGATGAAAACCCTGGTCTCCTGGATCCAGGTCCTGGGATGGACTTATACCTCTGTCATCTAATGTAAACCTTGTGGCTCTCTCAAACTGGAAGTCTTTCCTGCTATGGCACAGTCTTACCTAAAATATGTTTCTTTCAAAATGTTAACATAAATGCAGTGTTGTAGTATGGGAGCATCATTTTTCACAGGGTTGTAAAAAAATGCACTACATTTGGACTGAAACTGAGCAAACATGGTTTGTAGAAAAATAGTGCTAACAAAACCTACATAGATCTTACAGGTTTTGAAGGACTTTAACATGTCTGATATGTGCATGCATGACACATAAATATGCACTAATTTAAACAGTGACTCGGGTAAAATAAAAATTAACTACAGCTCCTTTAAGATCCACAAACTCCTGGCCTAAATGTGAAAGGAACATAAATGTGTCACAAGTGGAAAGAAAGCTGTCAAAAACTGAACATCAGAGTCCTTCAAATAGCACAGAACTTGTGAATGCGCTGTTGTAATCCTACAGGGAGCCTCATAATAAATGAAGATGCTGATGAGCAGCGGTTGTTACAGTTCTTGTTTTCGACAGTGGTGCCTTGTCTTGACTGATATTTTAGCAAGATAGAACAACACAGTTAATATACATAAGTGATCAGGCTCCAGTGTGAAATACTTCATTAAATATGTACAGGACATACAGTACATACCCCAGCATTCACAGCAGGTCATCATGCATATTTGTTAGTATGAGGCTGAACGTTGCCAGACCTCCACGGCTTTGCGGATGTTCTGCTTCCTGCATTAGTTACACCTTTTGCTGACAGGAGGCCAGGCAGACAATTGTACTTTCACGTGATTTAATGAAGCCCGCGTTTCATAGAAACCACATTCAGCCTGCATGGCTTCCAGACCTTGGATTAAGTGTTCAAGGAGAGAAGAGGTCCAGTGGGACCTTAGCTCTTACTGTCGGGGAGGGTGAACAAAGGAAGTAGTGGGTTCTCATCTCCATAGATGATTTGTCTGGTAATGTGTGTGGTGGAGGCTGATAGGGATAGCCATGGAAGGTCGTTTCTGATCTGCAGCAGATTTGGCTCAAAGATTGTTCTGGGATCCCCAAGATGGAAAAAAAATGAGGATGTCTATGGCTCGTTATAGACTAAAAAACCCACGTCCTCTAAAATGAAGAGGTCAGTGGTGTATGAGCGTGGGAAAAACTCCTTTAAATGTGTCTTACAACACTGTGGTCAGGCCATTCTGCACACAAGCATGACCCAGGGAATCCTCTGCTTCCTCTCCTTGCTTTGTTTCCCATAGATTTATACTCACTAATCAAAACAAATCAGGATGGCATCCTTCATGTTGACAGCGCATGGCACTCCAGAGAGTTGAGTCATTTGATCTGGATGGCTGGCTCTCCCCCGTCTCGGCCTGTTGCTTGTAGCAAGGGGCTCACAAATCTCATTGCATTAACACTAGCTTGGCTGAGAGAGGGGATTTAGGCCTCAGAGCTGAATCCACTATTCACTCTCTGGATGGGGATCGTATATATGGTGTTTGGGCTTGTAGTCATCTCCTTAGAGGGATGTTGGTCTGTGGGGAGGAAACACTGTACATGACTTGGTCTGTTGTGCCATAATATCACATTTAAAGCTTGTATAATAGAAGTGAATGTCTCTCAAAGACCAGCTGATGGCTGTTGCACCAGCAGTTCTAAAGCGCAGGTTAGCACTAGGCTAGTTCTAACTAAATTAAAATGGGTTGCACCACACAAACTCCATCTTAAGTAGAGATTAGTCTTTGCTGAATATTTACACATAGAAATGAGGGAATAACTTGTGTAGCTACAGCGGTGAGCAGGTGTGAGTATCACTTTTTATACCCACAAATCTAAGAACATGTCGATTTTTAGGTCAGATTGTTTTGAGTTGGATCCTTTCACTCAGTGATCTGATAACACATGGCGAATTTGATGGACCCATCAGAGGTTTATTCAACTCAATCAATTTGAATTTGTTGTCCATCTGTTGGCATACAATTTTCTGCTGGAAACTTGAGGCACAGACATTTCTAAGTGACATTATGACAGTGGGAAACATGACATCCGAACTAAGAGAAAGAGTCAGAGGTCGAGTCTTATTCTACGTGAAGAGGGACCTTCTCACCATCGAATCTTGGTTAGACTGAAGGTTTTGAAATAGGCAGTGCGTGGAGCTCTAAAACACTTTGTGACACTGGATCAGTTGCATTCAAAGTAGGATCAGACAGAACAAGAGGGAGCACACCATTAGAAGATCAATATATCAAGGTTTATTTGCTGAGAGAAAAATCAACCTCATCATAGATAATAATTTACCAAATAAAGAACACACAATTCCAATTACAAAAAGTCTGGTCAAAAGACGACTTCTCCGGAGATGAAACGAGGACAAACACTTGAGGGAGGGCTAGGATGGAGCCGCATTTCACTGTGGATGGTGGAAAAGCTCCCATTGACTTGAATCCCAGTTAGAGATCACTGGCAGTGACAGAATATAGGAGACCAACACATCTTGAAACATGCTGCTGGGAGTGTCTAACTCTACATCGACCTGGCCCTGACCAAGGAGAAGCAGCACTCCATTGTTCAGAGACACTTTGTGAAGAAGAATTTATACTGCAGCAGAATAACAAGCCTGAACGCACCTCAAAACTTTGATTTGAAGACCAAATAAGACCGAGTGTAACATGATATCATGGATTTGCAAACAAATAGCCATTTCATTTTCTTTTTTTGCATTTTAAGCTTTTCACATGTGTGATATTAACCCTTAGATGCTCCAGTGATTGGACCCTACACTCTTCTATAAGTAGGTGAAAAATGACCCTTACAAGAATCTATGTGTTTTTATGTCACTTTTGTTAAGAATAATCATTTGTATTGTTGTTTGTATTATATTTTTGTACAAACACAAATTATTTCATGTCTGAGATATGTTTCTTTTTCACTTTATAACAGATTTTGAACATTTTAATCATTGAAAAAGAAGAATATTTTACAAAACAGCAATAGAAGAATGTCAACAACCATTTTGACATTTTTCCACTTTTCATCCAGCTGTTGCTGCACTACGTCCCTCCAAGATTGTGTACTTCTTTCTCTTGTATGATATTATTAATGATAAAAAGCCCCCATGCATGTTTTGGTGAGACAGTGGTGGTAAGGCCCGGTGCATGCCCTGACCAACTGCTCAGGACATTATGGCATAGTGTTTGCTCTGGGTGCGAGATAACTTTCTCCAGTATGAGTTATTACGAATCATTCTGTTGGATGTGGTTTGGACTTCACTCTCCTCTTAAGAGGGCTCATCAGAGGAATCTTCTGTGTGTTACTGATCCTGTTCAGTTAGTAGACATGGATTTCCATGTGGATGACCGACAGTATGAAAATCTGGGTCCTCATCATCTGAGATGTCAGAAATTTCAGATTCTGAGTCCAAACCAAATAACTGCCTCTCCATCATCCAGCATCTGGATAACCATTTCTCTTGTAAACCTAGCAGCCATGACACTCTAGAAGACAAAACATTAAACAGAGTATTTTGAATGGCATGGAAAATAATCAATTTGATAACATAAAAATTGATATTTGAGGTAAAAAATGTAGAAAATACTTAGATGTATCAGGTATTGCTGTGGAAGATAATCTTCCTGATCGGTAATGCTTCTGACATAGTGTGTGCGGTCCATCCATCCATCCATCCATCCATCCATCCATCCGTTTTCTATACACCGCTTGATCCTCATTAGGGTCGCTGAGGGGCTGGAGTCTATCCCAGCTGACTCAGGGTGAAGGCAGGAGACAACCTGGACAAGTCACCAGTCTATCAATCACAGGGTTACATATACAGACAAACAATCACTCTCACATTCACACCTACGGACAATTTAGCATCACCAATTAACCTCAGCATGTTTTTGGACTGTGGGAGGAAGCCGTAGAAAAGCCATGCATGCACAGGGGGAACATACAAACCCCATGCAGAAAAATCCCAGGGAGGCTGGGACGTGCACCAAGGATCTGTGTATGGTCCACAGTAAATAAATTCCTGACAGTCACAATTGATAAGAATCATAGTTTAGATTCTATAGGAAATGCATGTGGTTCATTTTTGACCCACTCATGGAAGCTTGCTGGGTGTTTTGGATGGGAGTATCACCACCTGGATGGGCAGCAGCACCCAGCAGGACCTCTTGGCCCTGAGGAGGGTGGTCTACTTGGCTAAGCGCACCATCAGAACCACCGTCCCCAACCTGCAAGACATTTACAGCAAACGCTGCAGGTTAAAGGCAAGGAAGACTGCTAGTGAGCCCACCCACTCCAGTCACAGAATGTTCTCTCTGCCGCCGTCAGGGCAGCATTATCGCTGCCTAAAGGCAAACACAGAGAGGATGAAGAGGAGCTTCTTCCCACAGGCTGCAAACTGTGTTCAATATCCATTCACTTTCACCTTGTACATATATTATTTGCACTATTTCACTTTGATTTTATACATTTATTTTTCTAATTTCTGTCTATATATATATATATATATATATATATATATATATATATATATATATATATATATATATATATATATATATATACACACACACAGTGTTTCCTCTACATTCATTCAGCAGTGGCGGCCTGCCATTCCTAAATCATAGCCGCCGCTCCTTCAAATTTTTATTTTTTTTTTGTTATTGTTGCAAATACACCACTGCCGCATGTCTCCACCTTCACAGCAGAGTTCTGCACTGTGTTGGGTATTCGTGAGTACTAAGGTAAACTACAGCTAACTATCTTGCTCAGTATCTACTGTTTGATACGTCGGGTTAATATGACGTTAATTACTCGCGAGAGCGCGGCCTTGAAAGTGATGTCAAGTCAAGCAACGAGGCACCAGGTCAGGGAGTCAGAGGACTGTCGTCTTGGAAAATAGGGCAGCGGCTTACCGGAGAAAAGTTATAAGCTTAATATAACTCATGATATACATTTTATATTTTAAATAGACATTCACAAAATATTGATGGCCAGCTAATGCTATGTAACATATCAGTAGCTTCAGCTAATTGGGCCCGGTGCCAATTCAGTGTCACTAACATGAGTAAACTATTGATAGCATTAAGCTGATATCTACACACCATGTATGAATAACTGTTGATTGCATTTTCAGATGAGCTTGTTCAAATTTTTTTTTTACATTGAGCCTTTCAAAAGCCATTTTCAACTAGCCATTCAATAAATAGGTTGTACAAGCAAAATCTGCAGTCAAGTGTCATTTGTTTACATCGCCACGGCTCCCCGGAGAGCCTGCCGCCACGGCTGCTAAAAAAAATCCTAGAGGAAACTCTGTGTATATATATATATACACACACACACACACACACACACACACACAGAGATATATATATATAAACATATATATAATCATATATATATATATATATATATATATATATATATATATATATATATATATATATATATATATATATATATATATATATATATATATATATATTAGGCTGTCAAAATTAGCATGTTAACGCGGATTAATCCGGCACCAAAATTAATCAGATTAAAAATTTTAAGGCAATTAACGCATCTGCAGCACAGAATGACTCAAAATCCCTGAAACAAGGCATTTCGGGTATTTTAAATTTGATGGGTTGCTTCTATTTTACCGGCATAGTTTTTCCAGTGTTTATGGCATTAGTTCAGCTCAGGAAACATACAGACCAATTAGGTACGAGTTCAGTCATCCCATGTGACGCTACTCAGCCAATGAATTGGTCTCTGCATTCCAACCTAAACATCACAGCTCTGTTCAGAAAACAGGTGAGGGACAGATGAGAGGAGGATGGACAAAAAGATAAACAAGAAAAGCACTCAGAGAGTGCAGTGCTCCACCAAGACTGTTCATTCCTCAATTTGTGTATTCAGAAATCACGGCAACATAGAATCTGGTCATTTAATATAGTGTTAACCATTCCTGCTTAGCTACTCGACCGTGGTCAGAAAGCACAGGGGAGGTCGGTTCTCCAGGGCCGAAATTACCTTAGTTCACTTCAGGGTTAACCCCCTTCACTTCACCAGCGGTTGTGGAAGGCAAGCATAATGCCTGCAACATATTTTCTTTTCTTCCATTCCATATATCAAGTTAGTGGTAAGTTGCATAGACATGACTTTACCCTGCTCAGCTACTTCTATTCCATATGCACTCCTCATTAGAGTCTAATTTGTTGTAGTTTAAATAAAAGTAGAGGCTGAAATAGCTGTTCTTAATTAGTTCATGGTCTGTGGATACTATAAGTAATTAAAATGACAGACTGTAATTCAGCCCTAAAGGTTATCGTATAGTGTGTATCCAAAATTCATTAATTAGTAGCCAGAGCATCAGCTGACCACATTCATTTCACCTCGCCATGTTTCTGCACAGCATCTCATTCACAATGACTTTAATTGTCGAGTAAATCTGTTTGACTTCACTGCTTGGCCTCTAATCCAATGAGACCTACCCATTTCTGCCAGTGTTTCTGCTATTTTGCAGCCTGTTTTTCAATTAACTGGCAGTGGCGGTGTGTTCGTTCCACACAGCTGAGTTCTCGGAAGATATCATTTCCATGAATTAGTGATGACTGGATGCCAGAAATGTCAAATGGGCCTCATCAAAGCAAACACACAGATATCGATCCCATGTTGAGATCTGAAAATGGTTACATAGCTCGATGACATTCAGATGATGTGCATCAGTTTTCTCCATCAGCATGAAAGGTGGAGGAGACACAAAAAAAGCATTCACAGTCTGAACAACATCAAAGTCAAAGGACCTTTAAAGCTAATTAATTTGTCCTTTCTGGGAGGATTAATGCTTGGGTGGTTTCCTGCTCGGATTAGTTTTAACATCTGTTTCATGAAACAGCATGGCCTGCTTCAGTAGCACACTAGCCTAAACTCTACTGTGCTCCACGTTTTGTAATTAGCTGTTTGTGAAAAATAAAAACTGTGACACATGAAAAAGAACTGAGGTGGATAACTGAAGATCCAAAATATGGTTGGATGATTTATTTCATTAATTCATAAAGGTATACACTGGAGACACAAAAAAATAATTTTTAAAACATTAAATATGTAGATAAAAGTGTTGGCTGCAACACACCTAATGGTAGAAACTACACTATAATTAAAATTGCACTCGTTAAATTAGGGGCACTATCACAGCTCAGTCTACTGAGAAAATTATCAATTTAGACTAAGCCTCAAAGAGACTCTGATTAAAATGAAATTGATCAAGCTGTTATCTGAAAGACTAAAGTTCTGATTTCACTGACCTCCAGTTCCCCAAAACAAAGAAATACACAGTAGAACTGTTGACAATTATATATACAAACATTTCTGAACTTATAATACTCCATCCATCCATCCATCCATTTTCTTCCGCTTATCCGGGGTCGGGTCGCCGAGGCAGCATTTGAAGCAGGTTGGTCCAGACGTCCCTCCCCCCAGCAACGCTTTCCAGCTCTTCCTGAGGGATCCTGAGGCGTTCCCAGGCCAGGCGAGATATATAATCCCTCCAGCAAGTTCTGGGTCTACCCCGGGGTCTCCTCCCAGGTGGACGTGTTCGTAAAACCTCCAAAGGAAGTCTCCCTACAGACATCTGAATCAGATGTCCAGACCACCTCAACCGTCTCCTTTTGATGCAAAGGAGTAGGGGCTCTACTCCGAGCTCCCTCTGGATGTCTGACCTTCTCCCCCTATCTCTAAGACTGAGCCCAGCCACCCTACAGAGAAAGTTCATTTCGGCCGCTTGTATCCACCATCTTGTTCTTTTGGTCACTACCCAGAACTCATGACCATAGGTGAGGGTTGGGACGTAGATGGACTGGTAAATTGAGAGCTTCGCCTTCACCACGACAGTTCGGTACAACGCCCGCATTACTGCTGATGCTGCACCAGTCCGCCTGTCCATCTCTCGCTCCATTTTCTCATCGCTCATGAACAAAATCCCGAGATACTTGAACTCCTTCGCTTGGGGAAGCAAGGAGCTTCTTAACTACCTTTGCGACCTCTGCCATGGATATGGACGAAGATCCCCTCCCCCCGAGTCTTCAGGCTCTGCCTCCTCCACAGAGGATGTGTTTACCGGATTCAGGAGTTCCTTGAAGTGCTCTTTCCACCACTCGACGATGTCCCCAGTAGGGGTCAGCAGTTCTCCACCCCGTACACAGCCTGCCTCCCCCTTCCTGAGGCGTCGAACGGTTTGCCAGAACTTCCTCGAGGCCAACCAAAAGTCCTTCTCCATAGCCTCCCTGAACTCCTCCCACACCCGAGTTTTAGCTTCCACAACTGCAGCTACAGCCCTTTTGGCCAACCAGTACCTGTCAGCTGCTTCGAGAGACCCCTGAGCAAGCCAAGCCCGAAAGGCCTCCTTCTTCAGCCTGACAGCTTCCCTCACCGCTGGTGTCCACCAGCAGGTTCTCGGGTTGCCGCCGTGACAGGCACCAGTGACCTTCAGGCCACAGCTCCTAACAGCCGCCTCTGCAATGGAGGGTTTGAACATGGATCACTCAGACTCCACATCCCCAACCTCCCCCGGGATGCAGGAGAAACTCTTCCGGAGGTAGGAGTTGAAAATCCCATGGACAGGGTCTTCTGCCAGACGTTCCCAGTTCACCTGCACTACACGTTTGGGTTTACCAGGTCTGTCCAGCAGTCTTCCCCGCCATTGGATCCAACTCACCACCAGGTGGTGATCAGTTGACAGCTCTGCACCTCTCTTCACCCGAGTGTCCAAAACATACGGCCGCAGGTCTGATGATACGACTATGAAGTCGATCAACAACCTTTGACCTAAGGTGCTCTGGTACCAAGTACACTTATGAGCAACCTTATGCTCGAACATGGTGTTTGTTATGCATGACTAGTATCACAGACTGAGTCCAGATCGTCATTTTGGGGATTCTGCATTTCCTTATTGTTCTGATTTATAAACTGTTCAAGCCATTCCTGCATAGTAAGTTCTGTGTGTTAGGTAGGGTGATCAGAACGTCAGAATGCCAGTCCTCTTCTCCAGAGGTCTGGTTTTCCTCACAGCTGACCCTTTATGACCCTCATCAGATTCTGGTGGAGATCCTGTTGTCTCCAAGAGAGCCGTGAGTGGTCCTTTAGTAGTAAACATCCGATCAGCAGATGTTCCGTTAGGAGGTGAGTTTTGGGTTAGCTGTATTCTGAAATGGTGTCTTACCAAATTTACAGGTTTGGGAAAGGGTCTTTGGATCTTTGTGTGTTGCTCTGGAATGTTCTGCTTCTCAGTCCGCTACAGTCCCCCTTTTTGTTTGGCGATCGTCCTCGAAAGAAAACAATGCAGAACATGGATAGCCACAGACTGAGCACAACACTTTCAATCGGCTAACACTCATGGTATAACCAAACAGAAAATAGGGATTAAAGAAGACATGGGATGGTATAGGTCATGTAGCCTTCATGTGTACCCTAAACTCATTTTTTTGTTTGTTTTTTTGTTTTTTAAATTTAATGGGACCGCTTTGGCATTCACTTGCTTCTTACTTTGGTAGTAGATCATGTTTTGCTAAGGAGTTTAGCTCTGTACCTCTGCACCTTGTCTACCAAGTGTACGGTGTAAGAATGAGTAGTCCCCTGTATGTGTAACTGATCATGTGATTAAAATGGGATTGCTTAATTGTCGATGATGTGACATACAATAAAATGTAAACAATACACACTGTAAATCCAGAAGAATACAGCTTCGGGAAAGGGTCTCTGGATTCTGTGTGTGTTGCTCTGGAATGTTCTGCTCCTCAGTACGCTACACATACCTTATATACAGTATTGCCCCATTGATTGGCACTGCAGGTGGAGGTGATTTGTGCATGTTTTTGCAGCTGAGCTTTGTTCAAACTCTCAGAAATGTGATTGAAATTCGGGTGATGATCCCAAAGGTTCTGAGGATTCAGAATATGTCAGACTGGCAAACGGCTATAACATGATGAATAAGACATCCAGATCATCTCAGCTTTTGGTGTTAATGGTGCAACCATCAAAAAGATGAAGTTTGAATTGTATATTCATGATCTGGCTTCACTGCACTCCAACAAGTTGAACATACAGAGGCAGATATTGATGTGCAGTGTGGAAAATGTTTACTAAAATATTCAAAAATTCAAAATAAACACTCTATTAGGCATCAATAATGACACAAGTTGGAGTCATTGGTTTAAATATTGAGCAGTTTCTCCTCAAAGACAGAATGATTTTGGAAGGTTTCTGGCTTGTAGTGCAGCATCAACTTTACAGATGCATCACTTTCCTTTGCTCTTGAAAGCTTCATAATTGGAAAGTTTGATTATAAGAGCTGCTGTTGTGACTCATGCTAAACAACAACAGTTCTTGGTTATACAAAAGAAGTTCAAGCTTATATTTGATGCTGCATGCTGCAAATATATGGAGGTGGGTGGAGGGCAAAACTAAATGCTGGCATCAAGGTGATTGAACTCTTCAAAAACAGTTAGGAAAAACACGGCAACTTTTCACCAATAAACAAAAGAAAAATAGTGTTTTTAGCTGCTCATTAAAAACAAAACAACAATTGACCCCACCTCATTGGATTTTTAGATTCATAACCCTCCTGTTATTCTGTAAAAGATGGTCTTTTTTTCTTTTGGCTTCAAAAGCATCACATTGCATCTTATTACTTTAGATTCCACTGTGTCCGATGGTGTATTTTTCTATCTAATCTGTGTTTCATCAGATGATCAAACCAACTCACATACAGATCATGCAAGGCAGGTAGTATTTCTGAATAGGAGAACTAGTTGGTTTCTAAGTCTAAACACGAATTAGGGCTAGACTCTAAATTGTCCATTGGTGTGAATGTGAGTGTGATTGTTTGTCTATATATGTAGCCATGTGACAGACTGGTGACCTGTCCAGGTGACCCCTGCCTTCACCCTAAGTCAGCTGGGATAGACTCCAGCACCCCCTGCAACCCTAATGTGGATTAAGCGGTATAAAGATAATGGATGGATGTACCGATGTGGCAGTAATCATGTCGTGCCATACAGAACATGATCTCTCTAATCATTAAGGTAACTACCATAATATGTCAGAATGCAGAAGTTTTGGAGATTTCTTTAGCATCACAGTAACTTGTGGTTACCTGTACATACATGGTACAGAGCAAAAAGGAAATGTTAATAGCTAATTCAGTTTATTTCATTTTCCAACAAATAGAGGCTAAAAATGAGGCTCAATTTGCAGCCCGCAGTGTAGCTCACTGTATCCATGACAACATTATACTCCCTGTTTCTTGTACATCTGTTCCAACGAGTGGGTTATTTTAATATGACATTTTCCAAACTACTTTATTGAGGAAAAAAATCCAAAACAAAACAATGGGTTTACATTGACATGCAAGCTCGTTTTCCTTATATCAACTAAATTAGCACTGATACTGATACTCTCCTTTTATTTATTTATTTATTGTTAATACAAACTCCTCCACACTTGCCTTCATCATGGACAGATTCCCATTCTGTCAAATGAGTTACACGCCATACAGCACAGACAACCTGGACTTTTATTTATTTCCTTTTTTAAAAACACTTATTATCTGTTTTTGCCATTTGGCAAGTTCACTGACATGTAATCCCCACAGACAGCTGTTTAAATCACACAAATCTGCTGCCATTTATATGCCACATTTTAATGGTAAAATAAATGGTAATGGTTAATGGTAATGATTGCTTATTAGTTAGGACAGCTTGTAGGGTGGGGCTTTCTGTGTCATTATTCTTCAGAACTGATTTCTAGTTGGAACATTGAATTGCACCAATATTACAGCTTTCCACTGTGTAGTGTAGGTTAGTTTTACACTGTTTGAGATGAGTCGTAAGTAAGCTGGTGTGCTTGAGCTGCAGTGCGTGTTGGATGGGTGAGCAGAGAGAGAGGCAGGAACTCCATAGAGCCACACATTTTAAAGGAAGTAACAGTACAGTTGAAGGTAAGTAATTTCAAGGCAATAAGTAATTATCTTCATGAAAAAAAAACTGAATATGTCACTTTGACAAAGAGATTCATTTTTAGGGGTTAAATCAATGACTGAGATGGACCTAAAAATTCAAGTACACTCAGAAATTAAGAGATATTTTGTGGTGCTGATAGGCTTTGTCATAGCTTTGTGTGAAAACATTTGGGATGGCCTCAATTTGGACATTGTCAGCCTGTGAAATGTTATCAACGCTTGTTATTCTCATACATGAGTCAGCAGTTACGTCCTGCACCTTCTAGTGCATTCAGTCATTAAAATTTTTAATGAGCACTGATGCACATAAACCTACACTGAAAGCATAGACAAAGTTACCTGAACTAAAATCTTCAGTGGATTCGTCACCCTGGAAATGTATAAAATAGAGAGTGTATTTCAACCCAAGCCATGATCCTTTTCTTAACTTAACCAAGTTTTGCTGCCAGAACTTAATCAAACACCAACTAAAAGCAGCTAGTGAAAGTCAAAATAATAATATTTTTAAAAAATTTTTTACTATGAGAATGGTCAAACACAGGACTCAAGTCTGTGGGTGGAAGTCTGCATACCTACACATACTCCATCTCTTCCAGCCTTCAAATGTTGATTTTTGTTGCTCTTTGCAAATGCAGAAAGACAGCTACCTGCCTATTAAATAAGGTGATACTAGGACTATTAAATGGGAGGATAATGGCCTACTGAGCGTACTAGACTGTAGAGGAGGTCCCTACTGGCCCACATAGGCATGGGAATGATATGAGCTGATAACAGGCTATTTACTGGGCTGATACTGTTGGATATATCGACTGGAACACAACAGAAACATGGTTGATGGTGCTTTTATTTTAGTGCATTAGCATGCTAGCATTTTCTGAGTTATTTCTGACAGGGCTAAGTCTTCAGACATGCTAGTAGCAGAAAATAAATGCAATGAATATACCAACATGGGGAAGATTAAGAGGTATAAAATTTAAAAGGATCTGCATGTTAGTTTATAATGTAAGCATGCTAATATTTGCTCAATAATCCATCCATCCATTATCTATGCACCACTTAATCCTCATTAGGGTCACAGGGGCCTGGAGTCTATCCCAGCTGACTCAGGTGAAGGCAGGGGACACCTGGACAGGTCACCAGTCTGTCGCAGGGCTACATACAGAGACAAACAATCACTCTCACACCTACAGACAATTCAGAATCACCAATTAACCTCAACATGTTTTTGAACTGTGGGAGGAAGCCAGAGCATGCACAGGGGGAACATGCAAACTCCATGCAGAAAGACCCCGGAAAAGCCGGGACATAAACCAAGGATTTTCTAGCTAACCACCAAGCCACTGTGCAGCCCTTGCTTAAAGATACCAGATGCAAATTACAGCAGAGGCCAGTGTCATTAGTTTTTTTTATAGTCATTTTTAGTTTATTTTGTCAGTATGCTAGCATTTGCTAATTAGCATAACACACAACTGTGAATAGTGAAGTAGTTTTCAGGTCAAACTGACATTTAGTCAAGCGGAGCCATATAATCTGGTGTTTAGAATGCAGAAACAATATTGTTTGACTCAGACACTCTTCACATAATAAGTGAAGGTTTAGCACTATGTGACAGGGTGCATGCTTTCATTAAAAATGGCCTGAACAGTATGGAAGATTGACAGACATCTGCAGGGCCAAAGTAAAGCTGTTATATGCACATAGTTATCTCCTGCATAACATTAGTGGCTTTTCATACATCCACCTTTCTGAAGAATCATGTAAACATGTTAGAATCACCACCATCCACTTCTATGTTATCATGCACCATAATAATGACAGCATACTTCTGCAGACAGTTATTCAATTATTCTTCAGACATGTCTTAGCTCCACTGGCACCACGTCAAAATAGATGATGAATAGATTGACCAAAAACATCATGGGCCTTGGCTCATTTTTCCCTTTTGTGATTTAAATTTCTGAGCTTGTTTTGACCAGTGCAGAAATAGGGCTAAGTGTTCTACTTTTCTTTCTGCACACTTGATAATCACATTTCTGATGTGATGTGAGATGGGCAGCCAAACTCTGCAGACAGCTCAGGTATTCCACTGCAGGGAAGTTTACTCTGGCTTCAATCCTGGTTGGCAAAGAGGGCAAGAGATGGAGAAATTAAAGAACCTGGAGCGAGAAAGCAGGCAGGCAGTGTGATAGATCTGGTATCCTGAGATTGAGAATAACTCTGTGAAGTTGGAAGAGGGGCAGAATACACACAGACTCAAGGCCTGGTCACAGAAGAAAGTAATAATCAAATAGGCGGTTTTCACAACTGTCACAACAGCGAGTTCAGGAGAAAAGTACGTGTTGTTCAGCCTAAAGCAACAAATTACCACTAATCCTCAGTGGTGGTGCTTAACATACATAGAGGGAATCCATTTAAACTAATTTAATAAAAATAGTATAGTTCATCATTTATTCATTGAAGAAAATGGTCCGATGGTACATATCTGTGAGTGGCAGAACTAACCTTTAATATTAGCACTTAAACTGAAGGTGAACTTAGAGTCACACATTTTCAATCACTGGGATCACAATCAGGTGTGAGTCCTGTTTTATTGAAAGAACAAAGATCTATCAAAGTCTGATGTTCACAACATATCATCATGGCATGAACATAGGAGATTTCTGAAGAAGCAAATGTGTTGTTGTAGCTGTGTGCAAATTGAGGCAGCTGCAGACCTATTAACCTTCCCTGGAGTGGTCAACCAACAAAGATAATGTCACAGTCCTGCCCTGGCTCCCTGTCTGTCTTTTTCTCTGCTCCCCTTCTTTCTCTCTCCCTCTTCTCCTCACCTCTTCCTTGCTCTTCCTCTCCTGCCTCCAGTTCTCGCTCTCTGTCCCACCCCCTCTGTGCTGTACCTCTGACTGTGCTGCGCCAGTCATCAGGGCTCATGGGCTCCAGCTGCAGAGGGAGCGCAGCTGGATCGGATCAGCCATCAGCCGGGGATAAAGCCGGGCTCGCCCTTCACCTCCCTGCCAAACTGTAGCGTCTGCTACGCTGAATAGTGAGTTGCATTCATAACCTTTTGATCATCTGTTTCTGCCATTGTGCTCACCTTGGTTTTCCTGTCTTTTCCTTTTAGTTCTCCGCTGGACCGATTGCTTCGTTGCCAGCCTGTCTGTTCCGTCTGTCTCCTTGGCTGCCTACGTGCTGGTTCCCTTTCCGGCTTTCTCTGCGGCACGTCCAGCCGCCGCCGATCCCCGCAGCATGTCCAGCCGTTCACCATGGCACGTCCAGCCGCCGCCAATCCCGCAGCATGTCCAGCACCCCCCTTCTCCCTCAGTATTCAATTCAATTCAGTTCAGTTTTATTTATATAGTACCAATTACAGTCAAATTGTCTCGAGACGCTTTACAGAACCCATATGCCTGAATCCCAGAGCAAGCCAAAAGGCGACAGTGGCAAGGAAAACACCCTTTTAACAGGGAAAAAAACCTCGCAGAACCCAACTCTAATGTGGGGGGACCCATCTGCCTGCTGGTCGGGCGGGTTGAGAAGGACAGAAGAGGTAGAGAGGTAGAGATAGAGGGGTAGAGGTAGAGAGGTAGAAGTAGAGGGATAGAGGTAGAGGGTTACAGGTAGAGGGTTACAGCTGGTGGGAGAACAACCACAGATCTGAAGCATCCAGCTCTGGGACCAGACACACTTGGAGAAAGGACACAGGGAGAAACAGAGTGAATGTAATGCAATAATGATATATATAGTAAATACATAGGTAGTAACAGAAGGGCTCAGTGCATCCAGAGAGGTTCCCCAGCAGCCTAGGCCTATAGCGGCATAACTAGAGGCAAACTAAAGGGACGTCAAGAGGGGAAGTCAGTTTTGCAAATGAAAACACCAGCTCACCCCGTCAGGGTCCCCCAGTCAGCCCTAACTATAAGCTTTGTCAAAAAGGAAGGTTTTAAGCCTGGTCCTAAAAATAGAGAGGGTGTCCACCTCCCGACCCCAAACTGGGAGCTGGTTCCACAGGAGAGGCGCTGATAACTGAAGGCTCTGCCTCCCATTCTACTTTTAGAGATTCTAGGAACAACAAGTAAGCCTGCAGTCTGAGAGTGAAGAGTTCTGCTAGGATAATATGGTACTATCAGGTCTTTAAGATATGATGGAGATTGGTTGTTAAGAGCTTTATATGTCAGAAGAAGGATTTTGAATTCTATTCTAGATTTAACAGGAAGCCAATGAAGAGAAACCAGTATAGGAGAAATATGATCTCTCTTGCTAACTCCCATCAGTACTCTGGCTGCAGCGTTTTGGATCAGCTGTAGATGTTTCAGAGAGCTATTGGGACAACCTGATAATAAGGAATTACAGTAGTCAAGCATAGAAGTAACAAATGCATGGACTAGTTTTTCTGCATCACTCTGAGACAGGATGTTCCTGATTTTCACAATATTTCTCAGGTGGAAAAAGGAAGTCCTACAGATTTGTTTTATGTGCGAGTTAAAGGCCATGTCCTGGTCAAAGATAACTCCGAGGTTCCTCACAGTAGTACTGGAGGCCAATGTAATGCCATCCAGAGCAACTATATGCTTTGAAAGCAATTTTCTCAGATGTTTGGGGCCAAATACAATGACTTCAGTCTTGTCTGAATTTAGTAGTAAGAAATTATGGGTCATCCAGGTCTTTATGTCCTTAAGACAATCTTGCAGTCTAGCTAGCTGATTAGTTTCATCTGGCTTCATAGATAAATACAATTGAGTGTCATCAGCATAACAATGGAAATTAATGCAGTGCTTCCTAATGATTTTGCCTAATGGAAGCATGTATAATGTGAACAGTATTGGTCCTAAGACAGAACCCTGAGGAACTCCATGATTAACCCTAGTATGCTCAGAAGCAGTAGATCCTTAGTTAGTGAGTATAATCTGGGCTGTGTTTTAATTAGTTGAGGGAATTGCTCGTTTGACCTTCTTGCCTTGTAATAATAATAGTGTTTGCACTCTGGGTTCAAACCCCGCCGCTTCGTGACAGATAACACCAAAAGCAAGGCACACCGTACAAATTCAAGTTCTACGCGTCTACAAGAAGTGGCACAAAGCGTTTCTTTTTTCACTGGGTACTGTTCTCAGACAGAAGTCATTAGCATGTGTTAGTTCAGTGAATCAGCTGGCGATAGTGTTAGCATTAGTATCTCTATATCAACACATTCATTTTTAAAAGTTCTACAGATGAGATTTTGAACATTAATACAGTTGCAAACAAACATTTGCTATGTAAAGGTCTGCTGGAGTAATGTGTGCATGTTGTAATCCAAGTGTCTGTGTCCTGTGATTCACCAGCAATTTCAGTTGCACATGCATGTCCACAATTGTACAATTTCATTTAGCAGATGCTTTTATGCTAAGTGACGTACGTCTGAGAGTAGATACAACACAAGCAAGGATCTAGTCGGAATGAAAACAACTTGGAAAAGTACCATAAAACAAGCTAAAATGTGATAATAGGACTTTGGTTCCTACATGCAAGGCGGGAGGTAACAGGATTTTTTATTGCAGTCTGTCAGGCTGGGTTTTGAAGGTATGTGTTCACTGGAGCAGGCAATTTCCTGCATCCCATTCACTGTCCATGTGAAACGGACCACGTTGCATGCTGGTTCCATTGTGGTGCATTTTGAGCTGTGATCCGGTGCATTTCCACGTAGCAAGCCGCACCTCATTTGCTTAAAGTAGATTAAGTAGATTCGACTTCTACTTTATGCAAATTCGATGCAGAGTGCGACGGTCCAACACATTGTAAAACTTTTGTCAAACATCTGAACTAGCTGTTGTTGAACTAAAACGAGGACAGATTCAACAACTGCACAAGTTATTGCTTGCCTCAAATGCTTTCAGAAATACTTTTCCCTTAAGTGCTTTTGAATTTTTTTTTTTTTTGAAAGAAAATTTGCGGCTGACGCATCTTAAAGTGCTGTCATGCGACCAGCTAGTGGCCCGCTAGTGAGCGCTTACCAAGTGGGTGATTTTCAGATGTGGCGCATTTACATGTGGAAAAAAACCATCCAGTTGATGCATAGCAAAAGTCTTTTTTTTAAAGACTGTTTGTGCATGTTAGTGCAGATTCAGATTCAGATTCAGATAACTTTATTTATCCTCTAGGGGCAATTCAGTTTGCAGACATGGGTCGCAGCAGGACAGGACATGAAACACACATTCCACATACATTTGACTTGGATCTGTCAATAGTCAGGGTTCAGCAATGAAGTGCAACAGTGACAAAGTGCAACAGTATCAATATATACCTCACTACATTTAAAACTACATGTAGAACTACAAAACAACACGGTCACTGTCATTTAAAAGCCTAATGGTGGAAGGAATAAAAGAGTTGCCGTATCGGTTTGTTTTCCTCCTGGGAGCGAGATAGCGCCTCCCAGAGGGCATCAACACAAACCTGTGTTTCAGTACATGGTCAGGGTGTGCAATAATGCTCTTAGCTTTGTGGAGCACCTGCCTGCTCCATAGAGTGTTGGTCAGTAGTCTGCACACCCATGACTCTGGCACAAGTCCGAACTATGCTGGACAACGTGTTTTTGTTTTTTTACCGACAGCCCATGAAACCATGATATAAAAGAAAAGGTTAAAAGACTCTCAATAAAAGAACGATAAAAGACAGATAAAATGGGTTTAGATACATTAAAAGAGTTCAGTTTCCGCAGCAGGTAAATACGTTGTTGGCCTTTTTTTGAAATGACCTCCGTGTTTTTGTCAAACTTGAGGTTAGAGTCGAATATTGTGCCCAAGTATCTGTACGTGTCTACAATTTCAACCTCTTCTTTGTTTATGATGCTGACTTCCTGTTTTGCAGTTTTTTTTCCTGAAGTCAATTATCATGTCTTTTGTTTTTGTAACGTTAAGATCAAGATAATTGTCTTGGCACCGTGTGATAAAATCAGACAGGGCTCTGCCATGCCCTGATTCAGAGCCCTGTAGAAGGGACAACAGAACACTGTCATCTGAAAACTTGACCAGGTACCTGCCCTCCTGACTGGTTCTGCAGGCGTCTGTATACATGATGTACAGCAAGGGCAAGAGAACACAGCCCTGGGGTGAAGCAGTGCTGGAGGTGACACAGTCAGACATTTGGCCATTCACTAAAACGCGCTGAACTCTATCAGTTAAAAAGTTTAAAAGCAACAGTAAAATCTGCTCCGAGAGATTAAAATAAGATGCTAAATGTTCAATTAAAATATATGGTTGCATCTTATTAAAAGCAGAAGAAAAATCAGCAAATAAAATTCTGACATGGGACCGGGGTTCTTCTAAATGTTCATAAATTTTATCCAAAATAAAAATCTTGGCATCATCCACTCCTTTTCCTGCCTTTTAACGCCCTGTGATGATGTATTCGTCAGCTCCGCTTGTCAACTAGTTCCATGTAACCAGTTCCGACTTAACGACAAATTGCCGTAGGTTGATGACATCATGTGTACACACTGTACTACACAGAAGTATACTAATGGAAGCATCCAAACTGAGACATGGATCGTCAAAACGTCCTGGCACATAAATGCCTGATTTTTTTTCCTCCCTGGCAGACAGAAAGCAGGGGGTCTGTGCAGCTGAGTGGATTTGCTGGGCAAAATCATGAAGGTTATGTTGGAGCCAACATAATAGGAAAGGCCAGTGTATTTAGCTATGCTGGGGATTTTCAGTGCCCGACACTCCTGGGAGAGATGACTTTCCACTGTCTATGAAACACACTGCCAAGCCTGGCAACAGACAATGCACTGCAGTGATGTGATATGTTTAATAATGGAAGCACATCAAGAGTAGACTATTTTTATTCTCTCAGCTGTGAAAACACTACAGGGGAGACGTTTAGAGGAATTTCTCTCTTCTCCAAAGTCAACTGTTTTGTTACAAAGCGACAATAAAAATGTAGCCTAAAAAAGCCTCCTGTTTTGACAGAGTTAAATCGTTTTTGGGGAGCATATTCACAAAAAAAAGAGTATTTTTGTCAGTTTGCCAACATCTCCTGATGTTACAAGTGAGCTTATGTAACTTTGCCTCTCTTTGAGGAATAAAGTTTCTTTTGTAGCGCCCTGACATGACAAATCGTCAGATCATTCATTCGCTTTCACTGCTTCATTTCATTTAATGAAATTATCTCTATAAGTTTTCCTCTCTATCCTTGAATGTCTCCCATATTCAATTCACATATCTATTTGGGCATGTAATGAAATAAACTTACTACCACTATCAAGTAAGTCTGGTGGTGTAATGAGAGTGTAAATTGTCTCAATTTATGTTGTGAGTCACTAAATTGAATTAATCATTGTGACAAAAAAAGAGACAGGGGCACAGCACTGTATTTACATACAGATGAGTCACATTGTGGTACTATCTTACGGGTGCAGAGGTGAAATGTGCTTCATTGATGTATCTGTAATCTGATTGTCTGGGGTCCTTAAGGTTGCCTGCACATAATTTACATTATCTTCAAGATGAATGAAACGCCAGAAAGTAATTTTGAGCATAATAGGAAAATGGGGCATTGAAGGCGGGGTAATCTGCCACCTGGACATACAACAGCTAAGCTCCACTGTACAGAGAATGAGAAGCAGTGGTCACAGTAGCAAGTGAAGTCTGCCATTCCATACATTAAAATCAATATAATTTGTGCACAGTAATTCATAAAAATAAATGCAGATCTTATCGCACTTTAAACACCCTGATGACAAGTTTTAGATAGAAGAGGAACTGTGTTAGAGGCAGACAGGGCGCTGAACATTTTACACTTAATGACTCAAAATTTTGATTTGTGTAACTTTAAAATATATGGCAATATTGACTGTAACTTTCACACATTAATAACAGTCTCATAACAAGCTGTAGCACTGATCTTATTAGCCTGGACTCATTCATACAGAATGTCGACAAATTATACAGATTTGCCTGGGGATATATACATATTAGGGCTGGGACTTTAACATGTTAACTACATTTAATTAATTACAGAAAAAAATAATGCATTAAAAAAATAATGCATTGAATTGCACTTTTCTCAGTTCCCCAACGCCTGGCACACCGATAATACTGATGTGTACTAGTGGGTGGCAGTAATGCACTTAAAGTCTGTTTGCCAGCCACGATAAAGAGTGAATCAGCGCAGAAACGTCGGATGAACATGCTGACTTGGTCACAAACTTTCTCTTTTATTATGAAAGCTGTTCAGCAGAAAGTATTTCTGAAAGCATCTGAGGCCAGAAATAAGCTGCTGAATCTATCCTCGTTTTAGTTCAACAGCTAATTTAGACATTTCATGAAAGTTTTGCGATGGACCTTTGCTCCCTGTGTTGCATTTGCATAAATGAAACTACTTTGTGCAAATGAGCTTCGGGGTGATGCACGTTTGCTACGCCAGTCCTGGTACCGGCAAATGGTGTAGCCAGCCCACAATAGACCACTTTTCAAGACATTGGACGTACTTACAAAAAGTCTTAAAATGGTGAAAATAATCATTAGAACCGCACTTCTGTGAATGTAGTAGACAGATAAAAAATGGACAGAAAAATATAAAAAAAACAAACATTTTTGTTGTTTAAGTTCATTCATTGATTCAGTTATCAACCTAAATTTATTTGAACCGAAAAACTTATTGCTTATTGTGTCAAATACTGCTGTTTGAAAAAAAAATGTGTTTAATTGCAATTAATTAATTACAAAGCCTCTAATTAATTTGATTTTTTAAATTGTATCCCATCAGTAACATATATAAAATCATGCAATTTGTTTGAAGAAAAAAAATCAACATACAGTCATGGAAAAAATGATTAGACCATCCTTGTTTTCTTTAATTTCTTGTCCATTTTAATGCCTGATACCACTAAAGGTATATTACCTGAAGAATACAATGAACACGACAAAAAATACAGCTGATTACATAATACTTTATGTCCTATTTGACATGCTTAAGCTTAATTGTATTCCCAGGGTATTTAAGAGGACATTTCATGTTATAAGCAGCACTGCACATGCAAAGGCATAGAGTGGTTTCCTGCTTACATTCAAGCCGTAGCACAACTCAGAAGTAGTCAGCTCTCACATAACGCCTAAAACTAAAGAATTATGTGAAGCCACAAAGGCAGCCATCTTGGCACTGCTGGAAACTGGCATGAGTGAGAGACAGGTAGTGAAAAAACTGAAGATCTCCAAGACAGCCATTCATTACATCAAGAAAAAACAAGCTCAACATGGTTCTACCAAACTGCTAGCTGGTCTCAGCAGGAAACGTCTTTCTACCCACCAGATGACCGTCACTCAGCTGTTCCTGTGTCAGGAATCATCATCAGACCTCCATGGACCTTAAAAATGAGTGGGCACTGTCAAGAAATGGGACTTGTTCAGCAAGGACAGTTGGAAAGCGACTTGTTGAAGCTGGTCTGAAGTCCCACAGGGCAGGAAGAAGCCCTTCATCAAGGAAAGGCAGAGGAAAGCCCAGTTACTCTTTGCTGGGATCA
The DNA here is from genome assembly GCF_022539595.1 of Amphiprion ocellaris. Classification (NCBI taxonomy): domain Eukaryota; kingdom Metazoa; phylum Chordata; class Actinopteri; family Pomacentridae; genus Amphiprion; species Amphiprion ocellaris. The sequence continues at coordinate 1,641,455 of NC_072785.1, forward strand.
TAAGGATTGGACTGTTCATGATTGGACTAAGGTTCTCTTCAGGGATGAATCCAGTTTTCAGTTGATGCCCACTCCAGCCAACTTACTGGTTAGGAGGAAGCCTGGAGAAGCTACAAACCAGACTGTCTGCTCCTACAGTAAAACATGGGGGTGGATCAGTGACCATCTGGGGTAGTTTCAGTCTGGGTGGAACAGGGCAAATGAACCAGGTCATGTTTGGGGCTACTCTTGAAAACAGTGTTATTCCATCAGCTGGAAAACTCTTTCCTGCCTCCAATGACTGGATTTTCCAACAAGTCAATGTCCCTTACCACACAGCAAGGTCAGTTAAAGGCTGGATGGAGAACCAGAACATTGGAACCAAGCCTTGGCGGCTCAATCACCAGATCTAAATCCAATTGAAAACCTGTGGAAAATCATCAAACGCAAAATGGAGAACCACAAGTCCAAAAAACAAAGCAGATTAGTTAGAATTAGTGCAACAGGAATGGGCTGCTGTGAAGCAGAACAATGTCAGAAGCTGGTGGAGAGCATGACAAGATGCATGGATGCAGTCATCAGAAACAATGGTTATGAATCAGTACTAACTCCTGTGTGGACCATGAGACTAAAACAGACAGAAAATAAAACATGGAACGTCTAAAAGCTGTTTTTGGCAGAACAATGCCATAGCGACTGATGGAAGAACTGAAGTGATTTTGGTTATTACCAAGAAAACCATGAAAAATGTCCGATATCAGCTCTTAAACTCTTATGAGCTATTTTTGTTGCTATCATTATATTTGTCCAAACAAATGTACCTTTAGTTGTACCAGGCCTTAAAATGAACAAGACATTGAAGAAAACAAGGGTGGTCTAATATTTCCTTCCCATGATTGTATGTGTGGCAAACATTCAGTCAGGTGGTCTGTTACAGTCGTCAGCAGATTGCGGTGTGCTATGAATATGTAAATCATAACAGTATCAGATTTAGGTTGCACAAACATCGTTATCTGTTCCTGATTCTCCCTCTGATGTATGTTCCTCTGCGTCAGCTTCCATTTAAAATGTTGCTTTGCATCATACCAACAGAAAGCTGCCACCTTGACATCTCACATACAGACTGTGCTGTGTGTTGGTCTTCCTTCTTGCCTGGTATGGTGATGCAACTGAATATTGCTTTTTTTTCTTTGAAATAAAGTGTTGATATCCGTTACATTTTGCTGCCATTCCCTACAGATTTTTTAAAATTGATTTTACAGATTTTTTTCCATTGGCTAGTAGAAGTGGGCTTCTGAGGGGTTTGACATGATCAGCGAGATCTTAGTTCTGCATTTGACACTGCTGATCACAATGTTATTACAGAGACTGGATTTACATTGGAAACTCCACACTATGTTGGTTTAAGTCATACTTATCAGACAGATTGTAATTTGTTCATCTTATTGATGACTCTTCACAGAGAACCCACACAGTTCTTCCCTCTTTGACATAGAAAACCCCCAGATAGTGGGCCAAAGGCTGCAAGAGATGCTTAACCTCCATCCTCCGTTGGTAATGGAGATGGTGGAGTAAATGGCCTTACTCCAAGCAGCAGCCTTTTCTTAGATGCTTTTCCACCTTTCTTTTTGACATTGTCATCAACTTTCACACCTTCCTCCTGCTCCATCTGAGCTTCATCTCATCTCCCTGTACTTGTAGAGGCTTGCAGGCTGCTGGCCTGGCTGGCCTGGCTGCTTTCCACCCCCTGGCACTGGGGTGAGGGACTGATATCGACCTGTTCCACTTGTTCTCATATCTCTCTGTTCATCTGCTTCTTAAACCTGTCCCCCAAAGACTTCCATCTCATTGTGCATTCTTCTTTCATTGGAAAAAAAAAAAGAAAAAGAAATCATCAGTCTTCCAGTGTCATTTGTCTGAAAAGTTTGGGATCACCTGAATTATATTTTCCAGTTTTCAGTCTGATTGTGAAGCCTGACTCACCAGCAATTTAGAAAAAGACATTGTGACTACAGTGTCATTTTAAATGTCATGAATGGTGAAGAAGAAAAGTAGAACTGTATAAAATACATTTTGTACTTTTCTTCTTTGTTCACCTGTTGAACATCTAGACCTGAGCCTTTTAAATTTCTGACTGCATTTCATTGGCTCCAAAGGCCTAAAAGAAAATGAGTTGATTCTATTTTTCTACACCTGTTCATCTTTAAGATACCATTATAACATACAAGAAACTAATAATGATTGTGTTGCAAAGAAATGTGTCTTGCTATCATGGAAGAAACACTCTCCTTCTATGTCTGAGTTGCTCTGGCTGCTACAGTCCAGAGACATGCTGGGTGTAATTGTTTGATAGGTTCATTGGCAGGTGTGGATGTGAGAGTGTGCTTGTCTTTCTGTGCAGCCCCGTGATGAACTGGCGACCTGTCACAAAGGGTTTATGAGGTTCACAGAGGCTCCCGCTATCTTGGAAGGTAGGCTACTGTGTGTTTTCACATTATGTGTGTGGGAGGTTTTCTTAATCAAAGAGTTGTTGCAGGGGACAACCCAGTAGCTGAGTGGTCAGGACACACACCATCAGTGTAAATGCCATCAGCAGTGAGCACCCAGTTCAGTTGCTGGCAGGAACCTTTGCTGCTTCATCCCCTGCTTTGTTTCCCCACGTTTTCTATCATTCCCCACTGTGACTCACAGGCAGAAATGAAAAAAAAGAGCGTATGTTGGAATGTGTTAATTTGATTGATTTATTACTCTGCCAAGGAGCACGGCGGAGTTATGAGATAATGAACGGTGGTTTGTCTGTTTGTCTATTAGCAACTTTACTCAACAACGGAATGACAAATTTGGATGAAATTGTCAGGGAAGGTCAGAAATGACACAAGGACTGGTTGATTAAATTTTTGCCAGTGATGTGGCTTATAGCCTGGATCCGTGGATTTTTAAAGATCTCTGTATCATTGACAACGGCATGGCAACACTGTAACTATGACAACAAGTGAACACTATGTCAGCTGCCTCCTTATGATGACATGATTGCGATCCTACTAGAAAACGACCACTGCAGACTTATCCAAACTTATCTGTAAGAAATGATATAAGGAATGAGCAGCCTTGGCACAGTATTGCACTCTCAGAGTGCTTTTCTAGTTGTTTTTGTTACTCCACCTCCTTGGTGCAGTTATGTGACGATTGGCACTGATTTGTCTGTTTGTCTGTTTGCAACATTACTCAAAATTTAGATGACCTTTTCAGGGAAGGTCAGGAATGACACAAGGACTAAGTTGTTACATTTTGCCAGTGATGTGGTTTATAGTCTGGATCCACGGATTTGTTGAAGATTTCTGTATCATTGTGAGATAACACTTGTATGACTATAAGTGAACACTACGTCAGCTGCCTGCTGACGATCACATGATTGTGATCCTACTACAAATCGACCACTGCAGACTTATTGGGACTTATCTGTCAGAAATTATACAAGGACTGAGCAGCTTTGGCAGAGTACTGCACTGTCTGAGTGTTTTTCTAGTTATTAAATTGGACATCCATAATTGAATGGTATCAGCATTGACTACCAATGTTCTTGGTAGTCAATGTTCTTATTATTACAGCACCTCTAACAGGTGCTGTAATATTAAGGTTTGGAAATGAAGCTACCAAAAGGGGGAAACTCATCTTGAAAGCAACTATTATTAGAATGATGAACTAAAATTAGAGTTACATAAGTAGAATACTGACCAGTTAAAATACAATTTAAACTGCTAAAGCTGATCAGAAGAATTCCAAACTGATATTTTCTTCAAATTGTTTTGGTCAAATTGTCATGGATCACTTTAGCTGGAGTTATATTGTAATCAGTGCACTTGAGCTGACACTTGATCTAAATTGTGGACTTCATTTAACCTTTTAAAGTCCCTGTATGGCCACTGATTAAACCCCTAAAAACACAAATGATATTTAGTTGTTGTTTTTTGTTTCCATAAAAAACAATCCCTTCCTGCTTTTAAATGACCTGTGTAATTCTACAGCATTGCTTTTGTTAGAATGTACAGAGCTGTGATCTGCAAATTGGTCCCTGCCTCTCTTTACACTCACCTTTCCACTGCTCACTGCACCTCGAGCACACCTGCTCACCTATGACTCTGCTCAAACACTGTAAACCTACTCTACAGTATGCAATGGCAAGTTGCAATACTGGAAATATTAATCCACATATGAAACCCTTTTTGTATGAATCCTTGTTTCCAGACTGCCATCGATGCTCAGCTGTGGTGTTAACTGCTTTTTTTCATGATTTGTCTTCTAGCATATAGAAAACATGTTGATGTTTAACAAGGTAAAACACCTCATTTTCACCAGAGGGGATCTTTAAATGTCAAGTACTTGGTACAAATATTGTAAAAGTGGTAAGAAATTTGTTGATTTGACTCTAAATTTGAGTAGATTGTATTTCATACAGCTGGTGTTCTCTTCACCCTTTTCACTCATCAGACGTCCTTCAGGTACTATGTGAGTTTGTACTGGCTGTGTGTGACTGATGTTTCTAGCAGTGTGCTGTTGGTTTTGTAGCACCTGCAGCATTGGACAACTTACACCTTTATCATCGTTATTGGTACATGAACTGTGGTGACCTCATGTAATTCTCAGTAACTTCGACATGAACCTGAGCAGAGATTTAATCAGCTGGTGTGAGCCTCAGTGTGGGTGAGCAGGACCCTTACATTAACAAGACTGCCTGGCAGACAAATGGCGGGAAATAATGCTGAGGAGCCCAGGTTTACTTTTGGGTCAGAAAGTCCAGAGACCTCTGTCACATGAATGGTTACAATTCAACATTCATTTGAAATGTTTTTGTTTTTATTCAAAATAATGTGTAATAATCATGGCTGGGACTTAAACATGTTAATTTCGATTAATTAGTTACAGAAGAAATAACATGTTTTAAAAAATTACAAATAATCACACCTTTTTCAGTTCCCTAATTTCTGGCACAATGGTAACACTGATGAACACTCCAGCCCAGTAGGTTGCTGTAATGCACCTAAAACCTGTTTGCCAGCCATGAAGAAGATACACAGGACGTTCTGAGTGATGTCAGCACAAGAAAGTTTGGTGAACAGTGAGAGAAGCCGAGGCCACATGGAGTTTAAAGGGCGGAAAGTTTTCTTTAAAAAAATTCCCAATGGCAGCTTGGATAAAAGCATGGTTGTGTGCAACTTGTGCAACAAAGAGTTTTTTTTTAATCACCGCAACATTTTAAGCCGACGGTATCACCTCAATGCAAAACATGTTGCTGTTAGCACCAGAGCTAATGGTAGCTATGACAGTCCTGGTACCGGCAAACGGTGTAGCCATCCCATAATAGACCACTTTCCAAGACATTGAAAGGGCTTCAGTTTATAAAAAGTCTTAAGGTGTTGAATGTAATCGCTATAATTGCAGTTTCAATTTGCAGTAACCTATTTATGTAGTAGACAAATGAAAAATGCACAGATAAATATAAATGAAACAAACATTTTTGTTGTTGAAGTTCATCGTAATGAAGGTCAGCTTCATTACCTATATGAGAGTTCACATTCTGAGACAGAGGTAAAATCAGACACAAGACAATGCCTGCTGCTGCCATGTGCTGTTTGATGGCTTCTCCTCACAGCACTAGGTGAAAACCTTGGTGAGGCCCAGAAGACAAAGAAAATCACATTTTTAGTAACATGGTTAAGTGATTGGACTTAATAACTGAATGACTATAGAAGTGGGTTTGTGGCATTATTTTAACAATGTCTGAATTGGAAAGTTTGAGATGATTCACTTCTCTTTTGTCACCTCAGGTGTTCAGCCAAAAGAGTCCTCATGGGCTGAAACACTTTTTTAAAGGTTCTGAGAGGAACCAAGTGTAGGTGAGGAGAGGGTGAGTAGTAATCTTTTCAGGTGATAAAATAAATACATTGCTTGATGAGGACGTTGGTAGTCGCTTCTAGGAAATAGATACTAAGTTTTAATGTTTGTTATTATGGTTAAAAGTAAAGATATGTTGTATTTTGTTGAATTTCTTGTGTTTGATTATTTTCGGTTAACCCTTATGTTGGTAGGCCTGAGTGACTGATTAGGGGCTGCCTATAAAAGGCTGGCAGCTGAGGGCAGAAGGAAGGAGCACTACAACCCACCAGTTAACTGCCTTGCGTTGGGTTTTTTGTAGTGATGGGTCTGGCAACACCGATGCGTCGGCGCATGTGTCGAGCTCATAGAGCGAAATCTCGTGTTGGTGCGCATATCGGTTTCAGAAAGTCACATGATCGATACAGCTGCTGTTTCCTGTCACTGAGGCACCAAACTGTGTTTATAAGGAAGCACGTCAGTCAACGGGAAGCATCTCTGCTAAAAGCATCACAGATCTTTTGAAGCACAATTCTTCGCTTCAAGCCATTATGGAGCCCAAAAGAAAAAAGGTTTCCACCATGTGGGACCGTTTTGATCTTATATTGGCAAATAAGGTATTTGTTTCATCCTGTTCCTCTCAGTTTCCACCTGAGCTATCAGAACTCAAATCCTGAATGCCAAAACCTCAGAAAAATGTGTTTTTCTGATTAAAAATGTATTTAAAAAAAAATCCCCTCCCTGCCTCAAAGACAAGTACATAAGCATCCTCACATTCACAACACTTTTACTTTGATTTTCACATTAATTTCACATTTCACATGTGGGATCATGTGTTCGTTATTTGAGACAGAAGACAAACTACTTCTCACAAATTAAGCTGTTTATTTTCTAATATCAGTGTCTCAAAAAATCTTGTACAAGGACCTCTTCTGTTTGGAACAGCCTCCCAGAGAAGGATGAAGTTTCATATGAACACAACATTTTATTCTACATGGTGCAATTCAAATGTGAATGGCTAGGAGGTGGGGATGAACCATGGTGTAGACTCAGTTCTCCCTATGGTTGGTCCACAGATATGTCCATGTCTCTTGGCACATGATTCATCCAATCCGCAGCCGCACCCTGTAAAAAGAACTCTCCTTTTTAACACTTCCCGCACTCTACCTGTCATTTCTTCTCCTTTGTTAGCTGTGATGTGATGCAGCTACTGGTGGTATCCCATTGGAAGGACTGTTATGGTTCCCACCTTAAATGAACAGTTTCAGTGCAGCTTGCTGTTACCTTATAAGGGAAGAGAATAGAGGGAAGAGTATACTGTGAGGTGTAGCAAAACCTCTGTGTGTCTTTGGAATGTGTATGTGTAGAACCACTCCATGTTGTGGTGTGTGTATGTGTGTGTGTGTGTGTGTGTGTGTGTGTGTGTGTGTGTGTGTGTGTGTGTGTGTGTGTGTGTGTGTGTGTGTGTGTGTGTGTGAGAGTGTATGTGTGTGTGTGAGAGTGTATGTGTGTGAACAGCTAGAGTTAATCCCTGAATCCATATCTCTCCCTTGAAAGACTAAGCATAACTCATGCATTAATTACACAATAAATGGTTATTAATATCAATATTGCAATACCCATATGTGATATCAATTTCAGTGTTAGGCTAGCAGTGCCTTTAAAAAATAATAAATCCTAACACACACAGTCACATTATTTATTGACTGTACCTAGAGATATCAAAGATATTTTAACCTTAAGTTAAGATATGAAATTATACAATATAAAATACAATAACTTCAATTATATTATTGTATTTACATTATTGTATATATATTGTATAGGTCATTAAATCAGTATGTACCACCTGGAGCTCAATGCTCAGAAGACAGTGGAGATGAGGATCAACTTCAGGAAAGCCTCAGCCTCTTTGGCCCCCATCACCACTGTGGACTCATTCCGCTTCCTGGGCACCACCATCACCCAGGACCTCAGGTGGGAACCGACCATCAGCTCCCTCATCAAGAAGGCTCAGCAGAGGATGCACTTCCTGCGGCAGCTTAGGAAAGTCAAGCTGCCACCCGAGGTGATGGTACAGTTCTACACCGCCATCATAGAGGCCATCCTCACCTCTTCATCACCGTGTGGTACGCTGGGGCCACTGCCAGGGACAGACACAGACTTCAGAGCATTGTAGCTCTGCTGAGAAGGTGATCGGCTGCAGACTCCCATCTCTCCAGGACCTGGACGTCTCCAAGACCTTGGGCGTGCAGGCTGAATCGCAGCCGACCCTTCTCACCCTGGACACGAACTTTTCGAGCCACTTTCCTCAGGCAGGAGGCTACGGTCCATACGGACCAGAACCTCCCGCCACAAAAAGAGTTTCTTCCCCTCTGCTGTCGGACTTATGAACCATTAAATATCCTCCATTTACCAGTCACGTTATTATTTTTGCTTGCACTCATTCTGGTTGCACTATTCTACTTGTACATTCAGTTGGTACTATTCTGTTCTGGGAAAAATGATGACAACCATTTTTGTTTGCTCTTTTATTATTATTATTATTATTATTATTATTATTATTATTATTATTATTATTATTATTATTATTATTATTATTGGTATTATTATTAATAATAATAAATAAAATTTAAAATTTTAATTTAAATTTTGCCTGTAATGATTTTTAAGATCCAGCAGGTGTCAGTATGGAGCGACACAGTACTGACACAGTATCAATACAGTTCGGAGAATATGCCGTAATGCTTCACGAGGCCTCATCGACCCATCACTAGTTTTTTGGTTTGTGCTTTGTTTTGTTTTTTGTTTTTTTTGGTAATGTGAATATTGGTGAATGAACACCAGGTTGGTTGGCACCTTATCTCGCCTCAAGCCTCCTGCTTTATCCAGCCTCACAACAGTCATCGTAACATTCACGTATATGTCTATTCATCGATTCAGTCGTCAACCAAAATTTATTTGAATAGAAAAACTTTGCTTACTGTGCCAAATATTGCTATTTGACAAAAATGCGATTAATCGCAATTAATTACAAAGCCTCTACTTAACTAATTATTTTTTAATCATGACCTGCCACTAGTAATGTGTCTTTCTTACTATGTGCATTAATGTAAAGGTCTAGCTAGATATTTCTATACTGTATAAAACACATTTAGTAGTTCAACACTATAGTATTGAAGCAGGCAAACCTTTTGAAGCAACAATGCTGATCCTGAACTTCTGAACCACAGCGATGAAATCACATCAGTGAGAGCATGGCGGGTCTTTTGGTGCTGTTTGAACTCTGATCAGAGAGGAAGCGAGCACGACTTAGTCAGACAGTGGATTTCTGTTTGTGCATTTGTGATGTGAACATTGCCTGCTCCCATGCAGTATGGATCAGTGTGTGCGTCCACCTGTATATGCGTGATGCAACGTTAGCGAAACCTTGTTCCAAACTGCTTCAAACAGTGTAGGTTTTTCTCACTCTAATGCACCATTCAAGGGTATTTGATTTGCACCCCCCCCCCCCGCACTGTGAGCTGTAAGGTCTTATATAGACAGGTGTGTGCCTTTCCTAATCAAGTCCAATCAGTTTAATTAAACACAGCTGGACTCCAATGAAGAAGTAGAACCATCTCAAGGAGGATCAGAAGAAATGGACCGCAGGTGAGTTAAATATGAGTGTCACAGTAAAGGGTCTGAATACTTATGACTGTGTGATATTTCAGTTTTTCTTTTTTAATAAATTTGCAAAAATTTCTACATTTCTGTTTTTTTCTGTCAAGATAGGGTGCTGAGTGTACATTAATGAGAAATAAAATGAACTTTTTTGATTTTAGCAAATGGCTGCAATGAAACAAAGAGTGAAAAATTTAAAGGGGTCTGAATACTTTCCGTACCCACTGTACACTTCTACCAACATGTTGTACAGATCAGACTGTGATAGATCCAGGTTCTTTAAATAAAACAGAATGTTAAATGACATCTAATTGTCATCAAACTGATTCGGGAGGCTCAGATACTTTTGTCACTCACAAATATGTAATACAGTTTTATTTTCTTCAACTAATAAATGCCCAAGTATGTTTTTCATGTTCATTAGTTCAACTGGGTTGCTCTTAATCTACTTTTAGAACTTTAGTGTGAAAATCCAACAATGTTTTCTGTCATATTCATGCAGATACATAGAACAGACTATCCATATATGCAGTCTGTATCTGTGACCCCGTGACAAAACTATAAACATAGGATTTTCTTCTCTTCCTATTTTTGCACTTATTTATACTGTTCAATTGAAGTTGTTTTGCTGTGTATCACAAACTACACATTGTCTCCCAAATTAGCATTTTTTTTGCAACCTCCTACATTTGCATTAATTCCTGTATTTGCAATTATTGCAAGTGCAGGAGAACTCAGTATCTGGTCCTGGCATTTATAAAGTAACTGTTTATTATGCATATATTTTTATATTCATTAATTTGCACTGAGAGCAGATTTCCTGATTGGGTAACTTGTTTAATTGTTCTCGTAATGTACAGTTACCTAATTGTTCCACTGACAATAATCTACTCTAGAGAGGAAGTGTGTAGCATTCAGAAATAATGCATTTGTGACTGAATATCAACTTTGTGAAAGTGCTTTTTACTTCTTGGTGAATCTGAAATCGGTGCTCTGTGTACCTTCTGTTTCCTCTCACCCCCGTGAGACGATGACCCACAGCAGCCTGACCCTGAGATTACCTTGTTTCAAATGTTTCCATGTGATTAGTCCCCTATAGACCTCATAAAATAGAAGAAGAGCCTGTGAGAAAGACCGCGAGAAGGATGAAGCTTGTTGTTTTCATCTCACACAGAGCACCAGAAGAGCTTTGAGGACCCCAATCGACCTCAGGAATGGAGCTTTTAAAAATTTGAGAGACCCTTGTCGAGCGTATTGAACTTTCCTTTTGTCTGGAATGCTTTCAGTCCCCCACTCCTGCCACTGCACACACACACACACACACACACACACACACACACACACACACACACACACACACACACACACACACACACACACACACACACACACACAGGAGCAGCAGTGAAATGGCAGTGGTCACATGAAGCATGTCCTGTATTCTCTGCAATGTCTGCACGCATCACTTTGACTTTTGCCATAGCACAGATAGTCACAAATGGTCACCAACTGCTGCTGCTCCAGCTGATTGAAGATAAGAACCATCCTGTGCAGGAATTTCTTCAGAATGATCCCTAAAGCCAGTAGGAACACAGATATCTACTTGAGCACAATCACTGATTATATTAGTTTTTAAACTGAGGTACATTAGCATTCCTGACTGCAGATTGCCTGATGGCAAAATGCACAGGCATGAAAAAGACTTCAGTCTTTAAAATGTTGCATCTGAAGCGTGTACAAACATTGGTGTGACTGAAATAATGAGCATGTGCAGCTCAGACAAGGTAAAGCAGTCACAGCACGAATCTCAGGCGCTTTAACAATGGGGAAAAATAAGAATCAACTGAAGTTCAGAAATAATATAGGCGTAAGAATACTGGCACTTTAGCTAATCAGAAGGTACAACCTGACTATCGACTGAATGCTAACAGATATACTCAGTGCCATTGTGACTAAACATGAGCACAGCCTCAACAGTTCCGTAAAACTCAGCTTAGCAGTTACCACTTAGATTGAGTATGCAAACTGTCATTTTCTGCTAGGCATGCAGTTGTTGCCTCAATTTCTACACCTAAAAGCACTACTAGATAAAGTGGTCGGATCTACAGTCACGGAGTAACAAAGCTTTAAATGCACCAATTCACTCCTTCATTTATTGCTATTGTCTGCATTGTAGAACAAAACTGACGAAGACATTAAAGCTATGAAACAACATAGTGTGAGTTATGTAGCAAACAAAAAAATGTGGTAACCATCGCTAAATCTGTTTTAGATTTAGATTACCTGAAGTTGCCACTGCTTGCTTTGATGACAGCTTTACTCTTTGTTGTCACTATCTTTGCTATCCTTATGAGGTTGTAACCTGGAATGGCTTCCAATTAGGTAAGTGTTGTCAAAAGTGAAATGGTTGGATTTTCTACCTTCTTAATGTGTGTTGAGACCATCAGTTGCAGTGAGGTAGTGTTGATATGCAGCAAGCAGCCAGACACAACTACTGCAGTAATACATGCTATGGCAAGAATTACTCTGCTAAGTAAAGACAATCAGTCAACAGTCAGTCATTACTTTAAGGCATAAGGATCAGTTAGTGGAGAAAAGAACTTTTGATAGTTTTGTGACGCCAACTGAAGAAACTTTCAAACACTGATGAAACTGGCTCTCATGAGGACGATCCAGGTGATAACCTCATGACGGGTGTAGAGTAAATGTGCAACACTGGTTTCAAAGCAAAAAGGTGGTTACATTGAAGAACAAGGAAAGCACTCAGAGAGTTCAGTACTCCACCAAGGCTGTACATTCCCCCATATAGCATTATCAAAAATGCAGCATTTTTCAATTTTTCAATTTTTTTTTTATTTTTTAGAAATGCAGCACTTGTTTATTAGTTACTGATGATCAGAACTAGTCATAGCAACATAGAATGTGTGTGTGTGTGTGTAGATGTACCCACAAACAAAATGACCTTGCGCTGAGCACAGCCGTGTGTTGTGCATGTGTACGTTATGTATGGGTACCAAATTGCATGACCTAAATCTGTAGAGCGCAGCGGGAATTGATGGGACTCGGAAACACCCCCACAATTTAATCAGTTGTTCCTTGTATCATTGCCAATGGATAAGTCCTGATAAGTCAGCAGTGGTGAATTTGTAGTAGGATCACAATCATGTGATCATCAGCAGGCAGCTGAGGTAGTGTTCACTTGTTGTCATAGTTACAGTGACACCGTGCTGCTATCTGGAAATGATACAGAAATCTTTAATAAATCTGTGTATCCAGACTATGAGCCGCATCACTCCCAAAAATCTAATCACTTGGTTCTTGTGTCATTTCTGACCATCCCTGAAAATTTCATCGAAATCTGTTTGTCCGTTTTTGAGTAATGTTGCTAACAGACAAACAGACAAACCAGCGCCAATCATGACATAACCTTTGCCACATTCCTTGGCTTAGTAGTTACACTTGTTGACCACATAATTCCATAGGTGTTATTCCATAGCTTTAATGTCTTCTGTAATTTTTACACTGTAGAAAATAGTGAAAATAAAGGAATCAGTTGGAGTGTCCAAGCTTTTGACAGGAACTGAATATTGAAACATCAACATTGTCATTGCATGATTTTTGCAGTGTGTCTTTGAAGTCAAAACCCTTCTTATGTGCCTCTCTTTCATAACACTTTCTGTCCTGCATGACTCCTATAGATCATAAAGATCTAGATGTGATTCTGATATATCCTTACAGTTACCTATGACTCACTGTGCTGGTTATGTATGGATGAGATGTCCACTGCAGAACCACAGAAACATATTTTACCGTGAATCCCCTGCAAAATCTTTTACCTTGGCATGATGGCATTAAAATGCACACACCACACCGGGTATTTAGGACACTGCCTGTAAATATTGGTAATCAATATTTCTTATTATGAGGATAAATGTGCTAGCACACTATATGGAGACTTGGAGACACTCCTCTACTCATTTGGCCATGAGATTAATACAGAATGTTGTGTGAATAAAATACATTTTCTGTTGTCACCAACCAGTCAGAGACTGATGTAACTATTTAATTGGCATTATAATGAACGCATTTGGTTATATTTTGACTTGTGAAATTCCTTATACTCATAGTATACAAAAAATATTTAGAAAGTATTGTCATTTTTCACTTTTTCAAACTAAAACTATAGCGCTGAGTTTCTCCTCGCTGTCTGTGATTGGACAGCTGTCAGATATCTGGTGGAATACTGGCGAGGTCTTAAAGCTCAAACTGCTGTCCTTTCCGTACAAAATACCCCTTTACACAGAGCAGCTGCTGGACACTTGGAGTTAATTCACATCAGTCCTGTGTGCAGTGTTATCATCCAGCTGCATTAGGATGGAGTTCTTCATGCAAATATTTGCCCTTTGGGATTATAATAAAGGCAGGACTTTACTGAACAAGTCTGCTGTATGAATATAATATGGCATTTACCCATTTTAACCAAATGTCTGCTTTTGCTGCTCCTGATGATTTTAATTAAGAAAGAATGACAAAGAAATGTGGTGTAACATCATTTGCAGTGAATCGTGAGCCTGTTAGTAGCTTGGCTGCTTTAAAAAAAAAAGACAGAAAGAGGGCCAAGTAATTTTTCTTCATCAAAGGTTTCATCCACAGCTTGTCCCTTGAAAACCTCAGAAACTGTTTTAACAAGTGTCTCGGTCAGACATATTTCTTTTCCTCAGTGTATAATAGATTTAACTGACAGCTCAAACGATGCATTTTTGGAATAAATTCAAATGACGAAGGCTCTCGGAAAGCACAGATCTCAGTCAAGGTCAACCACTCTTCTCTAATATGAGATTTCACAAACCAATCAGATCCGCACCAAAGAGTAATAGGTGCCCACCTTCACCTCTTCACCAAATTTGTTATTAGTGTTTTGCATTATCCTGCCAACAGAGAGACAAATGGTAATTAAAACAGAACCTCTTTGGTGTAAGTAAAAATGACAAGTCATAAGAGTCAGTGTCACATACACTGTTGCTGAATTCTCAGTGGAGCATCAAATGTGTTTCAATCTCCTGTTAAAGTTAAAGTTAAAGTTAAAGTTAGTTTATTTATATAGCACATTTCAACAACAAGGTGATTCAAAGTGCTTCACAAGGACATTAAAACAGCAGATGAAAACACAATTATAAAAAGAAAGAAAACATTTATAAAATCATTAAAAAGGTCATTAAAATTTAAGGATGCAGAAAAGTAAAAGAATCAAAAACAAAAGTTGGGAAGCAAGGACATTTTAAAAGTTACACTGCAGAGTTTGTCATAAAATAAGATTTAAAATAACTCTTAGAAGAACTTAGTCAAAAGCAGCTGAGAACAGGTAGGTCTTCAGAAAACAGTCCCCAAGAAATGAATTTACTTCTATATTAGAAACAACCATCCATTATCTCTACACCCCTTGAAACTCATCAGGGGGCGCCCGGATAGGTCAAGGAGTTAAATGGATGATCCATGTCCAGGGGCTGGTCCCCGACGCAGTGGCCTGGGTTTGATTCCCGCTCATGGCCCTTTGCTGCATGTCTTCCCCCCACTCTTCTCCCTCCTTTCCTGTCTGTCTCCACTGCACCTATCAAATAAAGGCCAAAAAAATAACTTTAAATAAAAAACCCTCCTCAGGGTCGCAGAGGGGTTGGAGCCTATCCCAGCTGATGTAGGGTGAAGGCAGAGGACACCCTGGAGAGGTCACAGGTCTGTACAGGGCTACATATATGGACAAACAATCACATTCACACCTACGGACAATGTAGAATCACCAACTAACCCCTTGTCACCTAAATTTATTTATAATTAAATAATCAAAAAAAGTGTGTTTTTGCTTTCCAGCTGATGCTAAAATAAGTGGAGATTGTTCATTTATTTATTACACATAGAACAGATATATTATAATAATAAAAGATTTATAATAATTAGGTCCCTCTTCGACCGGTCCTACCAGTGCTTGCAAAAGGTTCCGAGGTACGTATTGAATATGCACAAACCAGCACTGGGGGAATGGATACGCTATCTCAGCTACAGTCTGAATGAAAGTAGTATGTTACGAATTTGCAACAATAGTCGTCAAGGGGTTAACCTCAGCATGTTTTTGGACTGTTTGAGGAAGCTGGAGTACCCAGAGAAGCACAGAAAACACATAAACTCCATGCAGAAAGATGCCAGCCTGGGATGCAAACTAGCTATCATGTAGCTGAAAGGCAACAGTGCTAACCACCAAGCCACTGTGCAGCTGTGACTTGGGGCGAAGGCTATTTTGGAAACATTCAAAACTAAATAGAAAAAAAAATCAGAAGGGTTCTAAAGTACATATGCAAAACACTTTTTTGAAGCCAAGAAAAATCTAAAATCTTATCTTATGGGTGACTGTGGCTCAGGTGGTAGAGTGGATTGTCCACTGAACGCAAGGTTAGTTTTTTGATCCTTGGACGCTCCGCATGCTGAAGAGTCCTTGGGCATGACACTGAACCCCAAGTTATTCCCAATGGCAGGTGGGCACCTTGCATGAAGTTCTGTCACCACTGGTGTACAGATGTGTGTGTGAATGGGTCAGTGAGAAACACATTGTAAAGCACTTTCAGTACCACTAAGCTAGACAGGTGCTATAGAAGGTGCAGACCATGACTGAAATTACTTGTTCACATGAAAAATTAATGATGTACCAATTCTCCAGAGCATTTTAGCACTATTTCAGCTCATTGCTTTGACTCTGCTTGAGTTTTGTTGCTTTCGTCATTGTTGTTTCCAGTCAAACAAACAAAAAAGCTCTGATAAACCCACAGTATCATCCTGCCCATTCCCATAAAGCAGAACTACAAACTTAGCAAGTAGCTGGGGAACATTTAGCAACTGAAAACTATTGATACTTACCTCAAGAATTGGTGAAGATGAAAGTTGTGGAAAAAGGAGAGTGAACATTGGCGAACCGAGATATGACTATACATGGATGCTAGTTTTGCTCAGTGTTTGCTTAAAGTCCATCCATCCATACATCCATCCTTCCATACGTACATACATGCATACATATCATTACAATTACACATCATGTAATTATCCATAGTTGAGCTACAGTGGCAGGGTTAGGGTTCGATGTAACACTTTCTAGTTCCTCCTGGGGAAGGAATTCCCAGACTAGATATTCTGGGTCTACCTCAGGGTTTCCTCTCAGTTGAATGTGCCTGAAAAACCACCAGAGGAAGTACCCTAGAATGCATCCTAATCAGATGCCCAATCTGTTCTACATGAAGGAGAAGTGACTCCACTTCAAGCTCCCTGTGGGCGTCCAAGCTTCTCTCCCTGTAACTTTTTGGTTCTAGAGCTCATGACCAGAGGTGAGATTCACTCATAAACCAACTGTTAAACTGAGGGCTTTACCTTCTGGTTCAGCTCCCTCTCCACCACAGCGTCCTGTAAAAACTCTTCATTACTGCTAACCCTGTGGCACATCTGAAAATATGTAACATTTTGGCATATTAGTTTCATAAAATGACGATGTTCTGCCCTCGAGGGTGAAAAAAAAGCTCCAGAGAATTTGATATTCTCATATTTAAATTCCTTGTGGTTTTGTTTGATCAGATTTACTTGACACCATCAGCAAAGAACTCCACCACTGTCACTGAATCAGTGAGAATAGCAAACAAGGACAAAAACAAATATCATAAGAACTGTTTTTTATGCTGCTGTTGCAGAACATTGTGTGCTCATGTTGCATTTCGTGACTGACAGTAAGAGGCCAGTTTTGAGGAACTTTAAATATTAATGTTTTCAGCAGAAACAAATGGGCTTTGGGCTGAGACAGGGCACTGAATTTGGAATTTTTGAAAAATAGTAACACATTGTTTGGGCCTGTTGCTGGGTTCTCCATGATGGGAAGAAAGTAAGAACAAATTAACAGCTCTTTGGCTCACGGAATTGCTGTCCAAGAAGCATTTACAATAAATGCATCACATATGCTGACCATACCTGTAGCTTCTTCAAAGGAATTATCCATCCATTATCTATACACTGCTTAATCCTGATTAGGGTCACGGGGGGATAGAGTCTATCAAAGCTGACTTAGGGTGCTTTTTCATTCGCGCCTACTCAGCTCAACTTGGCTCGACTCTACTCAACTGGACTCAGTTTAGGTTGTTTTCCATTTCAATTAAGTACCACTTCATCATGGGTGGAGTTGTCATAGTACGGCCTCCCTTAATGTGATTTGTGTGCAGCACAAATGCAACAACAATGGAAGACATCGAGGTGATGGTATACCTGCACCCACAGTACATGTCTAGTTGCCATATTCAAATTTTGCCAAGTTCCATGAAAAGCAATGCATACCGTTGTTGTTGCCATTTAAAAAAAACAAAACAAAACAAAAAAAAACTGGCTGAGTAGGTACTAAAATAGTTCCTGGTACCAGGTACTATGTCCCAATGGAAAACCTCACAAACAGAGTAAAGTGGAGCAGAGAAAGTGCTAGTGGAAAAGCATTATCAGGGTGAAAGCAGGGGACACCCTGGACAGGTAACAGTCTATCACAGGTTCACCTGGACAGGTAACAGTCTATCACAGGTTCACCTGGACAGGTAACAGTCTATCACAGGTTCACCTGGACAGGTAACAGTCTATCACAGGTTCACCCGGACAGGTAACAGTCTATCACAGGTTCACCTGGACAGGTAACAGTCTATCACAGGTTCACCTGGACAGGTAACAGTCTATCACAGGACTACACACAGAGACAAACAATCACACTCACATTCACACCTATGGACAGTTCAGAGTTACCAATGAACCTCAGCATGTTTCTGGACTGTGGGAGGAAGCTGGAGAACCTGGAGAAACCCACACATGTACAGGAGAACATGGAGACTCCATGCAGAAAGATCCTGGGAAGGCCAGGATGCAAACCGGGGATCTTCTAGCTGCAAGGTGACGGTGTTAACCACCGAGCCACTGTGCAGCCCTTCAAAGGAATTATTAGCATAGATTATGGAAATGGAGGTAGACCACAGGACCCATCTGCCACCCATCAGGCATCACCTTTTAGTTCAGGTGTCATCTGCAGTTTGCCAACTCACTGCAGGTACTTCCCACGTACCTTTGAATGGCACCTGCTAAGAGATCCTGCTGTTATGTGCACAGAGATAACAGTGTGAGAGAAGTGACAATGCCTTGGGATTCACCTGTCAACTTCAGAAACATCAAAGGTCCTGACACACGTCCCGGCTCTCTAGCCGTCATGGAGCACACAGTCCCGTGGGGAAGAAGACGGTTGAGATTCAGTGAGGACTGAAAGAAAATAAAAATAACTTCACAGGTGTGTTCTGATTTACATATAAAAGTAAGATGAAACACATTAATCACCTTGAAGACTTTGTTTTTCAGTGGATGTCACCTCTGAGGTTATTCTGCTCTTAAGGAAGTGTGGTGTTTTGATGGGAATGTGATGTGATGTTTGGTGAGAGTGACTGAATGCTTGTGTCAAAAAAGGAAAACTCACTGTGCTGTGGTTTCTCTTATTTGGTGGACTAAAGGCCCTCCCCTGCTGTCACACACAGAGAGCTATAAATTGAGGGCAATACTTCATCCAAGAGAACACACATGTGCAGGCAGTACATGAACGGGAAAGCCTTTGTTTATGCCTATTAATATGACCCACAGAGAGATAATACTAGAGGTAAATCGCAGGGATTGGGGGCTTTTACAAACACAGCCTGACCCTGTTCTTTTAAACAGCTGAAGAGAAAACAAGGACTGTGTTCACAATGTACGTCTGGAATGATCTCAAGTTTTCATCACCAAAATAATAAATGTGTTTGTAAGCAACAATACAGACAACACCGGTAATAATAGAGCTTTGTAAAACAGTTGAGATTCAACACTTGAAGTTGCACCTGTTAATATTTTTGTATTACAATTGTCTCAAATGACATGTCATGAGAAAAGGTTCCCTTGTCGTGATGAATCCTCATTACCAGTGATGTGTTTAAACTTTCTGGATTCTAAATGTTATTTTAATGAGCTGTATTGACACTCAGTCTTGACAATCATCCCAACTTACAAGTGTAACTAATTTCAGCTTTAGTTTCACAGCCCAATGATTAATCAATGAATTACAGGCTGAAATGAAACCCGTATTAGGAAAATGACAACACAAATAGAGCAGACATTTTATTAACACACCAAAGGTAAGATTTTAACTTCCAACTATTCCTTATGATCAAACAGACTTAACTATGAAAGATTTTACTGGAACTTATGTTGGGATGTTGGGTTACATCTTCTAACACTTACACTCCCATTCAGAAGTTTGAGGTCATTTAGAAATGTCCTCATTTTTGAAAGAAAGGCAGTTAAAAAAAAATTAAGATAACATGAAATGAATGATAAATCCAGTGTAGACATTGTTAATGTGGTAAATGACTATTGTAGCTGGAAACAGCTGATTTTTAATGGAATATCTCCATAGAGGTACAGAGGAACATTTCCAGCAACCATCACTCCTGTGTTCTAATGCTACATTGTGTTAGCTAATGGTGTTGAAAGACTCATTGATGATTAGAAACCCTTGTGCAGTTATGTTAGCACATGGATAAAAGTGTGAGTTTTCAAGGAAAACGTGAAATTGTCTGGGTGACCCCAAACTTTTGAATGATAGTGTATATTTCATCTAAGTAGCCTCTTTCATTGTGTGTTCTGGATGCTATATATATTTTTAATCAGTTTGAATTTAATTCACTCATTTTTAAGCAGTCAAAGCCGATGCAGTACTTTTTTTTGGCACCATTGGGCAAAAATTCCATATTAACACTTTCAACATATCGAAATTCAATTCTGACTGTTTTTAAGGCTTGAAAACACTTAAATCTGCAAAAAAAATTAATATAACCAGTTAAGTAATTATATTTTTATGTGTCATCAGCATGTTCAGTTACTTTGCTTCATCGCTGTAACAAAAATCAGCAACATTTATTTTATCTCCATTTTCTGTTTATTTAATACTTGAGTGAAGAAAACCCCAGTTTAGCAGTCTAAGTATTTACTCCTACTTTTAACATTTGGGTCTCAGTGGTTTTCCTGGCTAAAATCCCTCCATGCCAGAAAAACACAGCATTTTCTGTTAGATTTTTTCAAAAACAGAAGAGAGATAAAAAAACAATAAATATCAAACTCACCATAATAATAATGCTGTCTAATATGCAGTTAGGCTGCAGTGAATGACATGACAACTTGTCAGTTATCTTAGTAACACAACACGGGTACGTGGCATTGGGGGTTTTCCAAGAGTTCGGCAGCTGGAAAATGATTATAGTACAAGAAATAGAAACTCTTCTACATCTTAATCTGAGTCTATAAACAAGAAAGAAACAACTTTGTTTTTTGGCTGCTTGTGAAAGATGGACATCTTTGTCTATGATTTGGTTCTCCTCTTTGGTTTCCCAGCTTCGTATATGTGTGATCTGGCTCTCCTCCCTGTGGTATACAATGCAAGCAAGACTATCAAGCACCTGTCAGTGGATTAAAATGCTATTAAAATCTCTCCAGCTTTTTTTTTGTTGTCTTGTTTGTTTGTTCTTATACACTTTGGATATGAGCAACTTTGAAGTTTAAAAAAAATGTAGAGATGTTTAGTTGCATTTATTGCTTATTTATTGTGAGTTACATATTAATTTGCAGCCTACAGTATTTCACCCAACTCTAACAGACGATAATATAACACACTGAAAACAGAGACATTCATGCACATGAATGTCACAATGGAAGTTAGGTGTCACAGCGTGCCACTAACAAGGCCAACAAACATGTTTTCCTCACCCAGCTAATTTCTCTGTCTTCCAACAAATTGCATTTGTGTTTTGACTTTTGAAATGTCATGAACAGCAGTCACACTACTGCTTTGTGTAGATGAGTTTGTACCAGCACAGGAAAGTAGATTTAAGAGTTCCTTTAGTTCTAGTATCTGTCTGTTACACATTATTTATATTTTTATATATATATATATATATATATAAAAATAAAAATATATAAAACCCTATTACAGAAAAAGTAAAGCATTAAAATATCATTTCTGACACACTTGTAACACTGATGAACACTCCAGCCCAGTAAGTGGTGGTAATGAACTTAAAGTGTGTTTGCCAGCCACAAAGAAGACACACAGGACGCATTGAGTGACATAAGCACACAAGAAAGTTTGGTGAGCGGTGAAGGAAGACGACCGCACTGAGCTTGTTGGGCGGAAAATCTTCTTTTAAAAATCTTCCCAATGGAAGCTTGGATAGAAGCCTGGTTGTGTGCAAATTGTGCAACAAAGAGTTTTCTTATCACTGCATCACTTCAAGCTGACGGTATCACCTCAGTGCAAAACATGTTGCTGTTAGCACCAGAGCTAACGTTAGCTACGACAGTCCTGGTACCAGCAAACGGTGTAGCCATCCCATAATAGACCACTTTTCAAGACACTGAAAGTGCCTGAGTTTACAAAGTCTTACAATGTTGAAATCACTGATCTGAACTCGTTAGTCATGTAATCATATGTTGTTTTTTTAAATGAGGTAGATAGAAGATACAGTGGGTACTAGTATTATGTCCCAAAATTCAGCAGCCTGTCAGCTTTAGACAGATCTAGACTACATGTTTACCAGCTGTTGCAATTTCTTCACATTTAAAATACAGGCATGAAAATATATCAATCATCAAACCTTTGGCAGGAAAGCAAATGAACTGAAATGTGGAACTATTTCTTTGACTGGTGTTCAGTTCAGCATCATTCCATATTATGCATGAACATTAGCCAGTAGCTTATCTCATAACAATTATTATTCCTCAGGCTGTCCTCCTCTTGAACTCTGAACAGTATCTGGGTTCTTAAGCATCTCGGTGGCACCAGGGACACAAAATGT
The DNA here is from genome assembly GCF_022539595.1 of Amphiprion ocellaris. Taxonomy (NCBI): domain Eukaryota; kingdom Metazoa; phylum Chordata; class Actinopteri; family Pomacentridae; genus Amphiprion; species Amphiprion ocellaris. Next base: position 1,663,891 of record NC_072785.1, read on the forward strand.
TCCCAACTCTCCAACTGTTGCAGCAGGTTTTTCAAAACCTGTTCAGTATTTCTTCACATTCTCTCAGATCAACATGTTCCTCGCTGTCTAACACCTCTATGCAGTTCCCAAAGGGCACTTTGGAGGGTTTGTGCTTGAGAATGAAAGCACGCTGCATTCTAAAGGTTTAGGATGTCAGTCTCTTGGTGGCTGAGAATCGTCTCATGCAGTACAGGTAAGGCTGTAAAGATTTTTTTTTTCTCTCGTTTTTTTTGCAACAGTTCAAAGTGAGTGTCAAACAAAGTCCTAAAAAAGTAGAGTTCCTTCCTTTGTGGAATTTTGTAGCTGCAAATAAAGCTCAATTTGGAGATGATAAGATTATGTCTACCAAGGTTAAGGAACTTTGATTTCCTGTAGTTTGTAATCATTATGTCATCCTGCTCAATTTAGGGTAACAAGAATGCAGTCTTGATGGAACAAGCTCAGGTGCTCAATTCATTCTTCGTCTTTTTCTGTCCAAACTTGGACATCTGTTAATGCAAGAAGAACTACTATTTGTTTGCTAAAAGCTATGCATTTTTTTTCAACTGTGATAACAAAATGAAGCTCTGTAATGGAAATGAGGTGGAAATAAAAACAGCAAAGCTGTTATTCATCTTCAAGGTTTCTGTTCACAACTCAGTGTCCTTGTCCTTTTGTGGAAATAGAGAATTTAAATGCATGGAAAGCTTAGATCTGCAATTACTTTTGTGTTCTCTTGCCATACCTTTGGGGGCATGGGAAGCTTCACTGCAGTGTGAGTCAGAATGAACACTGAGATATGAAGAAATCCCATGTCAAGCCTTGTTTTTCTTCAAATGCCAAACGTTAGTTTTTCCATGTGGCTTTGGAAGAAGGGCTTTAAAACTATAAAAACTAATAATGAAAATCACTTTGTGGATAAAAAGTTGTCAAGCAGGTGTTCATTTAATGACGCTTCCAAGCTGCTTATTATTACACTGCGCCCCAATGCCTCAGCTATGACAGTAAAACATGTAGGTAGAAATCATAGCTTCACTGCCAATTCCTAATTAATTTGGACAATCACAACTGTTGCTGAGCTTCATAGAATACCAATAATGGATCTGCTGCATCCTGCATTAAATCTTGTTTGCCGGGCTTAAATTGTTTATGTTCCTGCCTGAAATGACTGCTGAGTATAAATATCCCTTTTCCTCCTCGTTTGGAATAAGTTCCCTGGGCTTCTTTTCAAGTGCAAGCAATCCTTCCAAATGTACAGATTTTCCCACTAACTGTACTTGTTTCCTTACATGTTCCGTTTGTACCCTAGTGATCTGGTGCCATGGTACAAACAGCAGAGGTTTTTTCTCAGGCTGCTTCTATCACCATCAACAGACGATTATATGTTCTTTGTTTGGCAATGGACTATTTATAAGGAGGCTTCAATAAATATTGTTTGGAAAGAGGAGGACTTGGTAAGCTTGGTATTTTAATGAGAACACCATACAGATACGCATGATGACAAGTGCACATTGATTGTGTGTGCTCCACAGCTTTTAAAACTGTTACTTGGACATTTAAAGGAGCGGTATGGCAATTTTGGGAAATATGCTTATTTGCTTGTGTGAATTTTTGTGTGTGTACTTCTTGATGTCTCATCAATTGCACAGTACTGGAAATTGTAACAGCACATAATTCCCCAGAAACCCACGAGCTGCATTATTTTATTGAGATATGTGCTTATTGGTGAACTTCCAAGGTGTTTGTAGGTGTTTTTCTGAACAATCAAGAGAGTCAGACTGGTTGTTTACCTTGTTTTTTTTAGTTGTTTTATGCTAGGCTAGGCTAAATGTCTCCTGGCTCTAGCTCAGTACTACATTAATAGGCAGACATGATAGCAGCATTTATCTTCATGTACTGTAGCACTGGGCTAAATCCCTTGTTTGATCCACTTCATTATGTTTACACCATAGGAATGAATGAAATTCAGCATCTACATTTAGGTTGCTAAATTCGGAGTTCCCCTAGCCTGGGGCGAGTTATTTCATACTAACAATGTTCTCAGACTGTTATATTCTTGTGCAGCTCATGAGGGTTTAACTACTCCTCATAGAAAATGAACGAGAGGCAGTGACTCTGCTTAGCTCAACACATTAATTCCTGCCATACTCTGAGTTCCCTCAGCCCCAGGCTAACAATTTCCTTTCACTTCACTTACAACAACGAAAGTAAGTTGTCGGTCTAGAGCTTCCCAATCCCCAATCCAAGGGCCTCATTTATAATACAGTGCATAGAATCCATACTAAAATTGTTTTTGTGCACAAAAGCAAAAAATGTCATGTGCCAAAAGTTTATCTGATTTATGAAATCGTGCGCACAAACACCTGCAGGCGATGTTGGTTTTATAAACAGCTTACCTGGAAATGTGCGCACATAGATCAGCCTCATATCCTTCCCTGTGCACACTCCCACATTCAACCAAAAATGGTCAGTGCAAAGCACCACATGAGTGGTGGTTGACCAACTGTCAAATGATTCTTTGCAGAAAATCACAGCAACAGCAAAGAGAAAGAGCAAGACAAGTAAGTTTTCTAACACAGAAATCAAGGCACATGTGAATAATATGGAAAATGCAGAGAGTGGCAGTGTGTTGCTGCTGTACTTAATGCAGTGAGCTCATCAAACAGGACAGTACCCGAAAAAAATATATAAAGAGTGGTCAGATATAAGGTTGGAGGCAAAGGAAAGAACTGTAACAGAATGTCACACTGTATGTGGATTCTACTGATGCGGGGAACAACACACCTGAGCTGTTACAGCTGGAAACCTGAATGGAATCTATACATAGTGGAGAGGGAGGGAGATGCTGACAAGGAAAGGCTAAATATAATACCCAGTGAAGCAGTTTTATTGTTTGTAGATTGGCTGTGTTAACAATCAAGCACAAAGACATGTGAAGGAGCAAAGTGGGTTCATGTGTTGTGTTTCCCTCTGACATGTGATGGAGCGGAAGAAGAAAATGTCATGAAAATACTCCAGGACCTGAAATTTGTACCTAATGACAGTGCTTTGAGAAAAAGCACTAAGAGAGCGCAGTACTCCGCCAAGGCTGTTCATTCCCCCATATGGGATCGTCAGAAATGTAGCACATTTTTGTAGAAATGCTGCATTTTTTAAAATTAGTTATTTATGATCAGAAGTCATGGCAACATATAATGTGGTCATTTGGTATAGATTTACCGACAAACAAAATGACCTTGGGCTGAGCACAGACGTGTTATGCATGTGTATGTAATGTACGGATACCGAATTGCCTGACCTAAATATGCAGCGCACAGTGGGAATTGATGGGACTTGGAAACACCTCCGCAATTTAATCAATTGTTCCTGGTATCATTTCAGATGGATGAGTCCCGATAAGTCGGGAGCAGTCAAAATCATGTATCGTCAGCAGGCAGCTGACGTAGTGTTCACTTGTCTGTGTAGTTTCTCATTCATCCAGGACGTTTCACCTCTCATCCAAGAGACTTCTTCAGTTCTGGTGGTGGTTGATGTTGCCTCAGCTTATAACCTCTGTGAGGTGTGGTCAGTGTTATTCACATTCTGACGACCATTGCCAAGGCCCGTCTGGCACCTCAACGATGGTCGTTGGGAGCCAGGGAGTGACAAAGGGGGTCGTTGAAATGCGAGTTTCACCGAGCCCTCGTATGCTAATGGTGGTCGTTAGCATGAGCCACCTCACCTGAGTCATTCTGCTGAGTAGTTCTTTTGGGGAGTTTTGAAAGGACCTGATTGTAAAATGGCGAAAGATGATGTCGCAGACCACCCCCCCTGTTCAGAGATGGCTTCTCCACTTTGACATGGATGGCTTCTTTCACACCTCTCTCAAACCATCTGTCCTCCCTGTCCAAAATCTGAACATTGGTGTCTTGAAATGAGTGTCCCTCTTCCTTGAGGTGAAGGAAGACCACTGAATCCTGTCCTGAGGAACTGGCTCTTCTGTGTTGAGCCATTCGCTTGTTAAGTGGCTGTACATAGGGGAAACCAAACAGCCACTTGGCACTATATAAGTAAAATTGAATTGAATTGAATTGGAAATGCATCAATAAAAAAAAATGCGTGAGGAGTCATCATTTCCATGTGGAGTGCTTACAGCAATATAAGTGCAGTAACTTGTTTATGTTTTGGAAACTGGACATTGCTGCAAATTGCTTTATGATGTTGCCCTGTTCTCCCACAGTGTAAAGGAACTTGATGTATTTTAATATTTCCATTCAGTCTTTATTGAACTGAAGAATCACTGCCATATCCCAGATTTAGAATAGAACGGAAGAAAATTATATCTGTCCTTTAAAGGGAGCTACCTTGGTTGGCTGTTGATACTAGCCAGTTTCCTGAAACCCCAGACAGGTCAGTAATATCTCTACTGAGATGGAACAGTTCTGTTGGGTTGCTTTGTCTCATACTGGATCCAGTTCGGCACATAGTTCCAAGACCCCTGCTCTAAGGAATCTAAATCGGCTTATTAGTCAGTCACGATCACAGGCCAGAAACACGCTGTGGTCCCTGAACGCTTGTTCCCTCCTAATTCTTGCATTCACGCAGTGCTCTTCCAGTGCCAGTGCATCCATCATGCAGGATTACACACGAGTGTCTGCTCAGTATTTATGTTTACAGCAGTCAGACTGACTGCTACATACCTTACCAAAATGACTGAGACCATTAGTGGGATCCCTCACCCTGGGGTACCATCTGAAAGCGGAAACTTGACAGGTGAGCAGAATTAATTTATTTATTTATACTTTATTTTATGTTTTTATTTCTTTACAGTGAACTCCCTCTGCATTATAATTAAAACTCCTAATGAGGACATGCAGTGTAATGACTGTGTGAGAGCTGTCACTGGGTTTATTTCTAGACTATGATAATTTACACAATCCATATGTGCAGGTGATGAAGACAGGTTGGGTGAGGTGACTGGAGAAGTGAGTGTGTCTGCTTCTGCGGTGTCTACAGAGTGCTATATATGCCTGACAGCACAGCTGTGTTCACTACAGAGATTTTTTTCACACAAAAACTCAATGAAAACTAAATCGTACTTGGAGATATTTGAACTGCGATAAAACACACTGAAAACTATTGACGCTCTGTTCTGTAATAAGTTTATGATATCTGATGTTATCTTGGGTTTCTGAATTCTACAACATCATGATAATGCCATCTGTTAGTCATATTAATGTGGTTGAATTAAAAAAAAAATACATTTTTACTTAATATTAGTAAAAGGCAAGCATGACTCTCCTGGATCCTGCCACATCCTGCCATCATCCCAGCGCCTCAACAGGTGTGGTTCGATCCACACATGGCTACAAGTGCTGGTACTAAGTCTGGTGCTGGGATGGTGAGGAATGTGTGGTGAAATTAAATGATGCCTTGCACATTTAATTTCCACAATCTGGCTTCAATTCACCACATATCTGGGTTGTCAGTTTTTGAGAGTTTCTATACACTGCCATTCAAAAGTTTGGGGTCACTTAGAAATGTCCTTATTTTTGAAAGAAAAAATTTTTTTTAATGAAGATAACATTAAATTAATCAGAAATACAGACTTGACATTATTAATGTGGTAAATGACTATTCAAGCTGGAAACGGCTGGTTTTTAATGGAATATCTCCATAAGGGTACAGAGGAACATTTCCAGCAACCAGTGCAATTATGTTAGCACATGGATAAAAGTGGGAGTTTTCATGGAAAACATGAAATTGTCTGGGTGACCCCTAACTTTTAAACAGTCGTGCACATTTTCCTGTCAAGTTTGTTTTTGTTTTTTTTTAGATCCAAACTTTTTCCAGGAAAGTCTTGTACCTCTTTCAGACGCTGTTTATGTGCACGTACGGTTACAAACAAGGCTCTGGATCTGTCATAATTCTGTACTGAGCCATGTTCACTCTGCCAAGGAATGCGACGAAGCTATGTGATGATTGGCATTGGTTTGTCTGTTTGTCTGTTCACAACATTACTCAAAAACAGATAAACAGATTTGGATGAGATTTTCAGGGAAGGTCAGAAATGACACAAGGACCAAGTGATTAGATTTTTTCAGTGATGCAGCTTATAGTCTGGATCCACGGATTTGTTAAAGATTTCTGTATCATTGTGAGATAGCGACACGGCGTCACTGTAACTATGACAAGTGAACACTACGTCAGCTGCCTGCTGATGATCACATGATTGTGATCCTACTACAAATGCACTGCTGTGGACTTAACGGGACTCATCCATTGGAAATTATACCAGGACACATGACGTACACATGCATAACACACGCCTGTGCTCAGCGCAAGGTCATTTTGTTTGTGGGTACATCTATATTAAATGGCCACAGTCTATGTTGCCATAATTTTTGATCACCAATAACTAATAAACAAATGCTACATTTATTTAAAAAAAAACAAAACAAAAACAAATGCTGCCTTTCTGACAATGCCATATGGGCGAATGAGCTTCGTGCTTTTCTTGTTATTTTTGTGTTCATCATCTTTTCCATCCACCTGACGTCCACAATGTTTTTAACATGTCCTGTCTCCTGTCAGCCACTCCCACCTCAAGTGCTCAGAGTTCCACCAATCAGTTCCTCTATTTCCACTCCCCTCATCCCCCTGCAGTAGTTACACACCTGTTTCACCACCACATTTACCAGGCCACCTATCTTTTTCCATCCATTGCACTGTTATACACTTAATGTATTCAGCATGTTTCTGGACTGGCCTTTGCCTGCCTTCCATGTTCTTCTGTCTGGTTTTACAACCTTGTAAGGAAACCTTCACATCTTGAAGCATTTTGGTCCTGAATTAAACAATAACAAGACTGGTGTTGCCAAACAAAAAAACAAAAAAAAAAAAAATGAAATTGCAAATATTTAATAATGCCAGCTAACAATGTTAAGCTAGCCCCACAGGCTTTTTCAAGCCAAGGTTCAACACTGACCCAGGGGAAAGAGGGCAAGTGTAAAAAGCTTTGTTGACTCTGTTACCTTTGGCTCACTCTGTTCCTTGTACAGTGTTTTCACACTAGTTGAGCTCCAGGGTTGGTAAAAATAATTTGGGAAATTTTGTAGCTTTGAACACACCATAGCTAAATGCTCATTTAGCATCTTTAGGTGTTATCAGTGAATGTTAGGTGCAGGGAGCCTATTAAAGCTGACAAAGTGCAGCAATTGAACTTACTGTGTATTATTAAAAGATAAGGACCGCTCGGTTAGCATTAGCAACGGACTGGAAGAAAGCATTAGTGTGTGTACTGTGTGCTGCTAACCTCTTCAATTAATTTAGCCAGATAAAACACAACCTTGTACTTCAGTATTATTCTATAATCCCCAGATAATTAATTGTTTAGGTCTCTGCTGTGCTTAGCTGGATTAAAATAAATGCCTATTATTCATTAGAATGTAGACAACGCATTTTTTAGCAGTGCAAGAGAATCTATAATGGACAACAATGCAATGTATAATGTGTGCAGTTCAATGTGAAGAAGATAGTATTCTACCCTGTGTGGAAATGCAATTATTACAGAGCGTCATCCTTTAAAAAAAAAAAAAAAAAACAATGGAAAAAAAAAAGTGCTTTCCAGCCTTAGAGCATGCTGGGACTGCTATCCAGGATCATGGATGCCAGTTAGTGGGAGCTGAAAGCAAATGAATGGATGCTATGAATCAACATGTGTTAATGAATGCACTCGCACACTATCAGCTGGAATCTAAAAAAAAAAACATGAGTGAAACATATGTACATGGCCAAAAATATTGGCACCCCTGGAATTTTTCCAGAAGATACACCATTTCTCCCAGAAATTGTTGCAATTACAAATGTTTTTGGTATACACATGTTTATTTCCTTCATGTACATTGGAAAAACACAAAAAAAGCAGAAGAAAAAAGCCAAAATTGACATAATTTTACACAAAACTCAAAAAATGGGCCGGACAAAATTATTGGCACCCTTTTAAAACTGTGGGTAAATCACTTTATTTCAAGCATCTGATGCTTGTTTAAACTGACCTATGGCAAGAAACAGCTGCTGGCAATATAGAAATCACACCTGAAGGCAGTTAGAATGTATAAAAATTGACTCAATCTTTGTGTTGTGTGTCTATGTGTGTCACACTAAGCATGGAGAAGAGAAAAAAGAGCCGAGAAGTGTCTGAGGACTTCAGAAGCAAAATTGTGGAAAAAATATGGACAATCTCAAGGTTACAACACCATCTCCAGAAATCTTGAAGTTCCTTTGTCGACTGTACATAATATAATCAAGAAGTTTATAACCCATGGAACTGTGGCTAATCTCCTTGAATGAGGACGGAAGAGAAAAAATGACGAAAGAATGCAATGCAGGATATTCTGAATGGTGGATAAACATCCTCAGTCAACTTCCACACAAATTCAGGCTGTCCTGCAGACTCAGGGTGCAAAAGTGTCAGCTGGGACCAAACGTCATCATCTGATGAGAAGAAGCGCTATGGCAGGAGACTGAGGGGAACCCCACTGCTGGCAAAGAGACATAAAAAATCCAGACTGGAGTTTGCAAAAATGTACCTGAGTAAGCCTCAGTCCTTCTGGGAGAATGATTTGTGGACAGATGAGACTAAGGTAGAGCTTTTTGGAAATGCACGTCATTCTGCTGTTTACAGAAAATGGAACGAGGCCTACAAAGAAGGGAAGGAACACAGTACCTACAGTCAAACATGGTGGAGGTTCAAAGATGTTTTGGGGTTGTTTTGCTGCCTCTGGCACTGGGTGCCATGACGGTGTGCAAGGAATCATGAAATCTGGAGACTATCAAAATATTTTGGGCCACAATGTAGGGCCTAGTGTCAGAAAGCTGGGTCTGCGTTAGAGGTCATGGGTGTTCCAGCAGGACAATGACCCCTGTCTGCAAAAGAAGAGTGGTCCAAAATTCCATTTGAGATGTGTAAGAAGCTTGTTGATGGTTATAGGAAGTGATTGGTTTCAGTTATTTCTTCTAAAGGCTGTGCCACTAAATACTGAGTTGAGGGTGCCAACAATTTTGTCCGGCCCATTTTTTGAGCCTTGTGTAAAATTATGTCAATTTTGGCTTTTTTCTTCTGCTTTTTTGTGTTTCTTCAGTGCACATGAAGGAAATAAATACTTAAATACTGTGTATATATATATATATATATATATATATATATATATATATATATATATATATATATATATATATATATATATATATATATATATATATATATGGAATAAAGCAATATATCAAATTTTCTATGGAAAATAACAAATTGTATCTGTGTCCGAGAAATCACTTTCCACTAAGTTCCCCGTTACAAAAACACCTCTCAAGGAAGTGTGTTAATTCCAGATCATATGACCTCGTCCACATGATGTCATTTCCTTCTGAAGAAAAGACTGGCCAGACTCCAAGGCTTTGAGTTATTTAGTATAAAGTAGTGTGTGAGTCAAGTGCAGAACAGTGTTACTACAATATCTTTATAAATAACTTTCAATTTCAATTTTACTCAATTGTATATATAATATTTAGAAAAATCTTTCTCTAAAAATGCCATGTGGTGTTTGGTTATAGGTGGCCATGTTGATTTTAGGCCTGAAAACAGCAAAAATGTCAACTATGATACCTGTCAACTATGTTACCAAAGTACCGCAATTATATATTGTCCCAGTTGTACTTCTCTATATTAGATAAAAATAAATCCATTTGTTCTCTCTACTTGGGTATTAGACATGTTGACACAGTAGACTGGAAGCTGGCAGTAAGGTCACCACATCGTTACAGCGACAGCATCATCATATGTGCAATAGATGTATCTTCAGATGTGTTTGCACCTCTCCTTACATCCGCCTGGTTGTGATGAGCCTGAAAGGATGATGAGCCATAGAAGCATCAGCATTTCCTCTGTCACACGCCTCTGTTCTTTATGCTTTTTCTTGTGTGGACTTTTGCTCTGATTCTCGTGTCATGTCTCGTGTGTAAATTCATTAAATCTGTAGTTTGTATCGTAAAAGCCAGCCACCACCGCATACTGTATTGAGTTTTGTTAACATAACAACGCATACGGCCACAAGCTGTCTTCAGTCCTGCTGATTTTGCCTCAGGTTCATCAACAGGTAGAAAACGGCATTTGTTACGATATATCAACTTCTTCTAACGTTACCAGGATTTCATGCTAGGGCCTTCCCATTTTAATCCCTCAGGAGTCATCTCTGTTAAGAGACTGTATTCATTCCTTTCTGTGGCTTACGAATGGGTTACCAGTCTGCCGTTGATCATAATTTAAACACAGGCACATTGATTTCAGTCTGTCTGCAACCTGCAATGCTCGGCCATGGACAACGTGCAGCATGCGACGGGTCACTGGTTTCTGGGCCTGTCGGAGGCAAAGAGCGTCAGATGGATACGCTGCCCTCTCCCCAAGTCTCTCACCCGAGGAAATGCTCCATCATTCACAGAGAATGGAGCAAATGGACTCCAGCAGCTTTGGAGGAAGATTTATTATGATAATTTGGATTGGACAGTTGGGCAACTCCAAAAAAATGATAGCAAAATATCAATGTGTGGCAGGCTGTAGGTGCTGGCAGGTACGCTAAAAACATTAGAGTATTAGACAACTATTAAGTCACTTTAAATTGTAACCCTAAGAGGATGATGTGTCGACAGTAGTATCCATTTAAAAGTTCCTAACAGCTAACTCTGTTCTCATGTTCTTACACTGCTGCTTTGGATAATATCCCATCTTCCTTTCACTAAGGGGATTATACTACAAAAGCAGCAAATGGCCTAGGAAGGTATGCGTCTTTGATCTGTTTCTTGGACAAAGCCCTCAGCCAGGGAAGTGAAAGCACAAAGGAGTAAGACTCAGCACTTCAATAGAATTACAACTCTGTGAGAGCATAATAGAGAGTTTATAATTGCATGGAGTCAGAGGTCCTGGTGTATTTAATAATTCTAAGTTTTGAGTCATTTCTTAGGTTCATTTTCCTTTTAGAATTTCCAACATTCAGTCAAAATTAACTTAACCTTTGAAGCCATGGGTCATTTTTCCTTTTTATTTCCACCTGGAGAAAAAAGCTCCACAACTGTAATTCTATAAACATATTTTCACTGTGTCAATATGGGTTAGAAGAGTAGAATAAAGTTGATTGTTTTCATCAATGACAAGACAATGACAAGCGCGACTGAGTTTTATTAGTCCTACAAGAATACACACTGTACAAAAAAAGACATTAAAAAAAACATTTTTTTTTATATATATATATATATATATATATATATATATATATATATATATATATATATAAATAAATATAATGTTTGTTTGTTTTTTTACGGTAAAATTCCAGCAGCTATGGTCGCCGGAACACTGCTGGAAACATTTTCTTCATTTACGGTAAAGAAATGTATTGACAGTGTTCATTTTCTATTTTTTAAAAATGTGCTTCATTCCATATTTTACTATAAAAAGGTGTGAATCTTTAAAAAGTTGAAAGTTTACACGAAAATACCATATAAAACAAAGTTTGAATAACCTATTATAAACATTACAGCCCAACAGTTTGTGTATTTAACAGTAAATACATGTATTTTTAGCTCTGACACGGTTATAGCTGTCATAAATATTAAAGCATATGTCCGTTATTATCATAAAAGTACATCAATTTGACCAATACAAACTGTAATTTATACATGAAATAAATCAGCACAACAATATGTACATCTAACTGGGAAAAAATGCATTCTTTTGAGAAATAAATGCAAAAATTACAGTATTGATTTGCATTTTTCCATTAAATAACTAAATAACTGCAAGAGTAGAAAAATGTATTTTTCTCTAAAGAAAAAAATACACTTTTGTTCTGATTACCTGATTTATGATGATTCAGTGTTATATAAACAGTATCAAACTGTTTTAGAGTTTATAGATTTTAACTGTCATGGTTTGACGGTTTTTCACTCGAAACTGACAAACTTTTTTTTCTTTTTTTTTTTACACAGTGTATATATAAAGTATACTCCACAGAAGCAGTGGCAGAGTGGGACAGTTTTTCATAAAGGTTGGCTTGGCTGTGACCATCACTCTCATTGGGGTAAATCTATCCCAGCTGACTTACGGTGAAGGCAGGGTACATCCTGGACAGGTCACAGTGTATCACAGTCAGAGAAATAGTAGTTACTGGTTGCAGTTTCAGAGTGCAGTCGTCCCTCGATGTATTGTGATTCACTTTTCATGGTCTCACTGTATCGCGCATTTTTAAATTGTAAGTATCTAATTTTGTAACGCAGAATTTTGCAGTATGTAGGTATTTTTGAATATTTTAATTATTTTTGCTCTAAAATAAGCATTTTCTTGCATAAAAAAATGTAAAACAATATCAAAAATATATAAAAAATTGTAATTAAAACATATTAAAAGAATATTAAATCGAAATAAAATGCGTAGCATACAGCGTCGGGCGCTGATTGGCTCAGTGATCATAGCATCAGTATGCGCCATCTCCCGTGTATAGCATGCTTCAGAAGAGCTGTAATGCTCTTCTTGTCTGTGCAGTACATTCATCTCATCCACATCAGTGCTACTTAGCTAATTCATCATCATCTTCATTATTTGAGTTGCAGTATATTCACTGGTGAGTACCCAAATAGAATTTTATATGTTGTTAATATTACGTAGGATTAAGAGTGTAGAAAGTGTTTAAGAGTATAGGAAGTGTTTATAAGAGTGTGTGAAAGGTTAATAACAATGTAAAAATAAAATATAAGGTCGCTACTTCACGGTGGGTTCTTTGTGTATCCCTCTAATGTGCTTTACTATTGGACAGAGAAGGAGCCATCTCTGCATTGTGGTAAAAACATGAAATACGATATCACTAATTTTCTTGCTGCTTTTACTTATTAATTAAATCCTGGAATCTGATTACGACTTTGTTTACTTTTTCTGCTATTAGAAAGTATTTCAGTGCTGCTTCTAGCGTTCGGTTACTACTAATAAGGATGGTGATGATAATAATAATAGCAAAAATGAAGTGCCTCCCAGTTCCACAGCTGAATGTGATCTCTGGCTCTGGTCTCCTAGCACTTCTGTTAGCAGAACTGGTGATAAATGGGTCAAATTATCTCGCACATCAGAATATATTCTCCTTTTTTTTTTTTTTTTTTTTTTTTACTAGACACAGTAATTGTAATAAATGAAGTCTGGATAGAGTCAGATTCTTTGCTTTTCGTCCACATATGGAGAACAATTAATTCCAAGTGAAGGGCCCAATTCGAAGACAAACGACTCGACTTTACTTTCCTGTACACACAATGCTAATCTTTGCCAAAGTATTAATGTGATGCAAAGAGCTGCTGACTGCAGGATATTTATCTCTGTAGCACAGTGTTGAATGTAATTTGATTTTGCGCTGCTCTTCATGCCATTGTTTCTAATAGAATGCGATCTTATCTGACAGTAAACAAACAGGGCTGTGCCAGCAAAAATACCCATATCACAGTAATCTAAGTCATTCACACCTTGTCACTGGAGACCATGGAAATCTGGTTATGTGCAAATAATGTGAGGTATCTGCCATGGTGTTGGTGAAATCAACAAAACACATATGTGATTAAAATAGATACTCACACTTAACAGGATTGTAACACTCAGTTCCATGAAATGAAAGAAGAGCTGATAAACAGAAACACATGTACAGTATGTAGAATGTAAGGAGATCATGGTAAACAGAAACTGATGCTGAAAAAACAGGAATACACAAAATGCTGTACAGTTTAGCATATTGTGCAGTTTTATGTCACATGATGACACCATAAATGCTACAAAATTCCACTACACACAATGTATTCACAATAAGTCTGCAAAATGAATATGAACATGCTTTCTTTCACATCATGTGGTGGATGACTGAGTGTACCTGAGGAAAGAGATGACAGCAAAAATGCACTAAGGGAAGACAGCAAGGCATCAGATACGGTGTGCTGCTCTGGATAATGCTCTGCCAGGGAACCTTGGATTGCTACATTCATGTGGATGTTACTTTGATATGTAGTTCCTACATGAACATTGTTGTAGATCACATTTACCCTGTAATGGAAGCGTTATTCCTTGACGGTACCAGCCTCTTTCAGCAGGATAATGCTCTCTGCCACTGTACAAACACAGACGGACATCCGCGATGTAGTGTACATATAGTAGAGTACAAGGGTATCGTACATATATAGAATAGTACAGGTGTATTGTACATATATAGTATAGTACAGGTGTATTGTACATATATAGTATAGTTCATGGGTATTGTACATATATAGTATAGTACAGGTGTATTGTACATATATAGTATAGTTCATGGGTATTGTACATATATGGTATAGTACAGGTGTATTCAACTAAAACTCAAAGCCATGGGAACCCCATATGTATCTAGTTGGTGATGCAGAAATCATATAAATATGTTTCTATGTTTGGTCCGTTTAAACTGCTGGTACTGCAGCTAATAGACACAAATAAGAAAATTGATCAGTTTATTAATATTTATTACAGAGAATATTCAATCAGTAACTTTAGTTTCACTTTGATTTGGTTCAACTTAAAGTGATTTCCTTCATTATGAGACAGTGTCAGACCTACATGCACCTCAATACAATATCATGTTTGATTATATGAAGTGTAATAGTTTTATTGAGTGGCTGTTTGTTATCAATAATCAGCTGCATTGATCGGTAAAATAAAAACATTAATGCATGTTTAACAGTTTTCTACCAGCATTCCTGTCTTACATTATTTCCAGTTGCTGCTTTTTACTGTCATAAATTTTTATGTTCCTTATTGTCCTGTTCACAATCATTTAATTTTGTGCAGAAAACGAGTCAAATGATGCGTTAAATGCTCCTGTTTGTGCGACTGGTTTGAAGCAGAAAGTCTGAGTTGTCACTTTCATATCTGTTTACTCTGAGTGAGGTTTTAGTTTTTGTCGACTCAAAGAAAGTCTGACCACGTCAAACTCTTCGTAGTTCTGATAAATGCCGTAAACACTAGAAAAGCTGCACTGGTTAAAATAGAAGTGTACCATCAATTTAAAAATCCCCTTATAATTTATTGATTGTAGGTTCAGGTTCGTATAGGATGAAGTCTGGGTCTGGACTCAGACCATATTATGTTACCGTATGAAACACATACATTTCATAAAGCTTAATTCTGTTTGAACCAGTTACACACTGCTGTGTTTACATTTTTTCTGATTGCATTAACACAAAATTGTATCTCTCAGTGATTAGATTACTGTAAGTGAAGTACACAGAGAAAGTGCAAATATCCATCCATCCATTATCTATACACCGCTTAATCTTCACTTGGGTCATGGGGGGGGCTGGAGTCTATCCCAGCTGACTCAGGTGAAGGCAGGGGACACCCTAGACAGGTCACCAGTCTGTCACAGGGCTACATACAGAGACAAACAATCACTCTCACATTCACACCTACGGGCAATTTAGAATGATCAATTAACCTCAGCATATTTTTGGACTGTGGGAGGAAGCCGGAGTACCCGGAGAAAACCCACGCATGCACAGGGAGAACATGCAAACTCCATGCAGAAAGATCCCGGGAAAGCCGGGACGCGAACCAGGGACCTTCTTGCTGCAAGGCGAAAGTGCTAACCACTACGCCACTGTGCAGCCCCTAGAAAGTGCAAATATAAATAGTAAATTCACCAAACACAAGATCAACGCTGCAGACCATTGAAAATGATTTATTTCTCTTCTTAAAACCAAAATCAGTCAACAATCACAACAAAACATGTCCTAACACTGTAAGCCCAGAAAATAGACATATAAAAATACTGTATTACAAGTACAGGTTAAAAGTACTGTAAAGTAAAAGAAGAAAACAAAAAGAAATCTGAATAAAACAAATGAAATACTACACACCTCTTTGTCTAGCTAGATCTGGCCAGAGAATTTCATCAACATCGCAGGCAATATCATCATAAATTTAAAGATGGCGCCGCTCCAGTGGCAGATAGTTACAGCAGCTCTCGCTCGTCAAGTAATCTTTTCTGTTTACTTTCATGTCCTCTTGCTTTCTCTTGTTTTTGTTTTTTTTTTTTTTTGGAAGTTGCACTAGTAATTAGTGTCAATAATGGACACGAAATTAGCGCAGTTTGCTCAGATTTTTCTTCTGTTTTTGAATCTGCTGTCCGCATCAGTGACAGCAGACCCAGGCGCAGCGGTGAGCCTGTTGTTTACTCTCGAGACCAGCTGTTAGCCCTCCGTAGCACTGCGAGGCTAACCGGTGAGAGGCCTGATGTCCCCCACGAGCTAAAGAGGAGGAGAAGGGGAAGCCGTGCGGGGGCAGAATGCCGCAACAGGAGGAGACGGTACAAACCCGTCCTCCCCTCAGTCATCACCGGGAACGTAAGATCCATCGGCAACAAGATGGATGAGCTTACGGCGCTAACACGACACCAGCGGGAATACCGGCAGTGTAGCATCATGCTGTTCACGGAGACCTGGCTAACGGAGGTAACAATGGACTCTAACGCTACGTTGGAAGGCTTTCAGTTGCTGCGGGCAGGCCAGATGAAGGAGAGCGGAAAGAGAGGAAAGGAGGGGAGCTGGCTGTGTTTGTTAATGATAGATGGTGTAACCCTGGACACATCACTATCAAGGGAAAGGGTTAGAGCTGCGTCATTGCGCCACCACAAAACGTGTGTACGTCACTGCATACGTAGCCGTTCAACAGCGTTCGCGCCGTACGGAAACCCACACAACAACAATGGAGGACTTCATTGGAGTGGTGTTCATGGCTTTGCTAGTGTGTCTCGCCATCGCTGAACAGCAAAACCTTCTGTTAGGGGTTACCCATCGGCGTCGCCGTTCCAATGCCCGGCGATCACGTTTGAGAAGAAAGGTAATTATCAAAGACGTTTGGATACTTAACAGTAAACGTGCTAGCGTTAGCTTAGCTACTTAGCTTCGACTACGCTTGCATTGATTACTTAGCGGTTAAACACGCGCAGTAAGTTGATGATCATATCTATGTTTATCTTTTTAGATGTTTTTAGATGTCACCCCGCCCCCTGCCCGTGACATGCTCGGCTCTCAACTCTGGCCAAGTCTGGCCCAGCAACGAGTTGGTGCCCGAAACGGCCCCAGTTTTTGGAGCCCGGAGCCGCAGCTCCGGTGGTCGAAACACAAAAAACCGGCGCCAAGTCGGGCACTGGCTCCGACTCCGAATGGGCTCCACCCCGGTCGAAAGCCCCTATTAAAGGACATAAGAATGTTGCTGTAAATATTGTATTTTTTCTTCTAGAAGAAGAAAATATTTATATCTATGCACTGTGTGCATTGTGTGCTGCTCTCTTTTTTATTTGAACTGTTCTATTTGCTGCTGTTACACTGTAAATTTCCCCACTGTGGGATCAATAAAGGTTTAATCTATCTATCTATCTATCTATCTATCTATCTATCTATCTATCTATCTATCTATCTATCTATCTATCTATCTATCGACAAGACAACGTGGGAAGAACCATCTTGAATGACGGATCCATCCTTGCACAGCTGCAGCGTTGATTTGGTCGCAAGCCTCTTCCATGGCCTGAATGAGGGGCACCTGAGCCTGGAGCCAGAGATCATAAACCTTCCACCGTTATGCCGAGAAAAACATCGATGGGGTTTAGAAGTGGAGAATATGGTGGATGGTGCAGTACTGTAAACTGTGGATGGTGTTGAAACCAGTTCTGGACCAGAGCAGAGTGGTGTCCCAGATGACAATGTGTTGCATCTGGGGCATTTGGTTAATTACTGTGACGAGGTTGTGCATTGGTCCAAAAATGTGAGAATGTGGTCTGTGTTGCAAAGGCCCATATTGGCATGATGGTGGAGGACCCCATTCTGTGAAATGGCAGCACAAAGGGTGATGTTACCTCCATGTTGCCCCGGGACATTAATTATAGCCCTGTGGCCAATGATATTTCTGCCTCTCCTTCTTGCTTTACTGAGGTTGAACCCTGTCTCATCTATGTAAATGAATTCATGCAGGATTTCCTCAGCATCCATCTGTAAAACTCTCTGAAATACAGTGAAAGACAATATTGTGTAGTTCAGCATAGGTCTAGTATACAGTAAATTTACATGTAAAAATGGTTTTGTGTGCAGTATGTAACATCGCAATGCTAAAGTGAACAATACATACCTCCACATACTCATGCCGCTGCTGTTTGATCCTCTCTGAATTCCACTCAAATTTCATTTAAACTTGGATGTCTTTTCAGGATGTGTGCTAGTGTTGTCAGAGAGACCTGATGGACATTTTTGAAGATGGCATTGTCACCAATAATGTTGGCTTGAAATTCTGTGAGCCTAATGGCATTATTGGCCAAAAGCATATTTATGATCTCTCTCTTCTGGTGTGACTATGGGCCTCCTTCTTCCTTGTTGTTCTCGGCCCTCAATCCTATATATAAAAAAAAAAAAATCATGTAAGCTACTGTACGATGACACAGCAAGGGGTATCAAAAGTGCTGATATGGTGCATACAATACAGTAAGCAGCTGATTACTATAACTGTGGACAGATTTGTTTTTACCTGCTTTTTTTTTTTTGTCAAAATGTCCTTATGATAGATGCCACTGTAAATCTGCTAAGATTTGGCTGAACTCTTCGTCCAGCCTCCCTCATCGTCAATCCATGGTTCATGACATCATCAACTAGTGTTGCACGAATTTCATTTGACAAATTTGCCCCTCTTTTTCTTTGAGGACGTTCTCCTCCTGCTTCGGGTCTTCCCCTTCCTCGACCTCTACCTCCTGCTTGTCCTCCACAGATACCCCCCCACCCTCACTCTTCTTCCGCTGACTCCTTCTATTTTGGTTGAAAGCAGGTGAACTCACCTGCTGCATTTTTACAGTGCTCAAAACCTGATTAGTGTGTCTACAATAAAGCAATCACGTGTTTGCACACCTGATGTGTGTGTTTAATCAATTTGCTCATGGGTGTGGTGATTTGTCAGTCGGTGCTTTGGAATTGCAAGGAAGTGACATCATGATATACTTCTGTGTCTAATGTATACAAGCGTGTTTAGTGTTTTGCAAATCACTGCGTGTATTGCTCTGCAAAAAGTGTGAGGCTGACTTTGTGTTTATAGTGGTGAAAATCTGGTCCAGTGTTTTGCTCCTTGAATGCAAGTTGTTGATAATTATGTAATTCTTTTGTTTTTAGTGTTATGCAATCATAAAAAACTGTAAACGAAAAGAGAATTTTGCCTCGAGGAATTTTAATAATCAAATTGCTCAAATAACTAGAGGAATCATTTCAGCCCTAGTGTAGAGTTGTTTTTCTTTGTTTTGTTTTAATCTTTGTGGTTGAACGACAAATTGCAAGCAAAGCTTGTACTGTGTGTAGTTTACCTGTTTTGTTTTGGATTCAGCACAGCAATGACAGGTTTCTGTGATTGTAAGTTTCCAGGTTTTTTTCCTGGTGCTACATTTCCTCCACCCTGTGTTGTTCTTTTTTTGTATGTAGTGTGTTATGAATGCTCAGTAGTGTCTTAATTTGACAGGCTGTGTGTATGATATGAAAACATTGTTTGATTTCGAGCACAGATTTGAACGTTATGTGAAAGTAGCTCGGAAATTGGGTTTTGTGTTTACAGTTTTGAGAAAAGGGTGGCAGATTTCAGAATATGTGTCTTAGCATTTGTGAAAAACTGTAATAGATGCAGCGCAGCATGTTGATCAAATGGATTTTCAGGCATTTTTTTTAACACATCTGCTATTCTCAGTATTACAGTGTATAGACCCTTTCCAAAAAATTAGAATATGATGAAAAAGTTTATTTATTTCCATAATTCCATTCAAAAAGTTAAACTTTCATAGATTACAGATTAAGGGTCCACAATTCAAACTATTTCAAGTATTTATTTGTTTATTTTTACATAATTTGGGCTTCCAGCTCATAAAACCCATGAAAACAGGAATTCAAAAAATTTGAATACTGCGAAGAAATCAGCCCAAATTTTGCAGGGCATGAATGTTTTAAACTGAGTGTCACACACTAATCATCTACTAAACTCAGAGCACCTGCACAGGTTTCCCCAGGTGTCATTAAATTCCTTCAGTTTGGTTCAATTGTCTCAATTCGGTTCAATATGATGGAGACTGCAGACTTGACAACTGGCCAAAAGACCATCATTGATACCCTCCATAGGATGGGTAAGCCACAAAAGTTCATAGCTAAAGAGGCTGGCTGTTCACAGAGTGCTGTGTCCAAACATATCAATGGAAAGTCTAGTGGAAGGGCAAAATGTGGCAGGAGAAGATGCACCAGCAAAAGAGATGACCGTGGGCTTCAGTGGATTATCAAACAGAGAAAATTCAAGAATTTGGCAGAGATCCAGAGAGAGTGGAATGAGGCAGGAGTCACAGCTTCAAAAACCACCACATTCAGACGCATCCGGGAGATGGGCTACAACTGTCGGGTTCCTCGGGTCAAGCCACTTCTGAGCCTGAGCCAACGTAGGAAGCGTCTCAACTAGGCCAAGGAGAAGGACTGGACTGTTGGCCAGTGGTCCAAGGTCCTCTTTTCCAATGAAAGTAAAATGTACCTTTCATTCGGGAATCAAGGTCCAAGGGTTTGGAGGTAGGCGGGTGAGGAACAGAACCCAAGCTGCTTGAAGTCAAGTGTGAAATATCCACAGTCAGTCATGATTTGGGGTGCAATGTCCGGTGCAGGTGTTGGTAAACTCTGCTTTCTTAAATCCAAGGTCACCGCAACAGTCTAGCAGAATGTTTTAGAGGACTTCATGATTCCTTCTGCTGAGGATCTGTATGGAAATGCAGATTTCATCTTCCAGCAGGACCTGGCCCCTGCCCATACTGGTTTGATGCCCATGCCATCACAGTGCTTGACTGGCCAGCCAACTCGCCAGACCTAAACCCCATTGAGAATCTATGGGGCATTATCAAGAGGAAAATGAGGGGCACAAGACCCAAAAAAAAAAAGAGCTGACAGCAAGCATCAAGTCAATCTGGGCTTCCATAACTCCCAGGCAATGCCACAGGTTGATTGCCTCAATGCCACGGTGCATCGAGGCAGTGATTAAGGCAAAGGGATTCCCAACCAAGTATTGAAGATTGACATATCATTTTGAAAGTACCATATTTTGATTGATTTGATGTGATCCTAATTTCTTTCTTTTTTTTCTGTAAAAACTGAGAAGTAAATGGTAATTTCTTCATAGTATTCTAATTTTTTGAATTCCTGTTCTCATGGGTTTTATGAGCTGGAAGCCCAAATTATGTAAAAATGAACAAATAAATACTTGAAATCATTTAAATATAGTTCCCTGAATCTATAATCTATGAAAGTTTAACTTTTTGAATGGAATTATGGAAATAAACAAACTTTTCCATGATATTCTAATTTTTTAGAAAGGGTCTGTATAAACAGAACTTCTATACAGATGAACAGGTCAGAAAACCATTTGTCGATCAGGGCAGACCAGTATGAGTATTCAAATAAACAGGTTGTGAAATAATGATATATTATTAAAGAATGATCTAATCTAATCTAATCTAATCTAAGAATATATCTCTGAGGACTACACACAAAGTGATCAACAGCTACCGTGACTGCAGCCTTTAAAGGGGAATTCCACCAACTTTACTAATCACATCCTGTCTGCAAATCTTTGGTGAGGGGATCTTGAGGAGCACCACTGCATATATGGGAAAAAAATGTATAAAGCATTTTGTGACTCCAGTTTGAAAATGAATTGTTGAACACGCTCCTTATCTAACTATTCGCTAGGCAGTACTAGTTTTGGTGGACCATAGACTGTATATAAAGATGGACAACATGTCACAACCTCCTCCCACTGTACAAAATCAAACCACCCATTCATCCATTCACTGCAGTTTATCTGGTGTCAGGTCTTGGTGGCAGAAGACTAAGCAGGGCATTCCAGACATCTCTCTCCCCAGCAATGCTTTCCAGTCCTTCCAGGGGGAACCCTGAGGCGTTTGCAGGCCAGACAATTTATGTAATCTCTCCAAAGAGTTGTGGGTCTACCTCCGGGTCTCCTCCCAGTTTGACATGCCTGGAAAACTTCCAGTGTAAGGTGCCCAGGAGGCATCCTAATCAGACACCCAAACCTCCTCAGCTGGCTTCTTTTAAAATGAAGAAGCAGCGACTCAGCTACTCCAAGTTCCCTCCGGATATCTGAGCTCCTCGCCATATTGCTAATGCTAAGCTCATACAGCTAAGTAAAAGAAGAGTCCTTCGACATTTTCTCAGAGTTCCACAAGTGCCTCCATGACAACTTCATTGAGAGCAGCTGTCAATCACAACAACATACACTCTTTCTATAGCGTTGAATAAATGATCAATTAAAAACACCAGAAAAGTGAGCTTGTGAACAAAGATGAATTGATAACAACTACTCAATATGACAAAAAAGGGCAATTTGATATTCTGATTTGGCTATAGATAAAGTCTATAAACCATCTGTAATGTCATCCAAATGTTTCCAAAACAGTAGTTTTTTTTTGTTTGTTTTTTAATTTGTTTTATTTTTTGGCCTTTTGTTGGCTTTTTTTTTTAAGCTTTATTAGAACCCAGGCTGCTGTGTCTGGGACTATAGCCCCTGTTTATGGGTCGCCCGCCCAACCTGTTGAGCTAGCCAGGGGTCCCAGAACATTAATTTTGAGGCTCAGTGTGGTGACTCTGGCTGTCATCATCTTGGCAGTGCCTGACTCATCCTAGGTCCTGGCTAATCCATATAATGAGCAAAGAGATGGAGTGTAAGTTGAGCTGATGCAGACATCACTGGGCCATGCACAGTTCTATGATGGTTCCCACCTCTCATACAGTTAACTAGAAAAGCACTCGGAGAGTGCAGTACTCCACCAAGGCTGTCCATTTCCCCCTATGGCATTGTCAGAAATGCAACATTTTTTTATATGCAGCATTTGTTTATTAGTTATTGATAATCAGAAATCGTGCCAACATAGAATGTGGCCATTTAGTATAAATGTACCCACAAACAAAATGACCTTGCACTGAGCACAGCTGTGTGTTATGCATGTGTACGTTATGTACTGATACCAAATCGCATAAATCTAAGAATGTAGTGGGCAACGGGGATTGATGGGACTCAGAAACACCCTCACAATTTAATCAATTTTTCTTAGTATCATTTCCAACAGAGAAGTCCCAATAAGTCCGCAGCGGTGGATTTGTAGTAGAATCGCAATCGTGTGATCGTCAGCAGGCAGCTGATGTAGTGTTCACTTGTTGTCATAGTTACAGTGATACTGTGCCGCTATCTCACAATGATACAGAAATCTTGAACAAATGTGTGCATCCAGACTATAAGCTGCATCATTGCCAAATCACTTGATCCTTGTGTCATTTCTGACCTCCCCTGAAAATTTCATTCAAATCCGTTAGCAACATTCCTGAAAAACGGACTAACAGACAGACGGACAGACAAAACAATGCTGATTGTCACATAACCTCTGCTGGGTTTCTTGGTGGAGAAATTAGGCATAACATTATGTGAGTTATGAGAAATTCATACAGTTGCCATAATTGGGCAAATTAGCTATGGGGACCAATGCCATTGTTTGTACCAGGCTGTAAACATTTTTATCTTTGGGGTAAAGTTGGCTATTTTAACATGGAGGTCTATGGGTACTAACTCACTTGTGGAGGCAGCATCTAGTGGACATTTGTGGAACTACAATTTTTGGTATTTCCATGCATCTAAAGTTTGTTTGTTTTTTGCTTTTTTTTACTCTTGAGGTTGCTGCTTGCTGTTGATATGAAGGGATGTGACTTCTGACCTATACTGCAGCCAGGCACCAGGAGGACAATGACATATTCTTGCTTCATTTCTGTCATGATGTCCATCTTTAAAACACAACTGAAAAAACACAGCTTAAATGTTACCTGTGTAGAGACATTGCTCAGCCAAAGGCAAGTAAACCTTGCCATACACGGTACCAGAATATTGTCTGCCTGAATATTATCTTTACACTGTACTGACTCGCAATGGTTGGGGATATTTGTAGATTCATGATTATGGATTCAAGTGGGAGTTGTTTCTGTAAGTGGAGATAAAAGTATAGGTGGTAGAATACCACCTTAAGATGCAATATATTACATGTACTAAAATGCACCTTGAAACACTCCATGATAAGAGCAAAGCACACTTATTCACTTGGTTCTTGAAGTACTTTTTCTTAACAACATTCACAGCCTCTTTTTGACAGATGACAAAGAATTTGTTATATCTTTAATAAGAAGAGATCCTTGTGGTTTGAGTGATATGAAGGGCTTCCTAAGTGTTCAGACGGATGAGATTACTGCGTCCTTGTTTTTCATCCAGATGTCAGAAACTTAATGTAACATCAAGACTTCACCTGCTCACTGAGGCTCAGTCTGTGCTGCCGTTCTCTCTTTTGTAAAGTCACCCTCCCCTTATAAGTCCCTGTTATAGACGGACATGCTGAGATGTCTTTCAGAAACAAGTTGCTCCTTTGAAGAATTTGACACTGCTTAGCTTTTACTCCTTTCATCTTTGCCACTGATCTACAGTGAGGCTTCAAGGATCTTGGGATTATTGGAATAGCATATTCTGCTCTAATTACTCAGATCCCTTATATAAAATTTCAAGTGTCTGGACAATTCTTTTAAAGTGAATACTGCTGGGCATTGCTGTTGCATGTCCCAAAACCACAGTGGTGAAATGAAAGAAAACCCTGTTAGAGTTAATAGATGATGGCTTATGAGCATGCATATCACTTTTGCCATATAACTCAAGGTCATTCTAACTAGTAGCAATGCATTTAGACACTCTTCATCAACTATTCTGCACATTTTGCTTCTGAAACCAGAACATGTTTCATGTATGATAAAAGACTGAAACCATAAAGAAAGCTCAAAATCATTAGCCCACAGATGTATCTTCTTTTGATGGAAGAATATATGACAAATCATTGCAATCCTAAACAAGAAAAGCACTCAGAGAGCGCAGTACTCCACCAAGGCTGCTCAGTCGTTGCATCATTTACAACGGCTGAAATCTTGAAAAAAATTTGTGGCAGAAATCACAGCAACATAGAATGTGGCCATTTAATGTAGATGCACCCTCAAACAAAATGACCTTGCGCTGAGCACAGCTATGTGTTCTGCATGTGTACGTTATGTATGCATACCAATGCTTAAAGTGCAGGTGTGCCAAAAAATAATACTACTGAGAGGCAAGGGGCAGTGATTGGTTTAATCAACAATTAGCCAGAGGTGGTAAATGAAAGACCAGAAGTAGAAACTGAGATTGGCAGGATCTCTTTTGTAACACTAAGCAAGGCAAATCACCCACTCGCTGAGCTTGTATATCCCTTCAATGAGCCAAGTCATTCATACGCTTGAATACGTAATGTACTTTTACAACTCATTAGCGCTCTTAGGCTAGTACTCCTAAGTAATATTAAACTTCTTACCTTTCCAACAGTCATCATTTTACCATTTTATTTTTTGTTTTATCTCCAAATGAGTAGCCTAGGGCTGCTTGATTTTGCATGCTAGTAACTAATTTAGGAATGTTAGTGACCAGCCTTGGGGTTGCAAGTGAAGAAATGGTAAATGACCCACATTTATACACCAATCAACCACAACATTATGACCCCTGACAGGTGAAGTGAAAAACTGATCATATTGGTACTATGGGGTGTTCTGCTGGAAAACATTGGATTTTGGCATTCATGTTGATGAGACTCAGACACCTAAATAAACATTGTCCCTGAACAAGCACACTCCTTCATGCAAATGTCAATCCCAAATGTCACCGACCTACCCCTGCAGGAAAATACACCCCACCACATCACAAAAACGTCAAACAATCAGGAACATCCTGGGGAACAGAGCAATCATCCAAGATGTTGACTTGACCTCCAGACTTGTGAGACTCCATTCTGATCAAGCATCAACAGAATGCATTGGTTCGATTCACAGAGGCCCAACTGCACAACCCAGAGTACCCAAAGGATCCACTGCCAACATTCTGGTTCCAGACCCCATAGGACATCCCTGAGAGGTCCTCTGGTCCATGTCCAATGGTCCAGAGCATTTTTAATGACGTAAGGGAGACCAACACAATATCAGGAGGGTGGTCATAATGTTATGCCTGATCGGTGTAGTCACATACTACATGCTAAATACATGTACACTGTTAAACATAACAGTAGAGTTTATTGCTGCCAGTTGGAGGTGTGTAACTGTGGTAATCTGCCTACTTGACAGCATGAACCTATTTAAATTTTCTCATGGAAAGTATGATCTGCACACAAACTTTTCTATGTATATACACTACTGTTCAAAAGTTTGAGGTCACCCAGGCAATTACATATTTTCCATCAAAGCTCACACTTATATTCATGTGCATAATTACACAAGGGTTTTGTAATCATCAATGAGCCTTTCAACACCATTAGCTACAGTAACACAATGTAGCATTAGAACACAGGAGTGATGGTTGCTGGAAATGTTCCTCTGTACCTCTATGGAGATATTCCATTAAAAATCAGCAGTTTCCAGCTACAATAGTCATTTACCACATTAACAATGTCTAGACTGTATTTATCATTTATTTAATGTTATCGTCGTTGAAAAAAAAATGCTTTTCTTTCAGAAATAAGGACATTTCTAAGTGACCCCAAACTTTTGAATGGTAGTGTAACTTCATAATACCTATCTTGTACATGTTACTAACATGATATTGTGCTGGCATTAGGCTTTTTAAATGGATAAAATTGAGGTACTGATGTAAGTTGTAACAAATCTCGAAACTTCCCTTTTTATGCCATCTTGTGTTTAAATCTAAAGATTACATAGTAAAATTATTAATAAGATATATCTATATCAATATCTATATCTATCTATCTATCTATCTATCTATCTATCTATCTATATATATATATATATATATATATATATATATATATATATATATATATATACAACATATAATATTGCATTTATATAAAATCTGACATTGACATGATATGACTAACCTGCGCCTCAGTCTGTGTCTTTGTCATCTCTACATTGCTGCCTCAACTGCTGTCCTTGAGTCTGAAGTAGTGTGTTGTGTACCAGCTGGCTCATAGTGCTCCAAAGAGTAAAGAGTTATCTTTACAGTCTTTGACATCCTGAAGTCCATAGTCTGTGACGCTATGCACAGGATAGACAAAGCAGTCCTCAGGATCACAGGGAAAGCAACACTCTACAAACTGGTGTGCAGCTGGAAGAAAGCGGTGCTGGATTTAGTCACCTGGCTGCATGTCCAGCATTCAGTGTGGGTGGCTGGGACAGCTGATGACTGACATAGAAGAATATCACCACCAGCTATCTGTGCCCAAGGCTACTTCAACAAGAAGCTGTTTTCCTCCATACAGCTGCAGGCCAGCTGCAGGCCAGCTGTGACCATTGGGGGTGGTTTTTGAACATCTTTGTTGGATATTCAGTGGATTTTAGAGCAGGAGGATAGCTTTACCTGGCTGCCCCTATGCGTCTGATAACACCTTACCATGAGCTTGTGCACAATCCAGTGCAGGTGCATTTCAACCAGAAGCACTCACAGGCACAGAGCATCATTAGGTGGGTGTTTTGGATGAGGATGACCTTTTGTTACTATAAAATTTTCTCCAAAGCGCTTGAAGTGAGTATCACATTTGCTGTGGAGGATATCTCAGAGCTCCCCAACGAAGACAGTAAAGTACCTGGCTGTGCTGAAATAGCATCACAGGATAAATTATGACACAAATTGTTTGCAGCTGCTTGAGCTCCCGAGGTTGCACTATGAACAAAAGAAAATGATTATTTGTAGTAAAACATGTCGATCCTGTTAAGGTCTTAGCCACATTCTTTCTTAGTAAACAGATGCATTGTATCCTATATGGTGCATAGTGCACAGTAATGTAGTATCTTACTGTAGTGTATATTTTAGTGCAGCAGCCTCTCTCTCTCTTTTTCATTAGTGTGTGTGTTTGTGTGTGTAGTTATAGTATATACACACTCATTGGCTACTCTGTTAGGTAAAACTGTGTAACCTGAAGGAAGTCTATACAACAACCTCACTTTATTACTGAGGTCATGGCGGGGGGTGGCAGTGTACTGGACAGCATTAAATTTAAAATACCTGCTAAAATTGCATTCACCACATTAACATATAGGGGGTAAAATGATTAAAATCAGTCACTTCAATGATGTATCAATTACAAGCAATTATCTATTCAAAAAGAAGAATTTTCTAAAGAATATTTGATTTCCATTGTGGAAAGAATGCCACCAGTGTGTTCAGCTGTTATATCTGCCAAAGGAGGTTACTTTGATGAAGTTTAGAATGCATTTTGGTTTCTAATTTTTTTTTAACTTTATTTGTTTATTTGCTCTATGCTTTCATTTCAGAGCACAATGAGACATTAACATGCATCATTTCCAATAAAAAAAAAAAACTGGAAAAATTGGGGTATACAACAGGTATTGTACGTTATTTAGATATTTCGATCAATTCAACAGTGTTTTGGGTCAAGCTTTTTTTGCATCTGTTATCATAAGATGTTCTATTCATTTCTGTTTTAGCCTCTTGTTTCTTTAATCTCTGCCAATTCTCTCCCTTTCTCTTCATTCCTTCTAAGTTTTCTCCATCTCCTTTCTTTCTTTCTTTCTTTCTTTCTTTCTTTCTTTCTTTCTTTCTTTTACCTCTGTAAACCTTCTCTCATGTGCCTCTTTTTCTTATTTGCCCTGCCTCTGTTCAACCTCCCACAAGTGCTGGAGCTTTTCTAAAATTTACTGTTGTGACAGTGTGTTTCTTCAGTACACCCTCTAGGCCTTTGTTTCTTTCCCAAATATCGTAAACCAGAAAAGTTCACTTTTTAAGACCCTTTTAGGATCAATAAGGCCACAAATGATGACCTCCTCCAAGACATTAAGGGCCGACATTGATCCTTGTTCTTTGTTTTTCGTTAAGACGGAACAGCCACAGTATTTCAGCCAATTCATAGGATGCTTGAGTGGAAGAAGTATACTATACAATTACTGTTTATTTAGACCAATAAAATCTCATTAGAAGACTTAGTCCATGAGCCTGAGAGTATCGAGGCAACACCAATGTATTTAACAAACTGTCAGCATCAATTGGAGCTGCTGTAGAACCATTTTCATTTGTCACAAACACTACAACCATCTGAGGAAAACTTTGATTCCCATTCCACAGCCTCACCGTATTATTTAATTATTGAATTAATTCGATTTTATCTAATCTTAATCTTAACATGTATAGTTCACGGTTAAACGCTGGAGAATGTTTGATACAAATGTTAGCAAACGTGCTGCCTAACTGATCCTTCATTGGTGCGTATTTAATGGGTGGATGGTTGTCGTCAGCAGAAAGTGAAGGGTGTCCCAGAGCATGCAGAGGTTATACTCTGTCTAACTTCAGTTCTTTGTCCATGAACGCCCCTTCCAGGTTCCCCACTAACACTTTTAATTGAATGTCAGTCACAATGAAGGCGGAGTGTTTAAGGGCTGCAGTGCTATGTGAGGTGGTGTGAGGTGGGCTGTGGGAGTGGAGGGTCATTCCAGCCTTCTAATCAGGGAGTGATTTGCACCTGGGAGGCCAGGTCAAAGCTATTAACTGAGGACACAAAGCCATCAAAGGGAGAAACACTGCCTCAGGGACTCCACACTATGTAATAAATGCAACTGTGATGTTCACAGACCCTTTTGGGGACTACAGATGGAAATTAGCATTTCTGCTATAATCTGGCATATTTACACTGCTATTGTTGCATGTGTTCATTAATATGCACTGTCCCTATTAAATAAACTAATAAATAAATAAATTAAAAAAAAAAAAAAAAGAAGAAGACATTTTAGAGGTAGGGATAGCACAAACCTTAATATTAGTGGTGGGCAATGATTGAAATTTCTAGTCACGATTAATCGCACTGCTACACACAAAATTAAATAATCAATTTAAAAATAATGTATTGCGCACTTTTATTTTGAAAGTACTGCTATGTGAACAAAGATGCAATAACATTTGATTTGCAAACACTTTAAACAAAATAAAGTGCTTTTTAACAGCAGCATTCCCAGCACATAGTAGCAGTTAAAATATTTCTTGTAAATCTCAACTTAAACATTAATTAATGGTGAGACACAATTAAAAATAAATGTAATTAATTAGTGGCTTTGTAATTAGTTAATCAAGAAGAATCTCATTTTTGTCAGATAGCAATATTTGACACAGTAAATATATTTTGGTTGATGACTGAATCGATAAATAGACATATACGTGAACGTAAACAGCAAAAATCTTTATGTTTCATTTATATTTATCTGCATTTTTCATCTGTCTACTACATTCACAGATTACTGCAAACTCAAAGGGCAATTATAGTGATTATATTCAACATTTTAAGACTTTTTGTAAACTCAAGCACATTCAATGTCTTGAAAAATGGTCTATTATGAGATGGCTACACCGTTTTCCAGTACCAGGATTGTCATAGCTACCGTTAGCTCTGGTGCTAACAGCAACATGTTTTACATTGAGGTGATACCGTCAGCTTGAAATGCTGTGGTGATAAGAAAACTCTTTGTTGCGCAATTTGCACACAACCAGGCTTTTATCCAAGCTGCCGTCGGGAAGTTTTTTAAAAGAAAACTTTCTGCCCAACAAGCTCAATGTGGTCGCAGCTTCCTTCACCGTTCACCAAACTTTCTTGTGCTGACGTCACTCAGTGTATCCTGTATGTCTTCTTCTTTGCGGCTGGAAAACAGACTTTAGGTTCATTACTGCCACCTACTGGGCTGGAGTGTTCATCAGTGTTGCCGGCGTGCCAGAAATTAGGCAGCTGAGAAAGGTAATGTCCAGTGTGCTCAGTTTTGTATTATAAATCAATCAGTTATTGATTGGCAGTGATGTTGTTGCGAAGAAATGTAACCAAATATAGAGACCTGTGCATCAGTGGACATTAACAAAGGATCAGGTTTAGGTTCATGCCAACACAGATCAGTTAAAAATGCCTTTGTCAGAATAAGACATCCATACAAATAATTGAAGGTTATTGTCCTTTACACTGACATACTGATAGAATAATCATTGCACCTGTTCACATGTATAAACCTATGCAAGAATTATCCTCAAAATGCACTTCAATTACTGCATTTAAGATGTTGTCTTGTTAGTATTGACAAGTGTGTACGTACCAGTTCACTGTTGTCAAGATGGTAGAAGTAGCTTGAGACAATGGAGTTAGTTTTATCTATTACTATTACTGTATTAGTATTGCTGTTAAGTATTAGCTGCACCAGCTGTACTGCATAGCTGCAGTGTTAAAGAATTGCTACAGTGAAATGATTGCGTCTGTTTGGCTCATTGTCACAATAATATGATCGAGCTGCAATTGCTTTAGGAATGTAGTTTCATGGAAAAAATAAACATGCAAGCTGATACTTGTAACATGACATCATCTTCTGTTGTGTTAATTTTGATACTTTAACTCATTAAAAGAAACTGGATAGTTGCGTGAGCATGGGAGTGGACTGTTGCACTCACACACAATTTAGAGCCATTTGTGAAACAGAATGCTGGCATCGTTTGCAATCTGTGTGTGCGTAATGCTCTCAAATGGCTTTTGTGAAACAGGCCTCAGGTTCAGTTCACAGCAGCTCTCATGTAAAACAGCTTTGTCCAGAGCTGGAGAAAAGGAAGAAGCCAGTGCCACAACTTCAAAAGCTGATGGATGCTCTAAAATTATTTAGTTTTGTCCAGAACACTTCAAACAGTGCAAAGCTGCACTTTAACCTCAAGCATGTAAGTGTGATTAGTGATTACTTGGTCAATTAATTGAACTTTGATGTGTGCACGATAAACCAGACTAACATGAAATATGTCAATCTACACAACTTTATGACCTCTGAAAAATATGGCAAAGTGCTAGAATTAACAAAAAAACATATTTCCATGCACTATAATTCTAATCTATAATGCAGCCAAAGATTCCAACACGATTCGGTATCTAGATATAATGTACACATGCATAATAACTGTGCTCAGGGCAAGGTCATTTTGTTTGTGGGTGCATCTATATTTAAATGGTCACATTCTATGTTTCTGTGATTTCTGATCATCAATAACTAATAAACAAATACTGCATTTCCAAAGGAAAAAAAAGCAGCATTTCTGACATTGCCAGATGGGGGAATGAACAGCCTTGGCCGAGTACTGCACTCTCTGAGTGCTTTTCTAGTTTTAGAATATCCATCCATTATCTATACATCGCTTGATCCTCATTAGGGTTGCGGGGGTGCTGGAGTCTATCCCAGCTGACTTAAGGTGAAGGCAGGAGACACCTGGACAGGTAACAGTCTATCACAAGGCTACATAAAGAGACAAACAGTCACCCTCACATTCACACCTATGGACAGTTTAGAGTTAGACCAATTAACCTCAGCATATTTTTGGACTGTGGGAGGAAGCTGCAGTACCCGGAGAAAACACCCCCATGCACAGGAAGAACATGCAAACTCCATGCAGAAAGATCCTGGGAAGGTCGGGATGTGAACCAGGGATTTTCTAGTGTGAAGGAGAAATTTCTCTCTTTTTGCCCTTATTACAGTATTTAATTGTAGCTGTTAGCTGAAGACATCCCAGAAAATCATGCAGGTTGCATCTGTCAACTAGAATCACCTTAAATCAAGTTGTAGAACCTATCGATCACCTCAAAGTTATCACCTTTGACTCCTGTTCCTATTTGTTTCCCCCAAACTGGGGCTGAGAGCACATTTAGACCCTCTCTGTCCCTAGTATGACCCTGAGAAAGACATATACTGCAACAGAAGATACATGAGATAGAGACAAATGCTGTAACAAAAACATGACTCAGTTAAGATTAGATACTGTTTAGTCTGATGTTCTTGAGTATAGTCCATGAGCCAAGTAGGTAAAATTGGGGTCATCGGTACCACTTTGGGGGGCAAATTCTCATATGCATTTTTGTTAAGGACAATATCCCTAGTAACTATTCCTGTATGATAGACATGCACAGGTGGCAGCTTTATGTGAGATATCCATGGGTTTTTAATAGATACGTCAATACAGTTTTCTAGCCTCTGATACGGTAAATGCAAGCATATACATTGATAACTACACTCATAAAAGACATTCAAAAGCATTGGAAACTATAATGAGTTTATTACTGATATGTTGTGATACAAAGAACTTAAAAGAATGTTTTTATCCACATATTTTAGCTTAGAAATTGAAATTAAAGCAGAGCGTTTAACACTAATTTTTGTCATCCTTCTGGTAGATTGTAACACATCCATCACTTATGTAATACATCTTCAGTGTGACATAGAGCAGGGGAAAATGTGTCCGTATAACCTTTTACATCCTTGCCACCTTTGTGGTTGGGCTTTGACCATTACATGGAAGTATTAAATGTCACCATAAGGGTTATCCATGTGAGACAGCCAATAAGATGACAACTTCCATTGTGATTCTGCAGGTGATCAAGATACTCTTCAAGTCACATGTATTATACTTCTAAAAAAATATTTTGAGTTGTCTATCACTAAACATGTTTGGGATGAAGAAAAAAATGCTACAGGTCAAATACTTACTAGGAAAATTGTTGAAATTGTTCCTAAAGAGAGAGCTGGAGGGTCAGTGGAAGACATGTTGTTTGAACTTGGAATGTGGTATGTTTCACTGTATTAATATTTTCCTGCCAAAAATGTTGCAGTTTTGTAGTTCAGAGTGTCAGGTGCTGGGATGTGTAGTGTTTGTCTACATTCAGTCAGAAATAAGTACAGCTAGACAGCCTTAAAAAAATGTTGCAATTTTGCAGCTGTGGGCCTCAGAGGGTTAAAAGAATTGTGCAAAACCACGGTTATGGTAAATGTGACTGTTTCACAAATAAGTGATAAAGCTGCCAGTGTGGAAAAGCTCTCACATCCTGATGAACTTATATTAACCCAATGTACATTTTAGTACCACTTAGGTTTGGTCGCCTGAGATGGTTCCAGTATCTGTCTGGCTTATGGACTATTTGTAATGTTAACACCTAGGACAGCTCACAGCTGCCCACAGTCATAGCAACAGTGTATACTCAGCCAGTTCATGTGCTAGGGAAAACAGCTTATTACAGGCATATGAAAACAATAAAAATATTATCATTTATCTAAATTTATTCATTTAGATTACATCAAGTTCTGTTTTGAACACAAAGGGCCATTCCAAAATGGACTCTGGAACATTTCTGGAAATGTTCCAGACATTCTTCCCAAACTAAAGCAAGGGATAGGCTGGTAAATGGCTAGCCCTTTTGCTCTACTGGGACACAGTCTGCAAAAACTTGCAACTTGCATAAAATACATTAAGCTGCCACTTTGAGAGGTCTATCGTACCAAATTGATACATGCATGGGCAGCACAATAAAATGGTATAGGTGGCAATTTGCCCCCCTGAGTGGTACCAACCAACCTATCTGGCTCATGGACTAGTAGACAAGTTGTCTCCATATTGGGCCGTAATCTAAATATGGAATTCCTTCCAACTCCTTATATACCCAAGGTTGAAGAGAATCCTCAGGGTTGATGCTGCCAGTGCTCACATCACTGTGCTGCTCGTTGTATCATTTCTCCTGATATCAGTAAACCTTATTCTCAACCTCAGCCATCTGAGTCTCCAGAGTGTCTCTAAATCTGCCTCCTCATTCGTCTTTTAACATCGCAGAATTGAATAAAAGCCTATGAGAAATAGACATTTCTTCAGGCTTAATCTGTTACCTCAGTTAACTTTTCCCTAATGACTGTACAGCCTCAATCATTAGTTAAATTTTTTTTGAATACATCATGAATTTGTAAATTGTGGTCTTATTTAGATGAAAGTAGACAATAAATCAGGGTATGATTTCGGGCAGAGTTGCCTAGCAATTGCCAATTAACCACCAAACCACTGTGCAGCCCCTAGCACTTTTAAACTTTATTTTTATTTTTTCTGTTAAGCCACTTTACCCTCATCTGTCACCCTTGTATATATTGTAAATATTATTACTATTGTTCTATTATTATTTTATTCTTATCACTATGTCTACTGTTACATAAGCTGCTGTAACAATGTAAATTTCCCCTGGAGTGGGGAGAAATAAAGAACTTTATCTTTATCTTATCTTTATCTTATCTTCAATATGACCTATGTATATAAGTGTGAACAAGACAGATGTCGGAGGTGTGCAGTTGTTAGGGTGGTAGGGGAGTAAAGACAGCTGCTTCAGAAATGAGTGTTAACACTTCTATCTTTTCGTCATTATCTTCTTTTCATATATTCTCACCTCTTTGGCTCTGAATGATTATTTAAATGAAACAACATGAGCAGTCCAGAGGGAAAATATCTGACTGACAACTCGTGATATGTAAATTGTCACAAGGGGTGACAATTAGTGTGGGTGTAATGGTACACACATTTCACAGCGTAATTTCATTTTCACCGTAGCTGACAACATTTCTGTCAAAAAATGAAAAGATTCAAGTGTTTAATTGGCTGCAACTCTAACTGTAACAATCCAGGCACTTTAATCCTTCGTTTATCAGTACGTCATGTCTTTTTTTTTAAGTTCTCAGTGGGGCTTGGTATTTTAGATCAGTTTGAGTTCCACATGATCAGCCTGTACAGTGTAACGGAGCAAGTTGCAGGTTAGCGGCTACATGTAGGCCGATTAAAAGATGTAGTGGGTTAAGGTGAATTAACTAATTCTACAATAAAGACCCTCTCTGGGGAAAATCTTATTTTTTGCCTTGCAGCATTTCCTTATGGTGTTTTTTATATACTGGAGACATATCATAACTGAAATTAGCCCGGGGAGCCACACTGTATAAATGACAGTGTCAAAAACACAGATTCCGACTGCTGGTGTTTGATATGAAACAATCCTGTAGGGAACCAATTCTGTCAACTTGCAGGATGGAACTTTCTGTGTCATTATTCTTCTTCAGAACTGGTTTCTGGGTTGAACATGTGTGTCTGAATTACTTGAGCTGAGTCAGCTTGTGTGCTCCAGCTGCAGTGATTTAGGAGGGGTGGGAGGAGAGAGGCAGAGACTTCATAGAGCTGTACATTCATGACGAAGCAAACGGTATCACACAGTGTGCTCCAAAGTTGAAAGCTAAATCTACTAGTATGCTACAGCTGACAGACCAATGGTACACTGCCAAGGCACTCTGGGTGAACTGTGGTAGTGTGGGTATATGACATAAATAGACTTCATAAGAAGTACTAAGCAGAACATCCTATACTGTATGGGTTGGAAATAGCACTGTTGACAGGACAGCATTTTTGTATAGGGAAAAACTCAAAACTGCAAAGAAAAAAGTATGTTTTTTCATGTCAGATCTGTATTTGTATGAATCGAGTACAATGTAAATGTACTCACTTACAGTACATCCCACCTATGATATCATCACTGTCATCAATATAGTCTGGCCTATGTGCCACCAAAATCTAGTTTGAAACCTCTGTAGAATATATTATGCTATTCCTTGAGCTCTGTCATCATAATTTACTCCTAATTCCTGTGCATGTTGCTCCGCTGTTTGGCTTTAAGGTGTTTAAATTCAGCTTAAAGGCATCTTTCTCCCTCCCAATATGACCAACCATACTGAGTGCACACCATGCTGCAACCGCAATAATGTTATCATTTGTTAACTGAATTAAGTCATGGGTGTTTAACAAGCTGATTGGTTTTTGATTTATGCTTGCAACTGCCGAAAACACAACAAGCACATGAATGCAAGCTGTATGCATGAGTCTTGGATGAAGCACCATGGACCATGTCAAAGCCCTTGAATTTCATTGGATGTTGCCTTGACAACCACTTACTGTTCCAAGAACCTCGGAGGCTTCTCCACCAGTATTGTTCGCTGGTTTCTCCATTCTCACATCCTGGCTAATCAGTGATCCTGGGCAGTCCTGGAGTCATCTCATCTCCACGCTTGACACTTGGAAGAGGAGCCAAGCACTCTTGGAGGAAATTGGCCCCTTTTCTTGCTGTGATGCTGGGTGGAGATTTGAGCATGCTCTCCATCTCTAGTGCCTCAGTCATTTCACTCCTCAGCCCATATGCATGCACAAAATCACCTCCCTAGCTGTTTTCTGGAGCTCATCTGACACGGTGAACTGGTGCAATGATTCAAGGTTAAGAGCTTGTCCGCCAGGTGCAACGATGAATGTCAGAGCTTCAGATATCAGGTTAAGGGACTCCATTTTCACCAGTATATCTGCGAAACACCATTTTATTTTCTTTCTGCGATGAAGAAGGGGGAATGTATTTACCCTGGAGTGTGCTTCATATTTCAGGTGTAATTCAAAAAGGGTGATGAGGTTTCTGTGAGGCCTCAGACGGGTTGATAGGGTGAGATATAACTGTATTAAACAGATTGCAGTGCCACATATGCCTATTATGTGAGTGGTGTCTCTGCATGATTCTGTCATAACTCAGATGAATGAAAGCTTCATTTCAATTTGAATCTTGGCAAAATAACTTACATTTGTCAGGTCAAAACGTGAGTGGCCACATGTTGGCAGATTCATCTGCCAGTTCGTGTATGCATTAGGGAGGGAACAGGAAAGCAAAGAGAATCCTGCACTTCAAAACAAAGTTAATGGAAGATATTCATGCAAACAGAAATGGGAAATATCACTGAGGATGGTGATGATGATACTGTATGCAGGGTCTCACTCAGACACAGGAAAGCAACCCAATCTCCATGCAGTCAACATGTATTTTAACAGTGTATAGATGTGCCGAGTTGTCTTGACACCTCTACAAATATCCACTTTGTGCAGAGGTAAAGGAATGTTCAGATCCTTTACTTAAGTAAAAGTAGCAATGCCACAATGTAAAACACAAACGCATTCAGAGAGCACCGATGGATGAAATCTTTAAACAATTTGTGGTCACTTGTAGTCATAGGTACAGTGACAGTGTGCCATTATCTCGCAATGATACAGAAATACTTAACAAATCTGTGGATCCAGACTATAAGCCGCATCATTGCCAAAATCTAGTTAATTGGTCCCTGTGTCATTTCTGACCTTCCCTGAAAATTTCATCCCAATCCATTTGTCTGTTTTTGAGTAACGTTGCTAACAGAGAGACAGACAGACAAACCAACGGCGATCGTCATGTAACTCTGCCAAGGCTCCACCTCCTAGGCAGAGTAAAAAGATTATTGTTATCTGATTATATAAATGTATACACAAGTGTTTAAAAAAAAAAACTTTAAACAATGTAACCCTCCTAGCACTTGTCTCACTTATCTGTACATTCAGTCTTGTGATATCACTCAGCACTTGGCACCCTTTGGAAAAGAAAAAAAAATGGTTAAAAAGGCAGGAAAACTGACCATAGTTACTTATTTACAAAAAATTAACAAATCCAAAATTCAACACAAGGCAAGCTTCTTCAACACAAAGCCGATCCACAGTCATAAAGTACCACACTCTTGGCTTTAGGCTGAACACTATGACACCAACACAGCACACTAGCAGCCCTACCTACACACAAATAAACACCAACGAATGTAACACTACGATCTGATGATTGCTCCCTGCTTTAGGATCTCAGTTTTGGAAATATGTTAATTTCTAAAACTGAACTGAGGGGGAGCTCACTTACTTACAGTTCTTAAGCTGTGCCTTCTGTCAGTGTGTGAATACTGGTGTTATCAGGTACTTCATGCGTTCCCGCAGATGTTCAACATGACCATCTTTCCAAGTTTGACACACTCAATGCTGACACACATTTATGCACAATAATTAACTCTTCCCCTAAACAGTGACCACAAATAGAACAGAGCTTTGGCAGAAAGCTGAATGACACATATTAGATTAAATCCCTCCCGTTCCGTTTAGGCAGTGAGACTTCCACTCGTGTTTACTCGCAACACAAAAGTTTCTTGAGACAGTAACACAGCTCTCGTCTAGCTCACGGCTGTCATCTAGTCTCGCATCTTTGTCCTTTGTTTATGTTGCTCTTTTCAACCCCCCGTCTTTTCGGTTTCCAATGTTTGAAACTAGTCTCCCTATATGTGGCTTCCAAGTTTAGCTCTGCCAGGCTCATTTGAAAGTCAAATACTCGCCTTCACTTTTCCCACCACACTTCATGCGCTGCACGGTGGCTGAAAACACTTAATCAAGCCTCTGCCACAGTGCAGCAATCAGAGATAACAGGGCAAGAATATGGGTCATCCTATGCTCTGCTCTGAGCTTACCAAGTGCCACCAGATGCACATTAATGAGGGAGCGCCCACTTTCACTGTTGTTGTCAGGACTTTGTTTGTGTCAGGTCCATTGACTGGGGTTATCATACCTTATCATGGAGAGCGTGAAAAAAAGGCACAATGCAGCAGCATGTGGCAGGAAAAGCTGTAATATTTTATGTTCATTTAATGCATGTTATGACTTAACAATGACAACTTTTGAAGAGAATGCTTGTATATATATTATACCTATACAGACATGGAACTCCAGTCACACTTAAGGTCATATTAATGTAAAAATGAGCTAAGATCAGAAAATAGACTGTGACAGAATGTTTTGTTTCACTCCCTGTACAGCTGTCATGAATGGGGAAATATGCAATAGAGAGCCCAAAAGTGTTGTTTGTATCAGTTGGACATTGCACGATAGATAGATAGATAGATAGATAGATAGATAGATAGATAGATAGATAGATAGATAGATAGATAGATAGATAGATAGATAGATAGATAGATAGATAGATAGATAGATAGATAGATAGATGGTCATTGCATAGTCTTACACAGCAAAATTTTTGCAGAAAAAATAATCATGTAAAACAATGCAGGGTATAAAGTGCAGGTTCAGCTCAGTCTTACAACATGGCTTTCATAGCTCTGGGGAAAAAGCTGTTTTTAAGTCTTTCTGTCCATGTCCTCATGACCCTGAACCTGCCAGAGGGGAGGGTGTCAAAAAGACATTGTCTGGGTGTGTGTTGTCCAGCCTCATCTTTGCAGCTCTGGTTCTCAGCTATGTAGAGTATATTTCTTCCAGGGGTGGGAGAAGGCCACCAATGATCTTTGGTCTTAGTGATCCACTGCAGGTTTTTCCTCTCTTCTGAGGTGCAGCTGGAGAACCACACCATGCATCCACCGCTGAGGACACTTCCCATGATGCACTGATAGAAGTTCATGAGGAGCCCAGATTTTCTGAGGGTCTGCAGGAAGAAGAGTCTTTGCTGGGCCTTCTTCACTACTTCCCTGGTGTTCACTCCCCACATCAGATCCCTTGAGAAATGAACACCTAGGTACTTGAAACTCCCCACCTGATCCACCTCTTCTCCAATGATCACCAGACTGGCATGTGTTGTGTCCTTGTGTTTCCTAAAGTCAATGACAAGCTCCTTTGTCTTGTTGGTGTCAAGTTATTGTTCTGACACCAGGATGTGAGGGTCTGGACCTCCTCTCTGTAGACTGACTCATCACTGTTGGTTATCAACCCCACCATAGCTGTGTCATCTGAAAACTTGTGCAGGAGGTCTTCGGTTTACGACGTCCTTGACCTACAGTATTTCGTCGTTACATCAGAACTGTTTACGTGGAACTAGGTGGTGAGTGGAGTGGATGAATACTTCGTCACATGGTTAAATAAGATGTCTTTGTTTACATTTGGCGGTTGTACGCCACCTTGGATTGTGCTACATTCACTAACGTTTTGCCCTTCATTATGGCTCCCAAGGGTAAGTCAGACTCTTCTGATGGCAGTGCTTCGAAGAAAAGGAAAGGAAAATTAGATACAATAAAATGCTTGGAACATGATTTTTCCAAAGAACCGATCAACATCGTGATGCACGTAATGGCTTTGTTTACATTTGCAGGCTTGAGGTTCATAGACTGGCATGTATGGTTTTACATCTCCAGCTGCAGTCATTACTTGCAAAACACGTCAAGAAATTTCTATTAGTCATTAATTAATATCCCAAAGAATGGGAGGCAAATGTCCAACCAGAGTAGGGGGCTGTGAATAAAGCCAGATTCATGTAAATTTTACGTAAAAAATTAAAGCAGGTTTTGTTGGCTAAAACATCACAGATTTATTCAAATTAGACTCCGGATCTGAAGTGCAATGAGGCAATAACCTCAACCCTCTAAACCCAAAAACCCACCAATGGTTTTGAAAGGCATGTTATGTGTAAAAACTTCACCGAAATCAGATCATTTATCACAGTCACCATTTATAAAGACTGAAAGTATCATTAGATATTCAGATTCAGCAACTCCTTTGATTTGCTAAAAATGTAAAAATACTGATTTTGGCAGCTTCAAATGCAAAAATGCAGAATGAAATGTAAAATGCAAAAGTTCAGATGAAATGCATTTTCTCAACCTCTTTTTTATTTTTTATTCTTCAGTTATTTAATTTATTTATTTTTTGTCCAAGACATGCCAACATTAACTTTATGTAGCATTAACACACCTACCAAGAGGAAATATTTGTCAGAGTGAAGTTAAGGAAGTTATCAATGCCAGTGCAGCACACAAGCCCAAACAAGCATTAATACAGTAAGTTAGGAGTGCTGCTTAAATACATTCAAAGCTTTCACTTTTTAATAAAATAAAAGAATGTTTAAGGCCTCAGTTTGGCTTAAACTCTTTAGAAATGACTGTCAGAAATCCAGCATTAGTGTCAGACAGAAACCCTTTTCATTCCATGATAATGACACAGTGTGACAATGCAGCATTAGCCTGAAATTAAAATAAGTATGCAGAATGGCCTACATACAGACTCTGGACAAGGGCTTTGTATTATCATAATGGACTAAATGCATGTGTCCTGCATAAACTGTACAACATCAGCTGAAATATGTATAATTACATTGTTCATTGTTTTACAATGTAGATTCTCACTGAAGGCATCACATCTATGAATGAACACATATGGAATAATGTAGTAAACAAAAACGTGTGAATAA
Organism: Amphiprion ocellaris; assembly: GCF_022539595.1. Lineage (NCBI taxonomy): Eukaryota > Metazoa > Chordata > Actinopteri > Pomacentridae > Amphiprion > Amphiprion ocellaris. Next base: position 1,705,971 of record NC_072785.1, read on the forward strand.
GTCCAAACATGTTTTATGTTTTATATTCTTCAAAATAGCCACCCTGTGTTTTGATGACTGCATTGCACACTCTTGGCATTCTGTCCATGAGCTTCATGAGGTAGTCACCTGAAATGGTTTCCAACAGTCTTGAAGGAGTTCCCAGAGATGCTGAGCACTTGTTGGCCCTTTTGCCTTCACTCTGTGGTCCATCTCATCCCAAACCATCTGGATTGGGTTTAGGTCAGGTGATTGTGGAGGCCAGGTCATCTCATGCAGCACTCCATCACTCTCCTTCTTGGTCAAATAGCTCTTACGCAACCTGGAGTTGTGTTTGGGGTCATTCTCAAGTTGAAAATTAAATGGTGGTCCAACTAAACGCAGACTGGATGGGATGGGATGTCACTGCAGGATGCTGTGGTAGTCATGCTGGTTCAGTGTTCCTTCAACTTTGAATAAATCCCCAACAGTGTCACCAGCAAAGCACCTCCACACCATCACACCTCCTCCTCCATGCTTCACAGTGGGAACCATGCATGTAGAGACCATCTATTCACCTTTTCTGAGTTGCACAAAGACACAGCAGGTGGAACCAAAGATCTCACATTAGGACTCATCAGACCAAAGCCCAGATCTCCACTGGTCTAATGTCCATTCCTGGTGTTTCTGGGCCCAAACTAATCTCTTCTGCTTGTTGCTTTTCCTTAGTAGTGTTTTCTGAGCAGCTATTTGACCATAAAGGCCTGATTGGGTCAGTCTCCTCTGAACAGTTGATGTAGAGATGTGTCTGCTACTAGAACTCTGGGTGGCATTTATCTGGGATCTTATCTGAGCTGCTGTTAACTTGTGATTTCTGAGGCTAGAGACTCGGATGAACTTCTCCTCAGCAGCAGAGGAGACTCTTGGTCTTCCTTTCCTGGAGTGATCCTCATGGGAGCCAGTTTGGTCGTAGCACTTGATGGTTTTTGTGACTGCATTTGAGGATACATTAAACGTTTTTATAATTTTCTGGACTGACTGACCTTCAGTTCTTAAAGTAATGATGGACAGTTGTTTCTCTTTACTTAGCTGATTGGTTCTTGCCATAATATGGATTCTACCAGTTGTCAAATAGGGCTGTCAACTGTGGACCAACCCGACTTCTGTACAACACAACTGATGGTCCCAACCCCATTAAGAAAGCAAGAAATTCCACAAATGAACCTTGTCAAAGCACACCTGTGAAGTGAAAACCATTTCAGGTGACTTCCTCATGAAGCTTATTGAGAGAATGGCAAGAGTGTGCAAAGCAGCAGTCTAAAACATATTTATTTCCATACATCTTGTTTCATAGTTTGATGTCTCTAGTATATTAGTGTGTATCTACAATGTAGAAACAGTGAATGAGAAGGTGTCTCCAAACTTTTGACTGGTAGTGTGTGTGTGTATATATATATATAATTTTCATCAGAACATTTCATCATTTCAAGCTGCATTTGTATCAGGAAGGGGGAAATTAAATGTGCAGAGTATCCCTTTTCTTATTTCAGGAAAGGCAGAAAGGAGATAGAGCAGACACATCTATGTTCTACAAAAAGAAAGAGAAAAAAGAAACTAACAAAGGCAGCATGATGGAGAACAGGCGGAGGAGCAGAGATGTAAAAAGAGGAGATAACAGAAAGTTGAATCCAGTTTCTGCACATCATTGCCTTATGAAGTGTGATTTTATAAAAGTATACAGGGATCCTGCTGGATTTACTGAAATTTCCTAGGCAACAAGGAGCCACTGAAAATGAGCTGATCCAGGAACAGGGCTCAATAAACCTGTCTGCTGGGCAAGAGGAACTCTGTGTTTTTGTTGAACTTAAAAAAGTTAAGGTCCTTTCATCCTAATCTCCAGGCCTCCCCTATTCACTTGCATCAGTTTTGTGTGCGGCAACACTCTTCTGTTCACAAACAGACCCAGACTTCTCCCAAAAAACCTGAACAGAACTGACCTGCATTCATTCTAAACAACTGCAAATTGTTCTCCTCCCTGAACACAATCCTGCTCATCATGTCTTCAACTGAAATAATCGGAGGGCCTTGTCTTCTGTATTTAATCTGAGAACATTCGATTTTTTTATTACAAGAACTTAATGAATTTTAATCAAGGTTTTCTGTTGATATTTGGACTCTGACTTTGAAATTGGTGCCTGTGATTGAAAGGGCATTTGTATAAGAGAGACTTTTGTTCTTGACTATTATTTGTGTTGGTATTTTCAGATAGTCATTGGCATTTTGCATTTTTTTGGAAAGGGTGGCAAGTTGTCAGTGTTATCTCTCTAACTTTTTTAAAATGACAATGTAATCGTATTTACTCCCTTGCCTGTCACCAAAAATATTTAGAATATTAGGATTACACCTACACTGCAAGGCAGCTTGTGTAACTTGTGCACCTTGTGTTTCTATCCATCACCCAGCAAGAAGATGCAATTATATAAAGCAGCTTTATTATTTTTCCACCTTTACATTACATTACTTTACCAGGCAAAATATTTTCACTATAATTAGACAATTAATCATCTATTCATATATATATATATATATATATATATATATATATATATATATATATATATATATATATATATATATATATATATATATATATATATATATATATATATATATATATATATATATATATATATATATATATATATATATATATATATATATACACACAGACATGGACAAAATATATCATCATGGATGTATTGCCATGCTGTAAATATGCCTATGCCACTGACATTTGAAGAAAGTAATAGCACCATTAATATAAGTGGCTCTTGAGGACCTGATCTGAGTGATTTGTGCTGGGGAGTGATCTGTTAAACCTGGTTAAACAGCAAACACCCTTCAAGGACGCTGTAAAAAGCCATTTTTAACCTGTTTACACAGTAACAGTTTGAAGGGGAAGTTAGTGACAATTTCACCGTTCAACATCATGGCTGGCATTCTATTAGTTGAGGACTTGGGTACAGAAGCACCCTGTCTGGAAGGAGACTGACTTTGTGCAACAACAGTACACACAAGGACAAAATTGTTGGTCCCCCTCGGTTAATGAAAGAAAAACCCACAATGGTCACAGAAATAATTTGAATCAAAAGTAATAATATATAAATGTTCTATGAAAATCAACTAATGAAAATCAGACATTGCTTTTGAACCGTGGTTCAACAGAATTATTTAAAAAAATAAACTCATGAAACAGTCCTGGACAAAAATGATGGTACCCCTAGAAAAGACTGAAAATAATGTGACCATAGGGACATGTTCAATCAAGGTGTGTCCTCTAATGAGCATCACAGGTGTCTACAAACTTGTAATCAGTCAGTCGGCCTATTTATAGGGTTACAGTAGTCACTGTGCTGTTTGGTGACATGGTGTGTACCACACTAAACATGGACCAGATGAAGCCAAGGAGAGAGTTGTCTCAGGAGATTAGAAAGAAAATTATAGACCAGCATGTTAAAGGTAAAGGCTAGAAGACCATCTCCAAGCAGCTTGATGTTCCTGTGACTACAGTTGTACATATTATTCAGAAATTTAAGATCCATGGGACTGTAGCCAACCTCCCTGGATGTGGCTGCAGGAGGAAAATTGATGACAAATGGAAGAGACGGATAATACGAATGGTAAGAAAAGAGCCCAGAACAACCTCTAAAGACATTAAAGGTGAACTCCAAGGTCAAGCTACATCAGTGTCAGATCACACCATCCGTCATTGTTTGAGCCAAAGTGGACTTCATGGGAGACGACCAAGGAGGACACCATTGTTGAAAACAAATGATAAAAAAGCCAGACTGGAATTTACTAAACTGCACGTTGACAAGCCACAAAGCTTCTGGGAGAATGTCCTATGGTCAGACGAGACAAAACTGGAACTTTTTGGCACATCAGCTCTATGTTCACAGACTCAGAAATGAAGCATATGAAGAAAAGAACACTGTCCCTACTGTGGAACATGGAGGAGGTTCTGTTATGTTCTGGGGCTGCTTTGCTGCATCTGGTACAGGGTGTCTGGAATCTGTGCAGGTACAATGAAATCTCATGACTATCAAGGTATTCTAGAGAGAAATGTGCTGCCCAGTGTCAGAAAGCTTGGTCTCAGTCGCAGGTCATGGGTCTTTCAACAGGATAATGACCCAAAACACACAGCTAAAAACAGCCAAGAATGGCTAAGAGGAAAACATTGGACTATTCTGAAGTGGCCTCTATGAGCCCTGATCTAAATCCTATTGAACATCTGTGGAAGGAGCTGAAACATGGCGTCTGGAGAAGGAACCTTCAAACCTGAGACAACTGGAGCAGTCTGCTGATGAGGAGTGGACCAGAATACCTGCTGAGAGGTGCAGAAGTCTCACTGACAGTTACACAAATGGTTTGATTGCAGTGATTGCCTCAAAAGGTTGTGCAACAAAACATTAAGTTAAGGGTACCATCATTTTTGTCCAGGCCTGTTTCATGAGTTTAGTTTTTGAAAAAATTCTGTTGAACCACGGTTCAAAAGCAATGTCTGATTTTCATTGGTTAATTTTCATAGAATTTTTATTTATTATTACTTTTGTCAGATTCAAATTATTTGTGTGACCATTCTGGGTTTTTCTTTCATTAACCAAGGGGTACCAACTATTTTGTCCATGTGTGTACATATATATATATATATATATATATATATATATAGATAATATATATATATATATATATATATATATATATATATATATATATATATATATATATATATATATATATATATATATATATATATATATATATATTCATGTTAGCACATGAATAAAAGTGTGAGTTTTCATGGAAAATATGAAATTGTCTGGGTGACCCCAAACTTTTGAACAGTAGTGTATATGTACAGTCATGGAAAAAAAACTTATTCGACCACTCGTTTTCTTCAATTTCTTCTTCATTTCACTGCGTAGTACCACTAAAGCTATATTACCTGAATAATACAATCATTTTCTTCAGCGATTAATCTAATTTTCAATTGATGCCCACTCCAGCCAACTTACTGGTTAGGAGGAAGCCTGGAGAAGCTACAAACCAGACTGTCTGCCCCTACAGTAAAACATGGGGGTGGATCAGTGACCATCTGGGGTTGTTTCAGTCTGGATGGAACAGGGTGAATGAACCAGGTCATGTACAGGACTACTCTTGGAAACAGTCTTCTTCCACCAGCTGGAAAACTCTTTCCTGCCTCCAATGACTGGATTTTCCAACAAGACAAGGTCAGTTAAAGCCTGGATGGAGAACCAGAACATTGGAACCATGCCTTGGCTGCTCAATCACCAGATCTAAATCCAATTGAAAACCTGTGGAAAATCATCAAACGCTAAATGGAGAACCACAAGTCCAAAAAGCGAAGCAGATTAGTTAGAATTAGTGCAACAGGAATGTGCTGCTGTGACAGCAGAACAATGTCAGAAGCTGGTGGAGAACACGACAAGATGCATGGATGCAGTCATCAGAAACAATGGTTATGAATCAGTACTAACTCCTGTGTGGATCATGGGACTAAAACAGACAGAAAATAAAACATGGAATGTCTAAAAGCTGTTCTTAGCAGTACAATGCCATAGCGACTGATGTAAGAACTTCAATGATTTTGGTTATTATCAAGAAAACCATGGAAAAGTGCTAGATTTCAGCTCTTAAATGAAACTCTTATGAGCTATTTTTGTTGTTATCATTATATTTGTTCAAACAAATGTACCTTTAGTTGTACCAGGCATTAAAATGAACAAGAAATTGAAGAAAACAAGGGTGGTTTAATAATTTTTTCCATGACTGTATATTTAGACCACGTTAATTATTGTCCATTTTTATTGTAGTGTAGATGTAATTTTAAATGATAATATTAACATAATGCTATCAGTCTATGCTCAGCAATATATAGTGACAACAGGAAAACACATTTGTATACATTTTTGGTGGACTCTACAATAATTCCATTTAATAAAAGAAAATGAAAAAATATGAAATTGAAGTAAGAAATATAAGTTGGAGCATGAAGTACATGCAGTAGACAAAGTGTCTGTCATAGGCAGTGAGGAATAGGAAAGTTGGAAAGAAAATAAAAAGTTTGAGCAAGTCTCCAATCTTCCAGAAGTATTGTATTCTGTGTGCTTTTACAGTTGCCTGAAGTAGACTGTAAAAATGCCAAGAACAATGGCGTCAGATACAAAGAACTACCACAAAGTGTGCCTGAATAAGTTCCTGTGATTTTTCTTCGGAGGGCTGTTCAAGGAGAAATGGTTCTCCGTTTCAGCAACCCTTCCTCTATGCTTCTCTCTGTGCTTGTTAAACACCATAGGACATCCATTAGACTGTATAGGCCTGTAGAGATGCTTTGGATCCAAATTCAAGGTCTAAGCGAGCAAAAAAATATCTTCTTGAGGAGGAGCGGTAGGCGATGTCCCCTGCTTTGTCTTTGAGGCCATGCCCCAGGGTGCTGCTGTGCTCTCACAGACACAGTAGAGTGGAATGGACAAAAAAAGTGTTTTTACACCATAACTTCCATTGCAAAGATGAAAGACTTCATGTGTATTGGGCTCTTTATATTCTCATCAATCGACAGTTCCCCCATTTATAATTCTCTCTAAGGTTTTCTAACATATAACAATGAATTACAAAGACTGAACAATGATTAAAGCACAAAACTCATACAACCGTATCATATTTTATCTCAAGAACTCGAGTCTAATAGGCTTCATGCACTTCAGTGTTTGGAGTATAAAGGAAATTTCTATATTTATCTCTTCCATCACACAGTGTAGTTTTTGTAATCAGGCACTTTCCTCCTCACGTGGAATTAACTTTGTTGCATCCCACATCATCATTTGCATTATTACATTATCTCCATAATGAAAGAATTGAACTAAAATGTTGAATTTAAAAGCAATTAATACTACAGAAGTCAGTGAAAAAACTGACAGTGAGCTGGGGATATGAGAAAAAGAACAACTTTTAGTGCCCATTTCTGAAGATAAGACCCTCAAGCATGTTCAGTAACACAATAAAGTAGACATATCCTTGAACAGAGCATTGTAGTGGAGGAAAATAAGGAATGTCTCAACATTGATCGCCTCCATTACAAGGTGTCCAAAAGTAAGTTAATGGCTGACTGATAGGTAATTTTTTTCCTCGAGGTTTCCTTTTGCAGGCATCACTCACGCTAAAAGCATAGTGGGTGTCGAGCCTTCATTTCAGTCTCTTTTCATCCATTGAGATTGAAGCCTGAGCCAGGAGGCAAACACCAACATGACGACCAGAGGAGTGACTATGACAGGGAAAACAACAGTCAGTGACAAAACTGCCAGTCTACAGAGTGCAGGTGTGAAGGTATCACAATCCACAGCTGCTAGAAGACATTGACAGCAGAATTACAGGGGCCACACTGCAAGATGCAAACCTCTAATCAGCAACACGAATTGAAAGGCCAGAATGGAAGCTAGAAGGATTTATAGATGAGATCAAAATGAAAACTGAAAGCCAGAATTGTGGAAAAAGACAAGAAGTGTCCATGATACAAACTATCCCACCTCAACAGTGAAAAATGAAGGAGACCATGTCATGGCCTGAGCACCTATGGCGGCTGCTGGAACTGGCTCAGTTGTTGCCTGTGTCGGTTCTCAGTCCAGGTCATCCAGAGCTTCAGTTAAAAGCAACTGGAATTCTCATTTTGGTTCTTGAACAAGAATCATCTGTCCACCTGCATCTAAAGGATGAAGGACAGTCCTTTGTGGACGGCAGTGTTCACATTCTTCACAGAGGATACAAAATGTTTGAGAGGAGTGAAGGAAGAGGAGTGAATATCAGACATTTCCCATGGTTTTCTTGATAATAACCAAAATCACTGAAGTTCTTCCATCAATAGCTATGGCATTGTTCTGCCAAAAACAGCTTTAAGGGATTCCATGTTTTATTTTCTGTCTGTTTTAGTCCCATGATCCACACAGGAGTTAGTACTGATTCATAACCATTGTTTCTGATGACTGCATCCATGGATCTTGTCATGTTCTCCACCAGCTTCTGACATCGTTCTGCTTCACAGCAGCACATTCCTGTTGCACTAATTCAAACAAATTTGCTTTGTTTTTGGGCTTGTGGTTCTCCATTTAGCGTTTGATGATTTTCCACAGGTTTTCAGTTAGATTTAGATCTGGTGATTGAGCAGCCAAGGCCTGGTTCCAATGTTCTGGTTCTCCATCCAGCCTTTAACTGACCTTGCCGTGTGGTAAGGGACATTGACTTGTTGGAAAATCCAGTCGCTGGAAGCAGGAAAGAGTTTTCCAGCTGATGGAAGAAGACTGTTTCCAAGAGTAGTCCTGTACATGACCTGGTTCATCGGCCCTGTTCCATCCAGACTGAAACTACCCCAGATGGTCACTGATCCACCCCCATGTTTTACTGTAGGGACAGACAGTCTGGTTTGTAGCTTCTCCAGGCTTCCTCCTAACCAGTAAGTTGGCTGGAGTGGGAATCAACTGAAAACTGGATTCATCCCTGAAGAGAACCTTAGTCCAGTCATCAACAGTCCAATCCTTATGATCCCAGCAAAGAGTAACTGGGCTTTCCTCTGCCTTTCCTTGATGAAGGGCTTCTTCCTGCCCTGTGGGACTTCAGACCAGCTTCAACAAGTCGCTTTCCAACTGTCCTTGCCGAACAATTCACATTTCTCCACAGTGTCCACTCATTTTTAAGGTTCCTGGAAGTCTGAGGACAATTCCTGGCAGGAACGGATGAGTGACGGTCATCTGGTGGGTAGAAAGACGTTTCCTGCTGAGACCAGCTAGCAGTTTGGTAGAACCATGTTGGGCTTGTTTTTTTTTTTTTTTTGGTGTAATGAACGGCTGTCTTGGAGATCTTCAGTTTTTTCACTACCTTTCTCTCACTCAGACCAATTTCCAGCAGTGCTAAGATGCCTGCCTTTGTGGCTTCACATAATTCTATAGTTTTAGACATTATGTGAGAGCTGACTACTTCTGAGTTCTGAAATGTCCTCTTAAATACCCTGGGAATACAATTAAGCCTAAGCATGTCAAATAGGACATAAAGCATTATGTAATCAACTGCATTTTTTGCCATGTTCATTGTATTCTTCAGGTAATATACCTTTAGTGGTACCAGGCATTGAAACAAACAAGAAATTGAAAAAAAAGGGTGGTTTAATATTTTTTTCCATGACTGTATGTACTTCTATGTCTAAATAAAACCCTGAAATAACATTTTAATCTTTTACTAAGTTCACAAATAATATTATATTAGCACAATAAGAGGTTTTAGGTAAATTTGTCAACTGCATCAGCTTACACGGCAACTCTGTAAGACACGGAATCTGATGGAGTTGACATCTGATGGAGTTGACATAAAGGCAAGTATTTTCCCTCCAAAACACGTACACTGTAGCTAGCTGTTTTTCCTCAGTTGCTAGCTGTCTCAATAACCTCACTAAAATGCTTAAATTCAATCCATTATGGTTTTAAAAAAACTTAAAATAACGGAAAGATGGTGTTGATATGGTCCAGCTGCGACCATAGGAATATTGGCTTTGTTTGTCTAAAATATCAAAAAGTTTAAAACTTACCAGAGTATGTGTGGTCATGTTGCATTCAGCATAGCCAGGAAGACAAAATGAGGTCTTCAGGGATATGCTGACCATGCTGTTGCCTAATTTAATGAGGTTTATGAAAAAATCTGACAGAGTTGGCTGAAACTGAGGATACAACTTTGATCGACAGCTTCTTATGGAATATATTGTTTGACATTCAATTCATGCATTGTTTTACATATTTATAGCCCTTCTATTTAATTTGATATATATGTATTCACAATTTTAGAGTTTTTAAATGTTTTTTTTGGGCAGATCACTATTGTGAACCCTTGCTGAGGACAAATACAATAACATGGACCTTCTAAAGATAGACCATACAATTAAAGAAAATTTCCCCAAAAGGATTAGAATGATTGCTAAAAAATAACTAAATTATACACAGTTCCTTTAGATTTAACTTTGTAAGTATGACAATCATGATGAATTTCTTGATTTTTAATGTAAATTAGACTTTTGTATGTAGGACATGTTTTGTCCCAACTCTCAAGAAGGAGTGATTACTGTTCTGTGTAATATTCTTCTTTGCCAATTATCAGAATGTTCAAAATCTGTTACAAAGTGAAAAATAAACGGATTTCAAACATGCAATCATTCTTGTGTGGAGCAAAATATAATACAAACAATTATACAAACTATTATTCTTAACCAAAATGACAAAAATGGCATAGAAACTCTTTGATTCTTACACGTGTCATTTTTGACCCACTTTTAGAAGAATGTAGAGTCCAGTCACTCATGCCTGTAAGGGTTAAATAGAGGAGGGGGTCTCAGACACCAGTTATGAGATACTCATAATGTAGATTTGAAATCTTTCCCCAGAAAGATTCACCAGCATTAACATATTGGGTCATAACTGCCCTGGCAATTTCACAACCTTGAGGCATGTGAGTTGGTCATTAGCCATGGGTTTGGGGATGAGGTTGTATATCTGGTCTGGGTCTTCCTATTTGTCAGTTAGAACTGAAGAAAAGTCTCTTTCATGAGATGTGTAATGTCTTCAAGAACTAAAAAGTCCTGTTGCTTCTGACTGAAGCTCTTCGATTAGTTCCGCTGTTCTGTATTGACGATGGAGCAGACGATGGCAGCAGCAGGATGAAGTCAGAAGCGTACAAACACATTTTGTCTGAGTATTTCCACAGCAATTCCTCGAATCTCATTGGACAGACCTTCATCCTGCCACAAGACAATCAAAGTCAACCAAAGCTTTTATCAGTGACAAAAAGTGGAAGACATTAGGCTGGCCACGTCAGTCGCCAGATTTAAACCCCGCTGAGTGTTTAACTTGCCGGAAAGGAGATTGAGGACAGAGAGCCCTCACAGCAAACATCACCTGAAAGCAGCTGGTAACATGTTTCCTGTGATAGTTACAACAATACAAATATGCACGAGTGCCTATACGAAAAGTGGCATCAGCTTAATTTAGCTTGCCAGCCATCTTGTTATAGACTGCTCTCTACCAATGAATTGGCTGGTGACATGTTCCTTCATTACCGTGAGCACAAACACTGCAGTTTATTTGGACTCCTGCTGTTGACTCAGTATATCACCATCAAATTGACAATACTCCAGCCCCAGTAGCAATTACTAAAAAAAAAACCAAAAAAAAAAAACTACAGAGTACATCTGTTTGTAAAAATATAGACATATATATGGAAATATATATACGCACACACACACACACACACACACACACACACACACACACACACACACACACACACACACACACACACACGTTTTAGAACAAGTTTTCCAGTTTTTTATTGGAAATCATGCAAGTTAATGTCTCATTGTACCCTGAAATAAAAGCATAGAGCAAATAAACAAATGTAGTATAAATCAATTTGGAATCCAAAATGCATTCTTTTTTTTTGTCTTTTGCATTCTAAACTTTTGACTCATCAAAGTAACCTCCTTTGGCAGATATACAGCTGAACACACTTGTGGCATTCGTTCTACAATGGAAGTCAAATATTCTTCAGAAAGTTCTTCCCAACTCTGTTGCAGATGTTCCTATAAATGTGTGACACTTGTAGGTTGCTTTGCTTTCACTCTTTTGTCCAGTTCATCCCAAACCAGCTCCATGGTGTTTAAGTCTGGAGACTGTGCTGCCACTCCATGTTTTCAAGCTCACCATCTGGTTCTTTTTTCCTGAAGTAGTTCTGACATAGATTGGACTTACACTATATTGCCAAAAGTATTCGCTCACCTGCCTTGACTCGCATATGAACGTAAGTGACATCCCATTCCTAATCCATGGGGTTCAATATGACATTGGTCCACCCTTTGCAGCTAGAACAGCTTCAACTCTTCTGGGAAGGCTGTCCACAAGGTTTAGGAGTGTGTTTATGGGAATTTCTTCCAGAAGCTCATTTGTGAGGTCACACACTGATGATGGACCAGAAGGCCTGGCTCTCAGTCTCTGCTCTAATTCATCCCAAAGGTGTTCTATGGGGTTGAGGTCAGGACTCTGTGCAGGCCAGTCAAGTTCATCCACACCAGACTCTGTCATCCATGTCTTTATGGACCTTACTTTGTGCACTGGTGCACAGTCATGTTGGAAGAGGAAGGGACCAGCTCCAAACTGTTCCCACAAAGTTGGGAGCATGGAATTGTCCAAAATGTCTTGGTATGCTGAAGCATTCAGAGTTCTTTTCACTGGAACTAAGGGTCCAAGCCCAGCTCTTGAAAAACAAGCCCACACCATAATCCCCCCTCCACCAAACTTTACACTTGGCACAATGCAGTCTGACAAGTATGGTTCTCCTGGCAACCGCCAAACCCAGACTGGTCCATCAGATTGCCAGATGGAGAAGCGTGATTGGTCACTCCAGAGAAGGTGTCTCCACTGCTCTAGAGTCCAGTGGTGGCTGCTTTACACCACTGCATCCCACGCTTTGCATTGCACTTGGTGATGTATGGCTTGGATGCAGCTGCTGGGCCATGGAAACCCATTCCATGAAGCTCTCTGCTGAAGCACTGTTCTGGAGCTAATCTGAAGGCCACATGAAGTTTGAAGGTCTGTAGCGATTGACTCTGCAGAAAGTTGGCCACCTCTTGGCACTATGCTCCTCAGCATCCACTGACCCCGCTCCGTCAGTTTACGTGTCCTACCAATTGGTGGCTGAGTTGCTGTCGTTCCCACACACTTCCACTTTCTTATAATACAGCTGACAGTTGACTGTGGAATATTTAGGAGCCAGGAAATGTCACGACTGGATTTGTTGCACAGGTGGCATCCTATCACAGTTCCACGCTGGAATTCACTGAGCTCCTGAGAGCGACACATTCTTTCATAAATGTTTGTAAAAGCAGTCTGCATGCCTAGGTGCTTGATTTTATACACCTGTAGCCATGGAAGTGATTGGAACACTTGATTCTGATTATTTGGATGGGTGAGCGAATACTTTTGGCAATATAGTGTATGTTTTGGGTCTTCATCTTGCTGTAGGATGAACTAGGAACATACCAGAGGGTTCTGCATGGAGCTGCAGAATGCTGTGGTAGCCGTTTAGGTTCAGGGTTCCTCTCACTCTCTACAAGAACCGACCCCGGATCCAGCAGAACAGCCCCTGACCATCATACTTCCTCCTCCATGCTTGACAGTTGATGTCACACACTGAGGAACCATCCTTTCTCCTACTGGACGGCTACAAATATCCTGCATCATGAGCCGAAGATTTCAAATTTTGATTCATCAGTCCATTTTACTTTCTTCCAGTCTTCAGTAGTCCATTGGTGGTGTTTCATGGTCCAGGCAAGTATCTTTTTTTTTATTCTGACATCTTAGCAATGGCTTTCTTGCTGCAACTCCACCTGTCAAACCTGCAGCTCCAAGTCTTCTCTTCACAGGTGAAACTGAGACTTCTTACTACAACCACTATGAAGCTGTGCTTGACACAGTTGTCCTGTGAGCTGCCAATCAACAAGCTGTCGACTCTCAGAAAGTTGTTTTCTGATTCTGTTGTGGCTTTGTATCTTCCAGACCTCTTCTTGTAAGAGTTTCCCCCAGTGCCTTTTGATGATGAAGAAAACTGTACTCAAATACCTACATTTTTAAGCGTAATGATGGTCTGTCTCTCTTCTATTGTTAACTGCCTTTTCCTCTCCATTTTTATAGCAACACACTACTTTCTGCAGTACAATACTGTTCAAATAATGCTCTGGAGGGTATGTTGTGGTTTAAAATTGAACAAAAGATAAAATTAGACAAAGTGGGATGTGTGAAACAAATTTAAGAGCTAACAAAGATAAGACGGGGAGACCCAACAGGTCAACTGAAGTTATGAGTGCACTAAATAATCCTGTGTGAAGCGGCAACCCAGCAGAACCCTATGGAAGCCCATGGGTGCCCATATTAGACATGAGATAGGAAGTTCATGTCCTCTCTACGTCTGTGCTCGTGAGTTGAAACTCAGGGCACACTGAGCTAAGCAGAAATAATGCCAACCTAGCAGAAATAAAAGAGAGGAGGGGGTCCAACTTTGGGTACGATTAGTTCATGGGCATCCTGTTTGGGTCTTAAGACCATGGGTTGTGGCTTCCAGGGCAGAAGAGGTATGTTTAGAAGACATTTGCATAGGTATAAAAGTTGATGCAATGCTTTGTTTTGGCAGTTAAAATCTCGAGATTTTGCTCATGTTTGTTCTTACAGCCTCTGTATTGAATAAACATTATTCGCATCAGACTCTGAAGACTGCTTGAAGATTCTTTCTTGAAAACTTTTTGAAGACTCCAGGTTTTGATCCAGAATTGATTTTTGACAATGTATGTGAAAAAGCTGCCTGATCACTGGCCCTTAGCAGGAGGACCGAGTCACAACAGGTATGTTGCCACGGTGTGGTCCAACACTGCTTTTATGCAGACAGAGTGGGTTGAAAGTAATCAACCAAAGTTGGGACACCTGTAGGATTTGGTTGCACCAACTTTCAAAGCTTGATCAACCTCCATGTTTTACTGGTTAAATATCTACATTTACACACAGAATGTTGAATTTGCTTCATAGTGCACCCCTACTTGAGGACCAGTGGAGCTGATTGGGTTAATAATGCAGTAATGAGTGAGTGCGGTTGTCCTGCAAGGTTTCTGTACCAGCCAGATGTGAACAGAAAGAATGTTTAAAATGAAGTCAGAGCTCAAAGTTCCACTCATTTTCATAACACACACAAAATCACACTGCATTCTTTGAATGAGTGGAACAGAGCAGCTAAATGTGAATCCCAATGTTTAACTGGTTAGGAGGCACTGTTTTTCTGTCACTTTCTCACATACAGTGTATTTGATGAAGGCAGATCAGGAGGAACCAGTGTTAAATTACTGTGTAAAGAGTAACAAATCATTTGCTTGATTAAAATATGCAGTGTTAATTATACAAGTTATTGCAAGTACACAAACAGCCCACTGTCAGCTGCAAAGCTTAACTCAGTGTCAGCAGACTAGTAGTAGTTCTTGTGATTTACAGCTAAATACCATCTAAAGGTCCACGTCAATACTTTTTCATTATGTTGTTTGCCCTTTGATTTTTCTTCCGTTACTGTATGTGTTTATTTGTGAAAATGACCCCATTGTGACCTTAGAGTCCTTGCCTTTGCAACCACAGCTTTGGCTTTGCTGCACTGCAATATCTAATGTGTTGCTCTGTGCTGCTGCACTAGATATTGTTCAGAGGAAGCAAGATCTCTTTTGCACATTGGGACTGAGTCATAAATATTGTTGAATCATTTTTGAAAGGTTATTTAGTGACTTTCATGTTAGCATGGGTTAAATATTAGAGTGGTTGACATTTTTGAGATGGCCTAATAAGTACACACAGAAACTCCACCAACAGCAAGCAAATTATGCTGTGTACATCATTACATGTAATGCAGAAAATATTTGTGAGAAAAGGGTTTTATTTTTGCCTCTTGTCTGTAAAAGGTTGAGATTTGCATATAAATTGACCATTTTATTTCTCTCATTGCAGCCCTTGCAGCCTTTATTTAATTTGCCGTCATGTTAATGAGTTCTGCTGGTATGGCACAATGTGGAACTACTTATACACTATATTTGAATGCATATTGTCTGTTTGGGCAGTGGCCTCATTTCTGGATGAGACTACTGTGTCCCAACCTTTGTCAAACCTGCAGGATTTTTGTGTTTTCTGTTGTTTTGTATGGAAAGACTGGAGACAGATACTATGTTCTACAGACAACTGATCATAAAAGGCTTTGTGGACTTTGGTTTTTTCCTTTGTTGAATACAGAATGTAAAGAATAAAGCAATACTGAATTATCTAACCCATGAAATTTCAAAGTAAGACACATCACATTTGTATAATGATAAACCTTGGCCTCAATAGGTGTGGATTATGTTCTCTACTTGGAGCAAAAGATCAGCTCCTTTGCAAGGGACTTTGTCCATCCAGAGTATGTGCTTTATGGTCTTGAAGCTAGTGGGGCTTATGTCTCTGGCGGATAATGTAGGGGGTACTACAACAGTATGAGGTGCTTACAAAAAGTTCCACCTCTGTGGCTACTTAAAGCAAAAATAATACCTGATTTAAATTTCACCAGCATCACTTCAAAGTAGGGCTGGGACTTTAACATGTTATTTTCGATTAATTAATTACAGAAAAATAATGCATTAAAAAAAATAACACATTTAATCACCCCTTTCTCAGTTCTGTAATTTCTGGCACACCGGTAACACTGATGCACACTTGGTAGTGTAATATGTTTTGGGTATGATGTGCTAAAAGTAAAAGTAGATATAATTATGGCAAATGCTATTAGACTGATGACCAAAGTTAAAACATATGTATAAAATACATAATGATGAATATTCTAGTAATGACTGATGTTTTAATGGTGTGGTGTGTGTCTGTGGAGGACACACACCACACAACTTTGATGTGAAGATACATGTGGAGTACTTAAAACATAATGGTGTAAACTTAAAGCAATATAACTTTTAAAAGAGGTGTACCAGAAACATAACAATACATAAAGCCATAATATGCACGGAATCTGTCTAAAAGTTACAGGCAAAGTCTAAACATGTCTGGGCATGTTCTCTGTAAAACATGACCTAATGATAACCTAATGTCCTCTATAAAGTGTGACCTAATGGTGAAATATGACCGCTTGACATTATGATCTGACCAATAGATTTTAAAAAGTGTAATGGTGTCAAAACTGTCACTCCTATCAAATGCCCTACAGGGGTGGAAAAATGATGAACTCTCACAGTATAAAAGATGATGCACAGCTCAGTATCTCTGGTTTTTCTTGGGATGTTATTCACTGCTAAGAACTAGTGCTGGATTTTTTTTTGTCAACAAATACATTCTGTTGCCTCTGAATGCTGACTTCTCTTGGTGATTTTTTTTTGAAGATCTTTAATTACAAAACCCCTAATTAATCAGAATATTTTTTTTAATTGTGTCCCACCACGACTTCAAAGTAGTCATCTTGTGAAGCAATACACTGCATCAAGCACTATCTGTAGCACATGCTGGTTGTCCTTTATTGTGAAAAATTGGTGATCGTTTACCTTGAATTGTATTTGGGAGAAGAGAAAGGAGTTCATAGACGAAAACGATGCTTTATAATCTCAAATCCATTATCCATTAAAGACCATTATAAAGAGATATCTGTAACACTGCTGACGGCACACCTCCAACTTCAAACAAGGTTAGTTTTTAATTATTTCAATTAGGATCTACTGATCTTTAATTTAAGGTCATAGGACTCAACAGACTGGTGCACAAGTGCAGTGGGCACAGCTAGAATGTATTTTATTTTTTTCGTCTTTTCCACCAGGTGAGTAGTTTTACTTGAGTGTGTGACACCTTTAAATTCAGTATCCAGTTCACCTTCAAATATTTGTAATTATTAAATGCTGCAATCATTTCTGAGTCGACCTGCTTTTCTTTTCCACCAAAATGAGTCAGACGATTTCTGCCTGCTATAGAAGTATAGCAGGGGCTGAAAGGAGATCCTTGAATAGAATACACTGTAGTAGTTACATATCCCATATGACTTAGGAAAGCCTCAAACTGTGACTTATGCTATGTGTCCACTAGATCTGTTTTTCCTGCATGCAAAGACAATGCATCTGAAAATTGCCTGCTTGGTGGGCAGTCACTAGCGGGCCACTAGGTGTTCACATGACAGCCCTTCAGACTTTCAGTTCGGTAGATGTGTCGGACCAACATGGTGACTCGGCCGCAAACTTTCTCAGCGAATAGTATTTCTGAAAGCATTTGAGTCGAGAAATAAGCCAAATATGCCAAACCTGTCCTCATTTTAGTTCAACAACAGCTAATTTAGATGTTTAACGAAAGTTTCAAGATGTGTCGGACCGCAGCATCAAATTTGCATAAAGTAGAAGTCGAGTCTACTTTATGCAAATGAGCTGCTGCTCGCTCCTGGGAGATGCACCGGATCGCAGCTTGAAATGCACCACAACCGGACCAGCATGCAACCCGGTGAGGTTCACATAGACAATGAATGGAATGCGTTTAATTGCCGGATTTAGTGGACACGTACCTTTAGAAGCAGCATAAAATGGATGGCCAGACAGCCTGTGTATTCAGGGAGTGTCGTGTGTTTTTAGGTCAGTTTTACCTTAAGGTGATTTATAGTGAGGGAGAAAAAGCAAATGGTTTCAGAATTAAGTAATTAAGTGTGAGGCAGGTATCAGAGGTTATCTAAAAGAAACAGAGGGGATGATTTTGTTGTCAATCCTCTAATGAAAAGCTGAAAAATGGAATAGCACTCAGTAAAACCCTGAAAACCTTTGATTCCCATCCGTGAAACCTGCAATCAAAGGATAAATGAGACGGTGCACTCCCTCCCTGAACATTTTCATCTAATCTCCTGACCTCAGTTTGCCACATTACAACAAAACATCCAAATTTATTTGTGCGGGTGTGACACATCTCCTTGTTTTCTCTGGTCACAGTGATAGCAGCAGCAGAGCTGAATGAGTTGTTTCTGCTCTTGGAAGGCCTCTCAGAACAATTATACAGCATAAAATGTTTGTATAATGAGCAATCTATAATTTACTCTCGGTGTAAACACTCACAACCTTGAACGAAGTTAAGGCCCCTGAGACACAAAACGAAGCAAACAGAGCTGGTGCATTAACAGTGGTCGGCGAGAAATTCCTGTTGGGCTTGTGCAATTTATTTTTTTGCTGTCATGGTCTTCCTCAAAGCTCAGTGAAAAGTAACAGCCCCTCTGTGATAAATTGTAATTACTTTGTATTCATTCATACTGTTAACATTATTCATTAAACACTCATGAGCAGCCTGCTGGTCAAACACAAAGCAGCTCTGGACGTTAAAAAAAGTAAAGTCGTAAGTTTTGAGTACACATCATGACTGGCATAATAAATCCTTGCAATAACGAAGGAGAGCAGTTTGATTTATCCGTTCCAAGTTTTCTTGCTGGAAAGTGAAGATTTATGTACTAATAGCAGTATATACACAACAAAGAAAACAAATGTTCCTATGAAAAAACTCAGTGGTTTCCCTCTAAAAGCTAAGTGTACAGGTATTTCTGAACAGGCCAAATAATGGAAACACTAAAGGTCTAAACATATGCCTTTCAAAACAAGTCTGTGTTCAGTCTAAATTGGAGTTTACTGAAATTTAACAGGTTCTGATTACTGATGTTAATGATTAGTTGGTAATCAATTGCCATTAAGGATTTAATCGATGTAACATACTGTATATTAACTAATAAGGCAAAAGACAAGTGAGATCTGAAAATGTATTGCAGATACGCTGTGCTTGTGGAACCTGGAGGAGCCTCTTAATGATTACTAATGTTACATAAGAGTTACAGGGGACGGTTGTATTGATGACCTCAGCAGCATCAAGGTGTAAAAAGGTGACTGTCTGGTTTAGATAACTAGCTAAAGCACATGCTAATGCTAAATGCTAACACATGAGCTGAGTGTCTTTCAGCAGGAGCAGCAGTTAATCTAGCAGTTACATAAGGATGTTGTTTGTGGACTTTAGTTGTGCTTTTAATACACTCATCCCGAGCAGACTGATGTCCAAACTGCACAGCCTGGGTATCGGCGAGTACACCTGCAGATGGAACAGAGACTTTCCCCCCAACTGTCTGCAGTTAGTCAGGCTGGGGCCTCATCACTCCTCAGTCCTGACAGTGAGCACTAGGGCCCCTCAGGGCCGTGTGCTCAGTCCCATGCTATACATACTGTACACGCATGACTGAGCACCAATCTACAAATTTGTGGATAACACTACTGTGGTGATGCTGATTCACAACAATGATGAGGCGGCCTACAGAGAAGAGGTCCTAAACCTCCCCACCTGGTGCTACCTCAATAACCTGGCACTACACTCCTCGGAAACAAAGGAATTGATGCTGGACTCCCACCCCTCTCCCACCCTTCCCATCCAAGGAACTGCTGTTCCTGGGACAGATTGACCTTCTACAGATGTTCCGTAGAAAGCATCCTCACCAACAACATCTTAGTGTGGTACAGGAGCAGCTCTCAGGCTGACAAGAAGGCTCTGGAAAGAGTCAGGAAGTGAGCATAGAGCATCACAGGAGCACAGCTGTCCTCTCTGTCAGACATCTATAACACCAGATGTCTATGCAGGGCCAGAAGCATCATCTCTGACAGTTCACACCCAAGACACAGCCTGTTCTCACTGTTGTCCTCAGGAAAGAGATATAGTTCCATCCAGGCCCACACCTCCAGATTCACCACCACGTTTTACTCAAGTGCAATATGGGAAATGAACTCATTATAGCTGTTTTACACTACAAGAGTTGTCAACAATTTCATTATACATTATGTGTGTATAATAACAATTAAAGCATTCTATTCTACATACTTTTGGAGACAGGCAGATGTTCATGGAATGATGCATCTGCTGCGACAGTGTTTGTGGACATCTGAGCAGTTTCTAGCAGCACACAAACAATGGTGAAGAATACACTCCATCATGTATATCAGCTGTGCAAATTGTTCTGATATCAAACTGATGTGAAAGATGTACATTACAGGTCACTTGCTGTGGAAGACTGCAGCTTCATTGCTGTGTTTAATACTTTGGGTTTTGCCATGCTGTTTCCTTTATCTGTTCTCCAAATTCCATCAGGTAACTGAACTGATTTTGCGGTGAACAATAGGTGTCAGCAGTTAGATGGATGGTTTTATCAGCATCTGTTGCATTTCATTAATTTAACAATTCAATATATCTTTGATTAATGATATGGTCGACCATCTAATCACTTGTTGTGGCCTTTAGATCAGAGAAACATGATTTCTGAGAAAGAGTGGATGGTGATATGATGTGATGGAGATGAAAAATAAGGTGACAACAAATCTAATTCTGAACCATTCATTTAGTTATTCAGCAGTTTTTATTGTCACTTACATTTATGTGCTCTTCATTTTCATTTTATTGTGCAGAACTTTTCAATATACAATACGTGAACATCTGTTGATTACCTCCTGTCGACTCCATTTTTTGTCATGTTTTGAGTAGACATCAGGCTTATGCATGTTATGATCCCTGCTTCAGCCTCTTACTTTCTTCCTCCTTTTCTCTCTTTTTCCTTCTTTCTTCTATTGTTCCTCATCTGTTTCTGTTTTGACCTGTCTCTCTTTGTCTCCCTCTGCCTGTCTGTCATCTCTCCCTCCTGTCTCTCTCTCCCTGCTTCACCTGCCTGCACTCTATTTGCAGATTACTGTAATGAGTGTCACCTGCAGTAATTAGTTCACTCCATTCACCTATTCTCTACCTCACCTCCAGTATTTAAGCTCTGTGCTTTCATTCACTCCCCACCGGATTATAGATTCCCATCCCTTCATAGATTGTGTTGCCCTCCTGGATTCTGTTTCTCCCCACCAAGCCTGCCACCTCCTGACTGCTTCAGCCCCATGGACTCTGCTGCTCCCCCCTTCCTGGATTTCCCCCACTTGGACTCTGTTCATGGATTTTCCTCAGCCTGTTTTCCCCTCGGTTTTCAGTTTTCCCCATCTTGTGAGTACCCCTCCTTAGCTTAGTTTTGTTAATTCGGTTTAGTTTTGAAGACTTCCGTTTTTGTATTCATAGTGTTTGTAGAGTTTTGAGTAGTTTGGTTTCGTTCTGTCTCCCCAGTCCAGTTCTTCATTTCTGTATTGGTTTAGTTATCTTGTGAAATAAAACCCTTTCCTATAATCACCAGCCTGCGAGTTTTTGTGTGTCTGTGCCTGGGTTCTCCAGCTCCTTCTCGTAACAGTGCATGTGGGTATTTTCTGACAATGACTCACGCTGTATCTACATTAAGCCATGAACTCATTTCTGCCAATACCACTGTACATAATAAAACATAAAACTCTCAACTTCACACAACCAAGCCAGCCACAAGAAATAATCACAGAATGATAAGTTACAATTTCTGATTTTCTAACATATTCAGTGAGGAGAACACCATTTTCTTATGGCTTCAACACATACCAACCAGATAACCAGTTTATTTTGACCCCTTAAAACCGAAGCTAGGCACTGGGAGATGGCGCCTTCCACTTCCTGTCTGTCAGCAGAAAAGGCTGCCTTAAACCTCACCTCTCCCTTTTGCCAGGATTTTGCAGCACGTGGAGCAATAAAGAGAAAGGTACACCACATTAACAATTTAAGCCAGCTTGATGAACTTATGATCACTAAATGTTAACCATTTAGTGATCAGGGGTCACAGAGTGTTGGGGTTACCCTAATCCTAACCCTAACTGCAACCCACAATTTAATCAGCTGTTCCTTGTATCATTTCAGGTGGATAAGTCCACAGTGGTAGATTTGTAGGAGGTTCGTAATCATGTGATCATCAGCAGGTAGCTGACGTAGTGTTCACTTGTTGTTGTAGTTACAGTGATGCCGTGATGATACAGGAATCTTTAACAAATCTGTGGATCCAGACTATAAGCTGCATCACTGTCAAAATCTAATCACTTGGTCTTTGTGTCATTTCTGACCTTCCATGAAAATTTCATCCAAATCCATTAGTCCACTTTTGAGTAATGTTGCTAACAGACAAACAGATAAGCCATCGCTGATCGTCACATAATTCCGTCTCGTTCCTTGGCGAACTTATGACCTCTGTGTATACACTTGGGAGAACTTTGAAACACAATATATGTCCTTGGTTCCATTAAATGGACAGAGAGAGATTTGAAAAATTTTTAGCAACAATTGACATTTTGTTTTCACCTAACTAAAACTTTGAAGAGCTTTGTCAGATGCACAAACTTGGGAGGCAGTTCTGGAAAAACATCATCTTAGTCTAAATAGACGGTCAAACCAGAGAGACAAAGCCGACTTAGTTTAGACATCATCGCAACCAGGAGTAGTCACAGTTTTCTCAAACTTCTAGATTCAACTGGCCACACTAGCTGCCTTTTTTAAACTTTATTTATTGACTTGGATTGATTTACTTTAGGGCATCTCTCACAGTGTTTCACTGAGAATCAGGGACCATTAAACAAATGGACTGTTGATTTTGTTTGTGCTCGTATAATGTTTAAGACTTAATGTTGCTCCAGTGATGATTACCCCTGAGAAGAAGAAGATTTTCTAATCTTCAAAGAAGTGCCGGAGTAAAACAACAATCAAAGTGAAATATCCCAGCAAATGCAGCTATTAAAAGGAATAATAGGGAACACAGTTAGTGAGCAACACCCACAGTACAAAGCAATGGATTTAATTTAGCTCCAAGGCAATCCTGGAAGTCCTTGAAACTTTGTGGAGCCAAATATAATGTTGTTAAGGTTTTTGAAACTAGCCTTGTTTAAGTTTCTTTCATCAAAACACAAATTGCATCCAAATTCAGGTGTGTTCTCTGGTATAGGTCTGTTCTCTGGTACAGGTCTGCTCTCTGGTACAGGTCTGTTCTCTGGTACAGGTCTGTTCTCTGGTACAGGTCTGCTCTCTGGTACAGGTGTGGTCTCTGGTACAGGTCTGCTCTCTGGTACAGGTCTGTTCTCTGGTACAGGTCTGTTCTCTGGTACAGGTCTGTTCTCTGGTACAGGTCTGCTCTCTGGTACAGGTGTGGTCTCTGGTACAGGTCTGCTCTCTGGTACAGGTGTGGTCTCTGGTACAGGTCTGCTCTCTGGTACAGGTCTGCTCTCTGGTACAGGTGTGGTCTCTGGTACAGGTCTGCTCTCTAGTACAGGTCTGCTGTCTGGTACAGGTCTGCTCTCTGGTACAGGTGTGGTCTCTGGTACAGGTCTGCTCTCTGATACAGGTGTGGTCTCTGGTACAGGTCTGTTCTCTGGTACAGGTGTGGTCTCTGGTACAGGTGTGGTCTCTGGTACAGGTGTGTTCTCTGGTACAGGTCTGTTCTCTGATACAGATGTGGTCTCTGGTACAGGTCTGTTCTCTGGTACAGGTCTGCTGTCTGGTACAGGTCTGCTCTCTGATACAGGTCTGTTCTCTGGTACAGGTCTGTTCTCTGGTACAGGTCTGCTCTCTGATACAGGTGTGGTCTCTGGTACAGGTGTGGTCTCTGGTACAGGTCTGTTCTCTGGTACAGGTCTGCTCTCTGGTACAGGTCTGCTCTCTGTCCCCAGAGTCAGAACCAAAACTGGAGAAGCAGCTTTCAGTTTTTATGCTTCACATATCTGGAAAAAACTTCCAGAAAACTGCAGGTCTGCTGAAACTCTCAGCTCCTTTAAATCAAGGTTAAAGATTCATTTATTTACTGTTGCCTTTGATTAATGACTGTCTTAATACCAGCACTGCACTGTAACCTTTAAAGTGATTTTATTTTATCTCTCTTTTTATCTTAGTTTTTCTTTGTTTTTAGTATCATCAAATTTCATGTTGATTTTATTGCTGAAATTATGTTTTATTTCTATGATTTGAATACATGCTTTGAATGTCTACCTTTTAAATCATCTTTGCAATTAATTTCTTTGCCATTGTAAAGCACTTTGAACTGCCTTTTGCAAACTTGCCTAGGTGTAAACATCAGGACTAAGCAAAAATATTAAATCAATCCTCATGTAATCATGAATACCAACAGAAATATAAATGAGGCCCATATGTTCTTAAGCTAAGCTGCAGTAGACCAAATAATTTTCCTGGGTTAAATTGATCCATGTTGATTTTAATGGTGATTTTGCCAGTAGTTATCAAGATTGTTATAATCAGTGGCTAGTTGGAAAAAAAAGTGCATAACAGTGATATTGGGCTAGAAATGAGGAAATTAAGATCTTAGTTCAGCAGGCTGTTAGCCAGCCATAAGGTAAAACAATAACATAAAAACCCAAATAGCTAAATACACTTCAAATTTTACTTGTGTAGAAATATAGAAAGCTGAAACATTTTTGCCAAGCTAATAGACAGGAAATATGTGAACGCCTGTTCACCTGGCTTGTATTCTGGGATCCAAACAACAGTTGAAAGCTACTTTGTGAAGTTATCAAATCAGTGACTGATGTCATTGGTATAATAATTGCCTCACATACACCAGTCAATGGGTCAATACATAATTGCAGTACTTTTTGTAACATAGTTGACAGGTATCATAGGTGACATTTTTGCTGGTTTCAGGCCTAAAATCAACATGGCCGCCTGTAACCAAACACCACATGGCATTTTTACAGAAAGATTCTTCTAAATATTATATATACAACTGAGTAAAATTGAAATTGAAAATTATTTATAAAGATATTGTAGTAAACCTGTTGACACGATAAATCCACACTGGACTCACACTACTTTATATTAAATAACTATAAAACCTTGGAATCTTGCCAGTCTTTCTTCAGGAGGAAATGACATCATGTGGAGCAGGTCATGTGATCTGGAATTAACACACTTCCTTGAGAGGTGTTTTGTAATGGGGAGCTCAGTTGAAAGTGATTTCTCGGATATAGCTGCAATTTGTTATTTTACATATAAAATTTGATATATTGTCAAAAAAGAAATATCTGTCATGATTATCTCAACTTAATGAAAAGAACACAATCAAAACAATTTTTGAATGAGCTAATAATATTATTGTTTAGCTAATTAGAAGGTGGTTGTTATTAAATTCGGACAGTTATTTTGTTGACATTTTAGTGATATTCAGTTATTTTTTATTAATAAATGATTGTTTCCATAATAAATAACAAAAAGTCCCTCAATTATATATTGACTGCCCTAGTATGGGTATGGGATGGAAAAAGCCCATTTCATGCTTTAAAAAAATATTTATTTCATTAAAGTTAATTTATATATATATATATATATATATATATATATATATATATATATATATATATATATATATATATATATATATATATATATATATACTTTATGTGAATGTAAAAGGTCTGAAAGCTTACAAAGCCCAAAATGCACAGCAAAGACAGTTATTCTGTCTCGGGGGCTCCTTACCTGCCTGATAAACCGTTACAGCTCTAGGCCAAACTATCCTGCCTAGCGGCTAGTTTGGTCATTTCCTCAAACAAAGAATCAGCAACTTCCTTGCAGTTCATCTTTATTTATGCATTAGGACCATCTCTAGTAAAGCTAGATCTCTCTGCTACATAGATCTAGGGTTCTCCAGTTAGAGCACGTTGAGCTTTTTTGAACAAACTAGAGCTAAATTGAACATTTCAGAATATTAAAGCATGTAAACATTCTAGTATACCCCAACAACAAAATTATAAATGAGTAAATGAGCATAATACAGGCTCTTCTAATACAAGACCAACCTTTTTTTAATCTGATGATGTTATGAGGCTATATGAAAAATCATAGCATTCATCTTCATGGGACCATTGATGTTTGAACAAGACGTTGTCCTTCCACTAGTTGTTTCAATAATTCAGTTCTAACAATAAACATCGAAAAATGAATTGGGGCTAAATGCCAAATTCTGGTGCTGACGTACCTAATGATAAACATTAGAAACTGTCATTTAATTCTCAAAGAATACCAACAGGGGAAACATCTATCTCTCAGCCTTTATAGAGACATCTAAGTGAAATGTGACAGAGGAGCATGGTGCTCAAAGCAACATCTCTGAAGTGTTCCGCCTAGCAGCATTGGAAAAAAAAAAGATATCTCATGTCAAAGCTGTGCTTGTCAAGGAAGTTGTCAGAGGAATTTGGGGGGGTCAGACTGTTTGATTTAATAGCGCTGAAGAGTCAGTGGGCTGTGACGATGTTATAGTCACGGTCACAGATTGTGGAGACAGATCACTTTCATTCAAATCAGTAATGCAACAATCTTTCTACTGACATCTTAACAGAGTTTAAAGGAGTTTTTGACACATAAAGAGAGAACATCACATTTGAGTGGAACGAGCAGGACTTTGAAGGCAAAAGAACTTTGAACTAGGTTTGGTTCTCACTGCTTTCTCTGATGCTTTTTCCCTTTATGTTTAGCTGGACTTTATTCTAAACATAATGACATGGACATGCACATTCCTCAAAATAAATCTCTGAGACTCAAGTTTACACTGGTTCACACAAGTGAAGATGTTTATTGAAATTGTGTCAAAAATACCTTGTTGAAAAAACCCCACTGACACTGATATCAAAACTCAAATTCATCAAAACATTTTGAGACTGATCGTGGTCTATGTGCACAGAGGGCGTCACGGTCATGCATGTGCAACCTGTGCAAGCAGTGTGCACCCAGATAGCTCAACAGGTTGAGCGGGTAACCCATGAATAGGAGCTATAATCCCCGAAGCAGTGGCCTGGGTTTGATTCCAGCTCATGGCCCTTTGCTGCAGGTCTACCCCCTGATTCTTGTCCCTACTTTCCTGTCTGCCTCTTCACTAACTAACCTGTCAAATGAAACCAAAAATGCCTCAAAAAAAGCAAAACAAAAAAAACAAACAAACAGTGCAAGCAGTGAGTGCCAGGAGACTGAAACCATGTTATTAACAGCAGACCCGGTGTTACACATGTTTTCATGACTAGTGGTGTGTTCCCACTTCTGATTTCTTCATGGACAACAAGAAATCAACATCCAGCTTGAGTCAACCCAACTAAAACCCACAAAGTCTGCCATAAACTTGGGTGTCATGATGGATGACCAACTAACCTTCAAGGCTCATGTGGCCTTTGTTGCTCGGTCGTGTCAATTCTCCCTGTACAACATCAGGAAGATCAGACCCTTCCTGTCTGAAGATGCAGCACAACTTCTGTTAGCCAGAAACAGCACGTCACCATGCTGTTCAGATCACTTCACTGGTTCTAGTTGCTGCCCGCATAAAATTCAAAACTCTGACACTTGCATTCAGAACTACAATAAAAACAGCTCCCTCCTACTTGAACTCTCTCATTCAGGTCTACACTCCCTCCCCATCGGCCAACAAAAGGTGCCTGATACAACCACCACAGCAGGGCTGGTCCATAGCTGACTCTTCTCCTCTGTGGTTCCCCAGTGGTGGAACGAGTTACCAAACTCTGTTCAATCTGCAAACAGAGTTTGGTAAGTCCCTGAGTCCCTTGTCAGTCTTTCAGGAAAGACTAAAAACCCAGCTCTTCACTGAACACCTTTGCACTTGATAGACTAAAAAACAAATTTGAATAATAAAATAAAATAAAAAATCCTATTATCCTACCATGGTCCTGTTATCACACTTGAACTTGTTTCATGGCTCTTATCCAGGTTGTTTTCTCCTGACTAGATACTTGCTTGTGTTGTATCTACTCTCAGATGTATGTCTGCTGAATGAAGCTGGAGAATGGCAAAATAGACCACAAACTGGAGCAGAGAGTAAACATCACATTCTGTGTCAGTCAGAAGACGAGATGATCCAACCTTCATGTGGGGGTCACCCCTGGAGATGAGGAGGTGGGTCTGAGACTACCACTGAGAGAGGAAACTGAAGTTTTCACAGTGGAAGAGTCTCAAAGACTAGAGAGAGCACTTCAGATGAGGGATACATAAGAAGCATGCTTGTTGTTTTCTTTACATTCACATGGTTGTGCATTGGGTATTCGTGGCCCTAAGGTCGAGCTGTCACTTCTACTATGACATCCTCGTATTTGATGCACTCAGTCTGAACTGTGGGAGGTTAGCATATGGATGTACCAATGCACCATGTGCCCTGTTGTTTTGGCCACATTGCTCCCTGCTTGCTTCTCTCACCAGATCTGGCTACTTGTGAAAATAAAATTCAAGTGGACAGGTTGTAGTTTTGACACAGTTTCGAAGATTCGGCTCATTGCAGATGGCGTTTGACATAAGTGGACTTCCAGCATGTGTAACACATTTTGCATTAGCACTGGGATTAGTGTGTCATTGCAGCATGAGGCCACTCTGGCAGGGATGGTGGCCAAATTTAAACCAGGTGCGATTTTGGATTTCCATAGTTCAGGTGTTAGAACTTTTTTCATCACACCACACACATCCATCACACAGGTGGATCCTCTAACTGCAGGGATTCCATTGATATTAAGCGATTTCACCATGAAATATCGCAGTTTGTAATCCTGGATATATATATATATATATATATATATATATATATATATATATATATATATATATATATATATATATATATATATATATATATATAAATAATTTTTTGCCTTTTTGCCATTATATATTTAAAAAAAAGATCTGAAAAATGCAGCTTAATCAATCCACCTATGCCATTTTTGGGGTTAGTTTGTCAACATTCCCTTGTGGCCATTTTAATTTTGGTGACCAGATCAGCTCATTGAACAGCACCAGAAAGTCAGCAGAATGAATTAATGGATCTAATGTCGTCTCACATTCTTTACAACAGCAAGACACATTTTTTTTTTTCACAATAAATGATTCACTAAAATCAATTAAATCAAATTGTGGAGAAATAAAAGAACAGCCACGCTGTGATATTTATAAGCTACCTTTACCAGCTTTTCTATTCTACTGTGCTGTTGTACATTAGTCTGAAAATATGCATTTTGCCGTTTTACTCTTTTGAAGCTGTTATTTTTAGGAAGAACAGCAACCTGCCTGCAGGAACAAAGACAAACTGTGTGTGTGTGCAGACCACACAACAGTGGCCTTGTTGCATTATGTTATTGATGGCTTATTCTCTGTGTTCCAGTGATTATACGATTCAGTTCTGTAGCCACAGGGCTTGATTCCTCACTAATTCACTTTGTTCCCTGATACACACTGTGCTTTTATTGGGAATGTTTTGACAAGATACAGATCTCAGAGGGAAAGACAAAGGCTGTGAGAAATCGATTCCAGGAATGACTGACGTAATTATTATTATTAGTTGATTCATTCATTTGTTTAAATAGCATTGTCAGTAATTTGGATCAATACCCTCCTTAGGCTGTTCATTCTCTCTAAGCCGACTAAACATTAAATAGTCAGTTTAACACTTTGGTTCTGTCCTTGACAAAATGTATGTTACCCTTTGTATGCATGTTTTCTCTCTGTTTGATTCTCTCTGTTCTTACCTCCTGACAGCCTGTGTACACCACATGCATTCTAGCCACATTCTTCAGTCATCTGTTTGATGTTTGTCTGCTGGACACTGTCTTTTTACGGATGAGGTCTTTCAAAGCAGTTCTGACCAGTGGAAGGGCAGGAGGCAGCTCTCAAAGGTAAACAAAAGCACACACCTGTTCGCAAGCCTGACAAGGTTGTCCATAAAAACTGAGACAGAGGAAGTAAATCGAAGTGTATTTTGGGCAACTCCTGCAATGTCACACTTCTAGACTGCATGGTACGTGGTCACACTGGCATCTTATTTTCTGACTGCATCAAGGTTGGCAGGGGGTGTATAGAGCAGACTTTGACTAACAAAGTCTTCCACCTACACACAGGCCTGTCTGTGGTTAGGTTTAGGCAATTAAATAACTTTGGTTGATAGGTCATTAGGGGCATGTTGTGATGTAGACCCTTTCCACCCAGCAGGTCCCTGTACTGTAACCAGAGTGTTTTTATAATGCCCTCTACTGCCAGATTCAGAAGGTGGGAACACTCAGTCACTTGTTGTGCTTCATTTCTGTTGCATTTAAATTAGGCAGGGTGCTGTTAAGAATGCTTAGGCTAGGCTGAAAAATATTAATGTCACTGATCCATTTACATAAGACTGGTATTTAGTATTTAATGCATGATTTGCTTAGCTGAAGTTAAAATGGCAGTTTTTTGTTTTTTTTTTTTTTTTTTAGATATCACTCTGGCCTGGTGATAAGGAAAATAGGGCTTGTTTCTCACAAAACAAAGATTCCCAAGTGTCCTTTGTCCATAGAGCCTAAAGTTGTTCATTTACAGTTATGAAGGTGTTACTGATGGAATCTAGAGATGCTTTCTCATGTTTAAATTTACAAAAGTAGCCTACACCCTTATGGGTTAAATGTAAATAAGCACACTGGATGAGACATTGAAGTCAAATGTGACTGTCACTGTGAACCTTTTTTTTCTGCATTATATGTGGATATACTTATAGCGTGGTGGTTAGCACTTTCGCCTTGCAGCTAGAAGATCCCCGGTTCGCATCCTGGCCTTCCTGGGATCTTTCTGCATGGAGTTTGCATGTTCTCCCTGTACATGTGTGGGTTTTCTCCGGGTACTCCAACTTCCTCCCACAGTCCAAAAATACACTGAGGTTAAGTGATTATTCTAAAATTGCCCGTAGGTGTGAATGTGAGCGTGATTGTTTGTCTCTATCTATATATAGCCCTGTGATAGACTGGCGATCTGTCCAGAGTGTCTTCTGCCTTCCCTCTTAGTCAGCTGGGATAGACTCCAGCCCCCCCGCGACTCTAATGAGGATTAAGTGGTGTATAGATAATGAATGGATGGAAGTACTGTGTGTACTTGAACATAGCAAAATAAGAAAAGAAGCAAATAAAGTGATTCGTTTTATGGCTCTGAGCTTGCAATAGCTATGGCTTGTGACACTTCTGTGAACAGGAAATGTTTCAGAAAATAACAGAAATGTCCAATAGGGTTAAATGTTGAATTGAGGATCAACTTTATGTGACATCATAATGTTCCGTGAAAACACTTTTCAGCTCATTATTCAACATCATAACGCAGAAACAGAAGGAGAAACAATGTTCATCTATTATCCATTATCTATACACTGTTTAATCTTCATTAGGGTCGCAGGACGACTTAAGTCTATCCCAGCTGACACATCATGTCCACATGATCCATTTTTCCCACATGTTAACGAGTCGCATCTGAAAATTGCCCACTTGGTGGGCAGTCATTCGCAGTGTTGCCAACTCCTCAGTAAGGAAAGTAGCTACTGGCTGTCCTAAAAGTCGCTAGAAGTCGCCAAATGATGTCATCAACTAATTTGCATAATTTCCTTTTTGCATATAATTGTAATCAACGTTGTAGAAGAGAGGAATAACATGGGAGAGACAAAAAGTGAGTATAAAACACCCAAAATATGTTTTTGAACTAGAGGCTGAATGCAGTGATTTATTTTAGGATGACAGTGAAGAAACATTTTCATTTACATCCCGCTCTGTAAACCAGGACGGGATCTGCAGCGACTTTGCACATGCGTGATTCATCTGCCTCTTGGCCGTGGAGTGATGTGGGTCTCCTCTAATCAGACAGTGGAATTCTGTGGGGTCACTAGACTGACCGCCTGTGCTTTGTGAAGGGGAGGAGCTCACAGCAGCACCTGCTGCTCATTGAG
Source organism: Amphiprion ocellaris (assembly GCF_022539595.1). Taxonomy (NCBI): domain Eukaryota; kingdom Metazoa; phylum Chordata; class Actinopteri; family Pomacentridae; genus Amphiprion; species Amphiprion ocellaris. The sequence continues at coordinate 1,738,230 of NC_072785.1, forward strand.
GACAGTAACTGCAGAACGATGTGAGCTTTCATGTCAGAGTCTCCAAAATGCCAGAAAAAGTCGCTGGATTTGTTGCTAGTCACTTTTGACAAAAAAAGTTGCCAGGAGGCTTTGGAAAATCATCAAATTTAGCGAGAAATTCACCAAGTTGACAACACTGGTCACTAGAGGTCCACTACGTGGTCACACTACAGTGCCTCCAGCTTGAGTCTGGCAGATGCGTTGGACCAACATGCCACAAACTTTCTCTTTTATTTCGAAAACACTTCAGCGGAAAGTATTTCTGAAAGTAAAAGTCGAGTCAACTTTATGCAAATAAAATAAGATAAACTTTATTGATCCCACAGTGGGGAAAGTTCACCATTACAGCAGCTCCAAGGAGAAAAAATAGTATAAAGGCAGTACAGAATAAATAGAAACGCACAATGCAAAAATGTAGAGAACATTATATACGCAGAAGATTTTTTTTGTTTGTTTTTTCTGTTGCTCTCTCCAGGGAGATGTGCCGAATCGCAGCTCGAAACACACCACAACAGAAGCAGGATGTAATGCAGTGCGTTTCACATCAACAATGAATGGGATGCAAGAAATTGATGGATCTAGTGGACACGTACCATTAGGGTGAAGGCAGGGTTCACCCTGGACAGATCGCCAGTCCATTGCAGGGCTACATATAGAGACAAACAATCACAGTCACATTCACACCTACAGACAATTTAGAGTTATCAGTTAACCTCAGCTGTCAGAGCAAGCCGGAGGACCAGTAGAAAACCCACGCATACACAGGGAGAACATGGAAATTCCATGCAGAAAGACCCCAGGAAGGTCAGGACATTAACCAGTGATCTTCTTGCTAACCACCAAGCCACTGTGCAGCCCAAAATGATGTTCATATTTCACAATTGGGTGGATGCTGAATTGGTGATGATAATTGCTTGGACCTGTGATGATTTTATGGATCTTCTGTGCTGCTGGGACAAAGATTTGTATGAAGCATCCACTTTCTATTCAGATGTATAGCTCCTGTTACTCCTGTTACTCCTGACCACAGCTTTGCTGACTTTGTGGAGGTGGAGGTGCAGGAGATTGAAGCAATGCTTCATCAAATCAAACCATCAACCTGTGCTCTAGACCCACTACCTTCCTTTCTGATAAAATGCAACACTTCAGCTCTCAGCTCCCTCATTACCACAATTATAAACTGTTCACTCCGCTCTGGTCATGTTCCATCCACTCTCAAAACAGCGCTGATCAAACCACATCTCAAAAAACACAACCTTAATCCTCAAGACCTGGCCAGCTACAGACCTATCTCAAACCTTCCATTCCTTTCGAAGGTTCTGGAGAAGGTTGTAGCTGGCCAGCTCCACGATCATTTATCCAGATACTCACTATACGAGAAATTCCAGTCTGGTTTCCGTTTAGCCCAGTACAGAGACAGCCCTGGTCAGGGTCACCAATGACCTTTTGGTGGCCTCTGACCAGGCCTCTCCATCACTTCTCATCCTCCTGGACTTAACAGCTGCCTTTGATACAGTTGATCACAACATCCTTCTCCACCGACTACAATACAATATTGGTCTGTCTGGTACTGTGCTAGACTGGTTCAAATCATTCCTGGCAGGTAGAACTGAGTATGTTGTCCTGGGGGATGCCAAGTCAAGACCCCACTTTGTCACCTGTGTGGTCCCTCAGGGGTCTGTCCTTGGCCCCACCCTCTTCAACATCTACATGCTCCCCCTGGGCCACATCATCGGCAAGCATGGAATGTCCTTTCACTGCTACGCCGATGATACTCAGCTCTACCTGCACACTGACCCCACTTCCACTTCAGCACCATCAGCCCTGATAGCCTGCCTGGAGGAGACAAAGGCATGGTTAGCAGAAAACTTCCTTCAACTGAATGCTTCTAAGACTGAAGCCATTCTCATAGGGACCCCTCACCAGCTCAAATCCTCTCCCATCTCTGCTATCTCACTCTCTGATTTTTCCATTCCTCTCTCTTCCTCTGTCAGAAATTTGGGAGTCATCTTTGACCCACATTTCGCATTTGAACACCACATACAAAATCTCTGTAAAATCTCATTTTTTCATCTAAAAAACATCTCAAAACTCTGTCCCTCTCTCTCCCCCTCCGATGCTGAGAAGCTGGTTCATGCCTTTGTCTCCTCCAGGCTGGACTACTGCAATGCCCTCCTCGTCGGGATCCCAGCAAAAAGCCTCCTAAAGCTTCAACATGTGCAAAACACCGCCAACAGGATCCTGATGAGGACGCCCAAACACGCTCACATCACACCTGTCCTCCGTAACCTCCACTGGCTTCCAATCTCAAAACGCATCCAGTACAAAGTCTGTCTGCTTGCCTACCAGTGTATACATGGACACGCCCCGGACTACCTTTCAGAACTCTTAACCCTTCGCTCCACCTCCAGACAACTTCGATCCACTAATACCAACCGTCTGTTCACTCCAAGATCCAACCTGAGAACAATGGGCGACAGAGCGTTCCAGACAGCTGCTCCTGAACTGTGGAACACATTACCACCACCCCTGAGGGCCCCACAGTCCCTGGAGTCATTTAAGAAAGGGCTAAAGACATTCTTATTTAAGCTCTAACATATTATTACTGTTTCTAAAATGTTTCTTTTAAATGTATTGTAGCACTTTGAGATTTTATATGTAAAGTGCATTGTAAATTAAAGGTATTATTATTATTATTATTCTTTTACAGCATCCATAGTTTCTAAGTGAAGACAATATGTTTCTCACTGGAATTCACTACATTACTGCAGTACAATATAGTTAAACTAGAATTATCACGACTTGTGTAGCATAACTACCGAAGTAGTTACGTTTGCACTCATTAATAAAAAGGGGGCACCACCTCAGTTTGTCTGAGAAAATTATTAATTAAAGCAAAATCTCAAGGAGACTTGGATTAAAATTAAAGTTGATCAGTCAGATGTCTGAAAGTCTAGAATTATGATTTAACTGACTTCATTTCCCACACAGAAACCGACCACAAGACCGTGAATTGGTCTAAATGAAGGTATTTATTAACTATTCTACTAAGACGATACAGGTGAGCTATATACAGTGAAAGCAGAATAAAATGTGTGCGTGGGTGCGTTTGTGTGCGTGTGTTGGCTGCGTGGAATCAAATTAACATATCAAAGGAAGAGAATTATAGTGAAGGAGGCCAGATAGTGGACGACCAAACGCAATGAGCCGGTAATTTGGACTATGATCGATACGCTAAAGAATGACTAGATTTAAATAATCAAGCTATTACTGACATCAACCCCAAATCAGGAACAGCAAGAACTTAGCGATTCTTACTTTTCGTAGCGCTGGTTAAAGTCTCCATTTGGCTGGAACGGTGGCAGGCTGGAACCATCTTCACGATGCACCCAGGCTTTCTTCTTCCTGGAGCGTCGTGTGGTTGCTGCCAGCAACCACACAACGCTCCAGCATGATGAACTATGATGAAACAACTATGATGAAACACATCAGTGTTGGTGTTATTATGACCTTGACACCAAAATTATAAAAACCAGCATTAAACAAGCAGGATGTAGTTTTCAAACAGTGCATGAAAACCTGGTGTGACTGGGGGTTTGGTTACACTTTAATGTCATGTAAAGTCTTAGTGAACGTGTGATTCCTTTTGACTTACAGTGTGTTGTCAGAACCACAGGTTGTAATTATCAGAAAAAGAGAGAAAATCTTCCACAGACGATCCCCACCATCCTTCTGTGGCTGTTCTCTAACATTAGCTAGCTACAGAAGTAAAAATTAGCAAGGCCCAGGCTCACTGGAAACCGTGGCTCGTCTCACAAGCAAAGACTTTATGTGAATTTAGACACTATTAGCATTTAATACATTGTGAACAGTTATATTAGCATGTAGTCTAACCCAGTCTAACTAGTGTCTTACTGCCACACCGAAGTCCAGCTGTCATCCACATGAGTGAGGTCTAAGATCAGCCCCCTCAGGGGGGGGCGTGTCGCCTTGTATCTGTAGCAGCATAGACTGTACAGGACTTGACATGGTACATTCGAAAGCACTCGGACATCGGAGTTTCACTCGTTATTCGTCTTTGCCTGGACTTTCGCTCTTTACGGCCGACCACAAACTTCCATTTAATGATCTTTTTAATGATTTTATAAATGTTTTCTTTCTTTTTATAATTGTGTTTTCATCTGCTGTTTTAATGTCCTTGTGAAGCACTTTGAATCACCTTGTTGTTGAAATGTGCTATATAAATAAACTAACTTTAACTTTAACTTTTAACTTTATATACATATTTTTGAATTAGATCGTTCAGAACTGGGGTGGCAGCCGGGGTGGCAAGGCATCTTCTTGGTGTGGCAGTTGCCACCCTATGCCACCCCAGTAGATACGCCCCTGGTTGCTGGGCAACACGTTCTGCCGCCGGAGCTTGTTCAGCGCAGGAGGAGGTCTCCGCCGACGTCTGAGGTGTTGATTAGAGCCGGTGTTCAGCGCTCTGTCTCTGCGCTTCTTCCAGGGTTGATGAAAAATAACTTGTTTAACGGTGGCTCTCGTTCTGTTTTGAGTCAGCCTCCGCCGAGTAATAAAAAGGATGTTGAAACTGGAGAGCCGAGCCGCGGTAAAATTTAGAAAAAGGAACAACTCGATTCCTATTATTTCTTATAAAAAACAGATTAAAACATATGAGCTCAGGCTTGTATTGAAGATGAGCAGTGTCTAAAATATGTCGCAAAAATGAGAAACAACAAGAATGAGTTAACAAAAAGAACGCCGAGGCAAAGTAAAATTTCAAACAGTAAAAGTTAAAGAGAACGACACGTGTCTATGAAAGAATGGAGATAAGGTGTTGGAGCGGCTGCGTAGACGAAGCATTCTGGAGAAGATGAAAAAGTTAGCAGAGCGAGACAAAGGCGTTGTCCGGCCTTTTATCCTGGCCGAGAGACCTGGGCGTGGAAAGGAACTTTCCCGTGACTTTTGGTAATCTGATTACTCTCTCTTTATTCTCAGAAGAAGGGAAAAACGATATTTATTAAACAAATTAAAACATATGAGATTATGCACGCAAATGCGATCTGTCCTTCTCTCATCATGATCTATCAATAGAACATAAGCAACAATCGAGGTTATACATTTTAATAAAAACGTGAGTTATTGTGTACATTCAAACTATATATCAAATGTGCTTTAGATACTAAAACTATATGTCATTGTGAGGATATGTGTTACATTTCATGTGTACAGTTATGAATGGTACCAATTTCACATTTTACACTCTTAATTGGAGATAATACAAGGGCTCGTATATGAAATTTGTCCCGACATCGTCGTGACCTCCGACGTCGCTGGGGGCCAGTGTGGGTCCATGCAAGAAAACTGAATATATCATTAAAACATTAACTTCGTCCCCATATCACCTACAGATGTGAATTTTGGATATGTGATAGAGAAACTCCTTACTGTGATTTTGGTAGGCATGAATACACAAAATACACATCAGAAACAGTTATTTTGAGTCCATATGTTTCAGTGTAAAACTGTGACACTCTCAAACCAGGCTTTCACAAGTATGTGGCAAAGTTTTACAACCGGTTCTTATTAGATGCCCCTCTGCAGAGGAGGCAGGAACTAGCATTCCTAAGAGAAAAAAAAGGGGGGGATTAGACATGAATGAGGTGTTGATCAAAAACATTTATCTCTGTAAGAGAGTCATTGTCTTTCAGTTGTTCTTCCAAGATGTTAATGTTCTGGGTGAAGCTTCATTCCTCTCCAGGAGGTCTGAGATTCACTCTTTGCTGCAAAAGAAATGAATGTAACCCAGTTTTCTCCAGAAACTGTGGATTGTGAGGCAAATGACAGCCGTCCTGCTGTAATTTACCTTGTGACACTAATGGAGTCCCTTTCCTGGGAAAGAGAAGTTCCTGGTCCTGTGTAATGTCCAAAGTGACAGTTTGATGTGGATCCTAAATAAACATCCAAAAAGAAAGGATTTCTTATGTGATTGGCCTCTTCTCTTTGCATTCCAAAGAAGCCCAGCCGTGTCCACTACACTTGGATATACTATGTAACTTGCTAAACAAAATGTTTAGCAAGTTCATTGCTATATGAAACTGTTTCATATTTTGCATTCTGCAAAGCAGCCACTGTTTTCTCTGGTGAGAGCTTTGCACACTTTTGGCAACAACTTTACCAGCTTCATGAGCTTGTCACTTGGTTTTCCAGCAGTCTTGAAGGATTTCCATATATGCTGAGCATTTGTTGGCTGTTTTTCCTTCAGTCTGTGGTCCAACCCTTCCCAAATCACCTCAGTTGGATTTGGTTAGGGAGATTATAGAGGTCAGGTTATCTGATGGAGCTCTCCACCACTGTTTATTTAACACTGCACTTCTCCCAACTATTGTTACGGATTTATGCTTTTGCTACATGTTGCCAAATGCTTTATTTAACAGCTCCAGTGTCTTTAGTTTTGGTCCATGAAAGCCTTTGACTGCATGTAAGGTTTTAGTCATGATTGAAGCCAAATGATGAATATTGAAACAAGGGGAAGAGTTGAGAGATTTACTGCAGAAGCAGAGGGATGCGCTGAAGGTGGATTTGGAAGGAACATTGAAGATTGAGATGGGCCAGAGGCTGAGCAGACAGAGAGAGATGCTTGGAAATGTGGCAGGTGGGGAGGTGGAGGTTGAGAGTAGCTGAAGACCTGGTTGGTAACTTGGCTGGAGAGCACAGCAAGCTGGCTGGCACATGAGGAAGAGTGTCAGCACAGGGAAAACATGATTAGCAGGTGTGCCAGCTGCAGGTCATGCAGGAGCTAGTCTCACATTGCCAGATCTGTCTGCACAGCGCTGTGTCAGCACTGCATTACGGTCTGACTGTACCTCATTATCATACCGCTATAGGGGGACAAAAGTGCTTGTATTTCTTTAACCCTCCTGTTAGGTTCATTTCTCAGGAACACCAAAATATTCCTGGGTCATGTTTAATTATCCAAAAGTGTCAGAAACCAAAAAGATCCCAATAAACATTGTTTATATATCTTATATATCATTATTTATATTGTTTACTCCATTATTAGCTATTTCTATCACTATTTAGTGCAAAGGTGTTCTTTACCTCTCACAGATCATGGTTCAATGAGGATAAGTCACTTGTCTATAATTGTAAAAAATGCATGTTAAAACTTTTTTAATGTGTATTGGAACGACCTACATATGAAATATAATAGCTTTACATGACATTGTTTTTTCCAAAATTTTATTTTACTTTTTGATTTGTTTTTCTTTTTGTTTTCATGGAATTGATAAATTAACACAAGACACCTCTTCTGTTCAGGGTGGGTTTGCAAATGTAAAATGAACAATTTTAATTTTGATTACACTTGTTAAGCCAAGCAGAAGAAACATTTTTTTAAAAAATTATTTTTCTTTAAAATGAGTCAGTTTGACCGACAACATTACAGGAGTGTTAAACCAGTCGCAATCTTGGATCGCCTCAGTGTCCTTATTAAAATCAGCTAGTTAGGTGAGCTTTATTTTTTCTGGGAGGTCTTTTTCATAAGACCAGACTTACAACAAATTAGCCTCCAGAGGATTGGGTAGCTTAAACTTCAGCCTGTGTTGCAGGCCATCGCAGTTTTAATGTACATAACACCAGAAAGCAGACAACATGCGCTGCTCCTGCAAAACGGTGTTTTGGGGGAATTGTTGATTGTTGTTCTTGGAACATTTGCATGCAGGATGGTGTGCACTGCCAATTAAATAACCACTTTGCTGGCAGAACTAGCAGACCTGTCTCACCATATGATCCAAATCAGAAATGTTTGTTGTTGTTGTTTCCCACAGTGATGGGATTCTGAATATGGTAACACACAGAAACGAGAGGTGAAAGCCACATGAAATGTATAGTAGGTCTGGCTTATACCCCTAATTTACATCCAGTGAGTGAGAATATGTAGGAGCAGGAGGAGTAGCCATGCTCATCAACACAAGAACAGACCAGCACACATAGACAGAGAGGGGAAAACAGAGAAACAGGGAGAAAAACACTGGGAACGAGGATATAGCCATGACAGTGTAAGCGTGTCCAGATATTTCACTGGGACTGTATGTATACAGTGAATTACTACGCAAAGACTGCCTTACACACTGCTGTCACCATTTATTGAACAGATAAAGCAGGTGTACAGAAAGATGCTATCATAGTGCAATATGGGAAGTGTAAGATCCAGGCTCTAATACTTCATACACACAAGAGTAAAAGTGATTCTGTTTCAGTCTCTGCGTCTTCTGTTTGGACTTGTGTTGTTTAAAATTTTTTTAAAAGTAGTTCAAAATCCAAATTATTTTTAAAGACCCTTCCTAGAATAGAAGAGCTTAGAGAAAGATTATTCTGAAGCTTTAGTTTAAGAAATTTATGGAGATGTTTGGCTGCTATTTATTAGTAATAACCAGGGTTTGGTATTTTAGCATATCAGTCCAATTCCAAGCTGCTGGTCTTTATGAAAAAAACAAAAAAATCAACTAATCAAACAAGTTCAAACAGTCATTCAACTGTTCTGGGTTTAAATGTTGATTTGGGGCAGACTATCACTTCAACGCACACCATAGCATTCAAAAGACAATATCACTGTGCATCCATCCTACACACACTACCGTTCAAAAGTTTGGGGTCATCCAGTCAATTTCGTGTTTTTCATGAAAACTCCGACTTTTATCCATGTGCTAACATAACTGCACAAGGGTTTTCTAATCATCAATGAGCCTTTCAACACCATTAGCTAACACAATGTAGCATTAGAACACAGGAGTGTTCCTCTGTACCCCTATGGAGATATTCCATTAAAAATCAGCTGCCTCCAGCTAGAATAGTCATTTACCACATTAACAATGTCTAGACTGGATTTCTGATTCATTTAATGTTGTCTTCTTTGAAAAAAAAACATTTCTTTCAAAACTAAGGACATTTCTAAGTGATCCCGAATTTTCGAATGGTAATATGCATTGTGCACTTATAGCATGTACTTCACTAGTCAGCCATAAAAATTGTTTACATGTACTCATTTTCTTTCTCAATAAAATGATGACTTTGTGTTCAACTTTGAGGAGATCCCTTGGTACATTAATTCATTAAACATTATGTAGTTACTTTTGAGCAGTACTGTATAGATCAGTATGGACCTCTTCCACCTTCTAGTGGGGTCACTGGACCATTTTCACCCCATTTAATGGAGTTGCAATGGAGTGGCGATTTGAACCAAAGTACATGTTTGGAGGTTGGAGGAGTTGGAGGCGTAATCTCGTGAACTTTTCGCCAGGAGACTTGGGTTGGAGTCACATCTCGACTATTAGTCTAATATTATTTACCATAATGTTGTTGTATTTAAGTGTCACTTTGACTTTCATTTTGTCCTGTAGTTTATTACTCAGTGTTTCCCTCAGTGATAAATCCACAGCAGTCGATTTGTAGTAGGATCACAGTCATGTGGTCATCAGCAGGCAGCTGATGTAGTGTTCACTTGTTGTCATAGTTACAGTGATGCCATGCTGCTATCTTGCAATGATGCAGAAATCTTTAACAAATCCATGGATCCAGACTATAAGCTGCATCACTGCCAAAATCTAATCATTTAGAGTGTGCTTCATATTTCAGGTGTAATTCAAAAAGGGTGATGAGGTTTCTGTGAGGCCTCAGACGGGTTGATAGGGTGAGATATTACTGTATTAAACAGATTGCAGTGCCACATATGCCTATTATGTGAGTGGTGTCTCTGCATGATTCTGTCATAACTCAGATGAATGAAAGCTTCATTTCAATTTGAATCTTGGCAAAATAACTTACATTTGTCAGGTCAAAACATGAGTGGCTACATGTTGGCAGATTCATCTGCCAGTTTGTTTATCCATTAGGGAGGGAACAGGAAAGCAAAGAGAATCCTGCACTTCAAAACAAAGTTAATAGACAATATTGATATTCAAACAGAAATGGGAAATATCATTGAGGATGGTGATGATGATACTGTATGCAGGGTCTCACTCAGACACAGGAAAGCAACCCAATCTATGCAGTCAAGATGTATTTTAGCAGTGTATAGATGTGCCGAGTTGTCTTGACACCTCTATAAATATCCACTTTGTGCAGAGGTAAAGGAATGTTCAGATCCTTTACTTCAGCAAAAGTAGCAATGCCACAATGTAAAACACAAAACGCATTCAGAGAGCACCGATGGATGAAATCTTTAAACAATTCATGGTCACTTGTAGTCATAATTACAGTGACAGCATGCAGCTATCTCGCAATGATACAGAAATCCTTAACAAATCTGTGGATCCAGACTATAAGTCGCATCACTGCCAAAATCTAATCAGTTGGTCCTTGTGTCATTTCTGACCTTCCCTGAAAATTTCATCCAAATCCGTTAATCCATTTTTCAAGCAATGTTGTGAAGAGACAGACGGACAGACAAACCAACGCCAATCGTCACATAACTCCGTTACATTCCTTGGAGGAATAAAAATCGTGTTTTGGTTTAAATACACCCTGTTGCTACATGTACTATATGTTCTGAAGCTCTATTTTGTACGTTTCCTTCAGCAGAGATTTTTAAATGCACGACCACAGGAGTCTGCTGATGTTATCAGGGTTACTTTCTGTTTATCATTGATCGAAATTGCCGATAATGCACTTTCTGGCCTGCTAGCAAGGGGAGGAGGTCCCTGCAGGTCCATATGAATGGGAATAATGTGCAACATCTCCGGTAATTTAACATGGCGGAAAAACTGAAACGGGTGACTTCAACTTAGATCACAGTTTTTACATTGGGTTTTAGTCATGTCCTTCTCTTCTGTTTCACTGGGGGTTCGATGTAGAAAAGGGTGGAATAATGATTTTGAAAAGCCACATTCCCTCTTCTCACACACCCCTTTCTTCATCACACATCGCAAACCAATTTCTGAGCCCATGCAATGTCATTTAAAAAGTCAGCTGCTCTGTCAGGAAAGAAAATGGATAGACCCCACTGCAGACAGATGAAAAAAAAGTTCATGTAATCAGCTGTAATGAATACATTCCACAGAACTGATTAGAAAATGAAACAGGAAAAAAAAAGCATTGTGTCCCACAGTTTAACCCTTCTTTGCTGAACCAGTAGGATTACAAATGTTCTCTGTGTTCATGTTTCATTATTAGGACTAAAATCCCACGAAAGCCTCACACAACACTGTATTTATGCTGCTGTTTGGTTTTTAAGCATCACTCTGTACCTTGAATGACAAATTCTCTGTAATCTTTTCAACAAAAACCTGCCATATACTCAAATTGTTTGTCAGCTTAGCAATTGTATTATGTGAATAAAAATTGAAGTGTGCTGTAAGTAAAAGCACAACACTGGTAAATAATTGGCTCCCAGCATACCGAGAGGCTGGTACTTAGCATAGCCTGCTGAGCCATCATCATCATGTCCTGCCTGCATGACTAGCCTAATGTGATCATAATTGCCTTTGAGTGTTCCTCTCTAGCCACTACACATAAAACAAGCCTATTGGTTGCTTTTTATTTATTTATTTTTTTACAGAAAAGCAGTTCATCCCCAGTGTGAATGGGTAATTAAACTGCTGGTAATTATGTATTGATCGGGAGCTTAAATGTTGTCAAAGGTGGTGTGTTTAATCGGTATGGTTGTCTGTCAGTCGGACTGTTTGTGGAGGGAATGAAGACGGAAGATTGTGGGGTGAAAAGGCAGAAAACAAGAGAACAAAGGGGGAGACAAACAGTCTGGATAAAGAGAGGAAGGAGACAGCAAGACAGTAATTGCTGTAATCATTGTCATTTCCATGTCTTTTTGTCCTCTCGTCATTTTTGGTTGCATTCTGGGAAACTCGTAATATTATCATCGGAACAGGTGTCTCGTGTTCATGTGGATTCTATAGGAGCTCATGACACCATCCACACATGCAGGTCAAGCAAATCCACATTCTAAATAACCTCTGCATGTGGATTTGTTTGCTCCATGAATGAATGCGGACCTGTCACCGATGCTTTTCATCTCATCATCATCAGCTTTTCCTGCCTTTCGCCCAGTGCATGCTGGGGTAGATTCCAGACCTCTTGGTGACCCTGAACAGAAAAAGGCAGGTAGAGAAATTGGCTTGGTTGCAGAAAGGAGACCAGTGCTGCAGCTGACTCTGTCTCAGATTGATTATTTTTTTCCCAGACATTACCATCCAAACACCTATTTTCAAGATACTGTGGTTTGAAATATCATTATATTTAGAAATCACCTCAACTTGACAGTCAATTACAATATACACAACTCAATAGTAAGCTATAGTGGTTTAAGATTTAATTATTGTAATTGTATCCATGCATTCTAGGTTCTTTGGTTTCTGGCTTTAAGGATGAGCTAATGAATGCTAATAAATAATGTAGACCTTGAGAAAAGCTGTGCTGTACATGAATTTGGAGCTGTTTTCAAAAGAAAAAAAAATAATGATGAAAGGAAGTCGGGGTGGACAGATAGGTCAACAAAACAGGCTGTAAAGCCGTATTAAACAACATTTTAATGTGCCTGCCCTGTGTTTGGTATATATTTCTGTATTGGAAGTACTGTGTTCCCTCTAGGATGCTTTAAACAGAATGTTGTTAGCTCGACTATGTTGAGGGAAAATATGTAGAATCTATTACTGTTGGACTTAGTTTCTGTGTTATGAGTCATTCCAGAATTGGAGGACATTTTCTGTCCCACCCATCAAATAATTCATGTACAAAATATTAGAACATACAGTTGTTGTGTAAATGTACTTGTCCTGACACCAAATCTTAAAAAAAAAAAAAAAACTAGGAGAGAAGATCATTTGAAAATATTTTTAAACCATCTGGAGTTCCCCTTAAAATGCCATTTTTCTCTTGTCCTACTAAATTGAATCTCAAATAAAACAGTTAAAATGAAATTTAAATCTCCTTTTTTGGTATTTTGTTCACTGATGTCTCTTGTAATTGTTGGGATGTTTTTTTTTAATTAACATACTATTTGAAATAATAATAACTATGCATGGAATGTGTGTCCCACAACAACCTTGTTATCATAACCTTTTTATCTGGTAGAAGAAGAAGAAAACAGTGAATCTCATGATACACTGGAATTAACATCATCAAACAGTTTTCCTAAAGAATGGGTAGAGTAAAGCTATGTCCTCTCTTTTATTTTTCACATTTTCATAACATTGTCAGCCTTGATTGAATGTCTCACTCTATCCCATGCAACCCTGTTATACATATATATACATATATTTATCAGGAAAAGACAAATTATTTTTATTTTTAGCTAGCTAAATATCTAGAATCTAGCTAAATATCTCGAGACAAACAACAAATAAAACATGGAATAAAAATGCTACCATTGATGTGTAAGCTGAGCCAATCAAGCCTTTGATACTTTATTACCTATTATTGATGAACATGTAGCAGAAACCTGTAAAAGAGAAGGTTTACTTTTTAAAAATTTTGAAGCCCAAATGTCCTCCAGTTCTGGAATGACCCTTATAGTCACATAGTTAAGCTTTATTTGTTTGGAAAGTCTCTTTTACAAGCGAAATCACACAATAAAATGTGCTTGCAAAGGAATGGGTGTCTTAAACCCGAATCGGTGTTGCAGCTCATTCCAGTTTTTGGGTACAAAACACCAGAAACCAGACATCCCCAGTTCACAGTTGGTGTGACGATCTCTCAAAGCCAGTGTCTCCTGTGATCTGATGTCATGGTTGCTAACTCTGAACAAAGAGCTGCAGCTTAGACAGAAAGACTTTACAAATTAAGACAAAGCTATTCTGAGGCCTCTGAGGCTAGATGTTAATGTTTCTTTTAAATGTATTGTAGCACTTTGAGATTTTATATATAAAGTGCATTATAAATTAAAGGTATTATTATTATTATTATTATTATTATTATTATTATTATTATTATTATTATTATTATTATTATTATTATTATTATTATTATTATTATTAATATTAATAATAATAATAATAATGACCATCCAACCTTGCGATGTAACTTGCAGCAGAGAGTGTAGTAGCTGCCCAGTGTAATGAAATAAAAGCTGTGGTGGACAGAGGTTTGTAGGACAATCTGTTGTTTAGCCACATTACATATTTATAATGATGGACTGGATCAACTCTTTTTAAAACATGGATGTGTCTGCCACAGGGTTGGACTCAAGATTCGACAATTTCATTTCACAGACGCTTTTATCCAAAGTGACGTACATCTGAGAGTAGACACAACACAAGCAAGGATCTAGTCTGGAGAAAACAACCTGGATAAGTGCCATAAAACAAGTTTCCCACAGTGAATGTGGGCTTTTGTTGCTGCTCAAGTCTCTTCACTTCCATTTTCCCACTCCATCAAAATCACTTCATTCTCAATTTCAGCCTCAATACCCTCATCCAATGATCTATCTGTTCTCCGATCCAGTCAGCCCCTAGACCCCGTTCTGTAAATTCATTGCAATTACGTCAGCCTCCCCTCCAGACCATTGATTGTGCATCCCTCCTCCTCCCAGTATCCACCTCATCCATATTATCCAGAGCGTCTTAGCCACTTAGCCCTCTGCTAACTTTGCTCCACCACCACCACCACTGTTTTAATACTGGGGGGTTGTGTTCCAGGATTAAATTACTCAGGTTTATTATATAATGCACAGAGATGCAACAATAAATTACATTTCTGAAATATGCAAATTCATGTTTTAATGCTCATTGTAAACTGATTGTTTGTTTTAAAGGGGCAGAGCACACAGATTTATTCTTCTTTCTGCTGCCTTTCATTCAGAAGTTTGGAAACTTTTCTTTTTGTATCTGAGGGTCCAGGGTTCAAGTCCCTGTTCGGGCGCCACCTGTTGAATCCTAGGGCCAGTAACCTCCTAAATCAATTAAATTAATTAATTAACTGTCAGAGATATTACTGGACCAGTTCTCCATCTAACGGGTCCGGTTCCTGCAGCCCAGAGGGTCTAACCCAGATGGGATCTGAGGAACGTTTAAGCTGGTTAGAGAGAAAATTCGCCTAGCTTCTAACTGCCTCCATCCAGACGCCTATCCTGCTTCCTCTGATAACTAACTCAGCTGAGTAGCCACTTTCGAATGGTCAAGTTAATTACCAGTCACGTCTGTTAACGGCAGCTTTTCTCTTAACGGATTTTGCACTTGGTAAGTTGCTAGGTTTAAATTTAGAGGTTAAGGAATCGTTAACCCCAAGGATAAGTTTAAAAAAGGCCACCCTCAGCCCCAATGACTAGGTAATCTGACAGAACCTTTGTTTTGATATAATGCACACATTAACCTGACTTTTTACAACCTGAGAAGATATATATATGATTAATTCATCAACATGATAAGAATAAATAGAATTTCCAATCTGTTAACTTTAACTGCAGAATAAATGTTTTATTATAATTTCAGCAAGGGCGTAGCATAAGCTCCTAAATCACAACACTCAACCAAACATCAATATTCTTCCAATTGCTTAACATGACTCATAAGTGGAACTATGCTTTCATCTAAGAAGAGCAATAATCACCCAGACTATGTAATTTGGAGTTGGAGAGCAGTCGGTGTGGCCCCACTGGCTGTTCACCTGAAGACCGACGAGCCTCCGAGGCTCATCGGCTCCTCCAGGGGAGGTGGAGGGGGTTCGGTCCAGATTTAGATCTGCTGATATCCATTTTTGTCATTTAGGGCCAGTAAAAACTTTGTTATTATCCATTCTGGTGTTGTTCCTCACGGAAATAGTACAGTTCAGTAATGTTCCTTCAGTCAGCGTTATTTTTAGATCACAGTCTTTCGTAATCCTCAAACAGTGCAGAAAGAGCACTCCTTCAGTCCATAATTCCAATAGAACAGTTATTCCTTTGCAGATCATGTTGAATCCCCCGTCCGAGTTACGTGGTAAAATCCCCTTTGCTCAGAGCATTTCTACCCTGGATTGCAACCAGTGACCACCTCACAACGAGTCTCAATTCGTGTCTCGATCCAGTGCAATTTATACAGCAATTGAACCTTTTGCATATGCAAGAACTGCACACTTAATTAACATACACAATGAGCTCATACTAAATTAACTTGAGCAATGACTTCATCTCTCCGCATGTTTGAGGAACCAAAACCATCCACTCTGGACTGTTCCACCAGCCCCCGTCAACTCATCCTAAGATCCTTCCATGTTTGAGGAACTGAAACTAACTGTTTGGACTGTTTGGGCGCTTCCACTCAGTCTCACTTCTCTATTAATGTATTTGTTCCATCTGCAGCTCAGAGCAGGCCTCCAGTCAGGAAACAGATGTCAGACTCACAAAAATCCTTGACGTCTATTTTGAGCTTAATAACCTTTACCGTGAACACTTGACCCCAGTTCACCTTAGCTCTTGACTTCTCACTTCATTACTAAGTTAAAAACCTTAGTTTAACAGTAATCAAGACTCTTTCTAAAACATCTCAGTTTCATAGTAATCAAAACTCTTAAAAGCATTTCCATTCAATAAAGCATTAGTTCCTCATATTTGTCATATCTATCAAAAACATCAGTTTCCCTGGTAACCAAAAACATCACTTTTCACAGTGAGTTGCTGTTCTGACTTAGTTACTTCTTAGAGATTATAAAAATAGGTATTTGAGTTAGCTTTAACACATTTATTAGGTTATCGCATGAATCAGTTATAAATCACAGGTTATAATATCACAATGTTCCCTTATTTAGCTGTTATTCTGCCAGAGTCTCACCCTTGTGGCTGATTCTGGGATCTCATACCTCCATGTTTCTCAACACTAACTAACATGCTAATTAATCAATACATTTGATATTCATGCTGCATATTTAAATAGGTTAAAAAAGTAAACTACTTCACAAACAAAATAAAAATCCAACAGATGAAATCTTTAACAAATCTGTGAATCCAGACTATAAACCACATCACTGCCAAAATCTAATCAATTGGTCCTTGTGTCATTTCTGATCTTCCCTAAAAAATTCATCAAAATCCATCAACTTCTTTTTGAGTAATGTTGCTAACAGACTAAGAGACAGACAAACCAACATTGATCGACCCATAACTCCGCCGAGGCTCCGTCTCCTTGGCGGAGTAATGAACAGTAGAGTAACAGAGTAAATAACAATGGGCCTAATACTGACATTAGAGGGACACCTTTAGGTCACAAATGACACAAGGATCACCTCATTAGATTTTAGCAGTGATGCAGCTTATAGTCCAGATCCACGGATTTATTAAAGATTTCCTTAGCCTTGCAAGATAGCAGCACTGTAACCATGACAACAAGTGAACACTACGTCAGCTGCCTGCTGTCGATCACATGATTGCAATCCTACTACAAATCTACCGCTGCGGACTTATCGGAAATGATCCAAGGAACAATTGATTAAATTCTGGGGGTGTTTCTGAGTCCCATTAATTTCCGCCGCCCGCTACATAGTTAGGTCAGGTGATTCTGCATCTGTACATAACGTACACATGCACTGTGCTCATCGCAAGGTCATTTTATTTGTGGGTACATCTATATTAAATAGCCACATTCTATGTTGCCCTGATTTCTGATCATTAATAACTAATAAACAAATGCTGGATTTTTTAAAAAAGAAAATACTTCATATCTGACAATGCCATATGGGAGAATGAACAGCCTTAGCAGAGTACTGCGCTTTCTGAGTGCTTTTCTTGTTAAAAATTACCTGCTATTATGTTTAATAGTAGAGAAAAACCCAAAAAGCACCTTTTTTCAGCTTGAAATCTGATTACTTTTCCTTTTTGGTTTTTTTTTGTGTTTGATTTTTTTTTATAACTTATATTTAACCATGTAGGTGAACTGAGAACATGACAGTCGTCCCACAAGAAATTGCTAAAGTGACTCCAACATTACAAAAAGTGAAATAGTGATACAACATACAACACACTGTTATTGTTTCCCATAAAAAATGCATTTAAAGTTATTTTCTGCAAATTTCTGGCACTTTCTTAGGATATACAAGTACTATCTCTTGCTAGACAAATAATGTTTACACCTGTGTAGTACCTTTAGCAACAATAATAGTAATAATAAACCTCTACTTTCGTAAAGAAAACTGTTATAACGTGGTGTAATAAAAATGAGTGGTGTCCAGTGATTAATACAGTCTGATTAAACCCAGACTGATTAATCCCAGACATTCACAAAGAGTGTGATGCATGACAGGCCTTTTCTTCATGTAAAATAGAGTTTGAGTTGAAAATTCAATTAAGCTGCTTTATTTTAGAGGCTCAGTGGAGGCAGGTCATTTCTGACCCTTAGGACAAGGGGAGTGTTCAGGATGTTAAGACTACAAGAGGGTGAACAGCAGTATAGCCTAATTTAGCTGAGTCTGAAAGGAAAAATCCAGACTTTGTTATTGGTTCCTCACTGCAGCCTTCTTCATATTGTTACTTTCAAGGCAACCTGCAGCTGTTTAAGCCAGATAAAGAAACAGTGGTTTCCATTATCAGCAAAGGGAACGAGCAAATCTAAATTGACATTTGTGCCTGGTAAGCACCTGTCAAACAGCCCTTTGCGGGGTTTAAACGGGTTCTTGTATCCACACTCTAACTCAGTTATGTCAGTGATATAAAAGAGAAGACCCATCACTGACAGAAAGTTGAATAGAAATCTGAGGTAGAGTTCTATAGTGCAAAAGATGGAAGTTGTATGACACATTTCTCAGTCATGACTAATACAGATACACTGATAGCATCATTGGACCCAATGGTAACATGTAGCAGATGAACATGTGACATTAATCAGCTAAACAGTATTTTTTTCCTAAGAAGTTGGTAGAGACCAAGACAGAGATAAATGGTGAAGAGTACTTGTCTTGAATTCTTCATGTGGCAAGACAAGCAGCTTGTTCTACTTCATAGGGTGATAATGTGTCATTGTTGTGCTAACAGCTTGATCTGGAGCTCTAGGGTGGCGTTGGTTTGGTCTTTTTACTGAATCCATGATCTGTTTATTGTCTACTTTTTTTCCAAAAACCATAAACTATGTTCGCTTACAGCCTAGTCAGATTTATGTCCTTTGAATTACTAACCATAAATCAACAATAAATTCCAAATAAATGACAATCCAACTTTAACTACAGGCAGGTCAGCAAAGGGTTGAATTATTTATGTACCTAATATTGTACAAAGACTTTTAAAAGCATTGCCAATCACTGTTCCTCCTCCTAGTCAGACAATATGTCATTTTCTAAAGTCAGTGACGAATTATGTAGTTTGTTATTTAGTTTTGAGACATTGCTGAATGACAGCGATGGGACACCATAACTGGAGGATGTTCATCAAACAAAGACTGATGTCGGCTTTTTATGTTTCTATTTCTGTAAAGATGATAAGAGGCACAATAACTCCACCTGGCACGATAACTACGGCGGCTCAGTAATATGAATTATGACACAGTCGAACATATTTCTTTATCTCAGCAGCACATATGTTATAAAGTGGCTCGCCACCACCAGTGGTTTTCCACCATACATCCACTTCTAAATAATGAGTTTTATCTCGCTTGCACCAGAGCTGTTCATCAGCCGTTACAATTTCTGCATGCCACGTTTTTCCTATGCAGGTACGTACAGTATTTACCAGTTACAGTGCAGCCATTGCACAGTGCCCCGTCAGCATTCAGACCTGAAGAGGTAATTGCCGACTCCAAGAGGCAGATGAAATTTGCCCAAAAGATGCTGAAAACATTGTATTGTGCTTCCCCGCAAACTGAGTGTGCTATTGAAAATCTGCTTATGTGGACAAATGTCTGATAATCTGACAGCAGCTTGAAAAGCAGCTTTCACGGAGAAAGCACAAAAAGAAGATAATTATAGAAACTTTTCTTTCGCATAATCTCTCCAAGCTATGCCTTAGGGGTACAGTTAACTTTGCTGCTCTGTCTCATCAGTCTTACATTCAGTGATTCACTCCAAAACAAGGTGGTAATGCAATATTCCTTTATTTTCAAGCTGGGTAATGTGTTTATGCTGAACATTAGAAAATCCTTCCACAAGCAATGTGATTAGAAATATTTGCTGCAGATGAAATGACAGTTTAAAACCAGAATGTGCTAAGCTTAATTTCAAACCTCAGACTGCTAAAAGAATTTGCTGAGAAGACTCAGAGGATAAGGTTTATGTGTTTTAATGCATCCACTTTCAGTTCAGAACAGTTTTAGGTGTTGATTTCCAACTGGGATTTCTCTGAGGATACAGGGACTAGAGATAAAGAAGGTGGAAGATTTTAAGTACTTAGGGTCAACAGTCCAGAGCAATGGAGAGAGTGTGAAAGAGACGAAGAAGCATGTGCAAGTGTCAGATGTGATGTGTGGTTGAAGAGTATCAGCAAGAATGAAAGAAGAGTTGTAGAAAACGGTGGTGAGACCAAACATGTTGTCTGGTTTAGAGACAGTGGCACTGAGGAAAAGACAGGAGGCAGAGCTGGAGGTAGCAGAGATTAAAAAGTCGGGGTTCTCTTTGGGAGTGACCAGGATGGATAGGATCAGCAATGAGTACATCAGAGGGACAGCACTTGTTAGATGTTTTGGAGATAAAGCCAGAGAGGACAGGCTGAGATGGTTTGGACCTGTAAAGAAGAGGGATAGTGATATATCGGTAGAAGGATGCTGAGTTTTAAACTGCCAGGCAGGAGGCCTAGAGGAAGACCCAAGATGAGGTTTATGGATGCAGTGACAGAGGACATGAAGTTAGTAGGTGTGAGAGCAGAGGATGCAGAGGATAGAATTAGATGGAAGCAGATAATTTGTTGTGGTGAGCGCTGAAGTCAAAAGCTGAAAGGAAAAGAAGATACCTGCCCATTTTTTCCACCAGCTAATGTATCTGAGACCTTCACAAGCACTGCTCTTACAAGATATCAATTACATTAGCTTTACTTGTGAGTTCTGGCTTAACTGTGTGTAGAATTTCACAATTAGGTGTGTAACAACATAGTATAAAAACAAACAACCACATTTCTCTGCCCCACCCCCATGCAACCTCATAAGAGTTCAAAATGAGTAAACAGTCATCGGAGAGAGCACATTAAAAAAAATAAATAAATAAAGAGACAATACAGTAATACTGATGATTATAACGCTTTTCGAGCCAGATGCAACTGCTCATATTGAAAAGCCATGAATGGAAGAATGATACTGTAGCTCCTGAGTCACGGCTGTCTTATGTAAGTTCTTTAAATGCATGCTAATAATTGTAAAATTCCCTAAAAAAACAATTCAATGGAACAGTAAGTTCTGTAAATTTGAGTCATAGTGTCACAAATTGTATAGCTAAAGGTATGTGGTACAACAATGCAAGATCTCTGGAATCACATCTAAAATATCTCTGTGATACTCCATCTATCCATCCATCCATCCATCCATCCATCCATCCATCCATCCATCCATCCATCCATCCATCCATCCATCCATCCATCCATCCATCACTTTCCAATTCCTCCTGTGCGATTCCCAGGCGTTCCCAGGCCAGATGAGATATGTAATCCCTTCTGTGAGTTTTGGGCCTACTCTGACCTCAGTTCCTAGTTGTAAACTTCCATAAGAAAGCACCCAGGAGGAATACTAATCATATGACTGAATCACCTCAGTTAGCTCCTTTCAAAGTGGAGAAGCAGTAACTCTGTTTCAAACTATCCTTAAGACGGAGCTCAGCCATCCCATGGAAGAAACTCGTTTTGGCCACCTGTATCTGTGACTTCATTCTTTTGGTCACCAGCCAGAGTTTGTAACCATAGACAAGACTTGGAATATAGATCAGATACAGGTACAAGGCCTGCATGACTGTTGATCCTGCACCAATCCATCTGTCCATCTTATGCTCCATTTTCTTGTCATTCAGCAAATTCCACTGATACTTAAACTTATTCATGTAAATATCTAATAAGTCAGCTTTACCATGTACAGGCTTTGGACATTGATGCACATGTAATGCTATTTACAAAACCTTTTCTAACATGTTCGAACAAGGAGGGCGTTTGCATGGCCAATAACCATGCCCACTCTCTGCAGTGATTGATCGGATGGGAAAATGTGTAAAACCTGGCATAACTCCAATCATTCAGCAAATCCTTCTCTTCAACTTCCTCAAATTTCTCCTTTATATTTTGTGATTTTGTGGCCCTCATTACTACCATTCTGTCAGAGAAGAGATCTGTCAACCAACAGATGGACTCTACCTACACCTCAGCTCCATACTGACTTCCCAAAGAAATGATGACCAATAAAACAAACTACTTCTGCTTTGTACAGATACCTGAGTCACTGACCTTGATCTGGAAGTATTTTCGCTTTTGCCATTTCACAAAGCACACTAAAGAGGTGACTCCAGGTAAAAAGTACTAGCCTGCATTGATTTCTCTGATCAAATTTATACCAATCACCAAGGAGAATATTTACTTAGAAAGAGGATGAGAACTGCAGAAGATAATACCAGAGGATGCACCTCTCTCAGGGTTTCAGAAAAGTCTAACTCAAACAGAAAATCCCCACAAGTACTTCAGGGACCTTTATCATTTCTGCAGTCTCATTTGCATGCTACAGTGGATGCCTGTCTCTCACTTCAAACGAACACATTTCCCCCCTAGAACCAAGTGGTCAGTCATTGGTAAATAAATCTACTGTCATGAGAGGATGGATGTCTTTGTGTTTCCCCTGGGTGGCAAATTGACTGATTGACTGATTTGGGTGCTGACTGTCATCTGGCCGGTTATTTCATCATTTTGTGTCAATGATACTGACTGCTTTGTCTTGGTAATTGCTCATACGAATGAAAGAGCATTTTTGAGAGATTTATCACTGGCATCAGATAATAAAACTGATGAGATGATGAGATTGCTTTTTTTAAACAGACAAACTGAATGGACTCATTGAGGAAAAGGATAATAGTCTAGAGGTGTAGGTGCTGAACCAGCTGACATTAGTGATTATTATATTACAGGTTCTCCCTCAAGAACAGATTCAGGTACAGTCAAGATCAGATATGAGTCTTTTGAAAACTCATCTGTGTATATCAAAGGAAAATGTTTCCTTCCTGCCTTGAAATGACATCAAGGTAGCTCTGCTCCATTGCTTCCTTGTGCAGATCTACTGTAGTCCCTACCTCCCATTGTACCTCAGCACACCAGTAGAACTACTCTGCACTATACAATAGCAAATTAGAATTACTGCAGTAATTCTGTCATGCATGTTCAAACTAAAAACTGATTTTGAGGCTGAATACTGATACAGAAGGCTTAATTTTCAAGTTGAGAGGAGTGATTACTTAGGTTTCTATAAAAGTCTGTGTCTGTGTGTTTGAGACAGTCATTGCTACAGGACAGCTTCAGTCAGAAAAACTCAGCCATGGCTGCATCTTCCAGCATATAAAAAACACCATATGGACATGTTACCAAGATTAATAACTATTTTTGGTTTTAGAATAAATGTCTGGATAAACGCTTAATGGATAGCCATGAAATATGGTATGCATTCCTGTTTGCTGAAGGATACGTTGTCATATCAAAATTTCAATTTTCCTGAAACGTGCACGATCAGTCAAAAGTTTTAGAACACCCCAATTTTTCCATTTTTTTTTATTGGAAATTATGCATGTTAATGTCTCATTGTACTCTGAAATGAAAGCATAGAACAAATAAACAAATGAAGTTTAAAAAAAATCTACTTAGAAACCAAGATGTATTCCAAACTTTTGACTCATCAAAGTACCTCCTTTGGCAGATATAACAGCTGAACACACTCATTCTTTCCACAATGGAAATCAAATATTCTTCAGAAAGTTCTTCCAGCTCTGCAGCAGAAGTTTCCATAAATGTGTGGTTCTTGTAGGTTCTTTGCTTTCACTCTTCTGTCCAGTTCATCCAAACCACCTCCATGGGGTTTAAGTCTGGAGACTGTGCTGCCACTCCATGTTTTCAAGCTCACCATCTGGTTCTTTGTTCCTGAGGTAGTTCTGGCAGAGCTTGGACTGATGTTCTGGATCATTATCTGCTGTAGGATGAACTCCTGACCAACTAGAACATACCAGAGGGTTCTGCATGGAGCTGCAGAATGCTGTGGTAGCTGTTTAGGTTCAGGGTTCCTCTCACTCTGTACAAGAACCGACCCTGGATCCAACAGAACAGCCCCAGACCATCATACTTCCTCCTTCATGTTTGACAGTTGATGTCCTACACTGAGGAACCATCCTTTCTCCTACTGGACGGTGTACACAACTCCTGCGTGATGAATCAAAGGTTAAAAATGAAGATTCTTCGGTCCGTAACACCTTCTTCCAGTCTTCAGTAGTCCATTGGTGGTGTTTCATGGTCCAGGAAAGCCTCTTTTTCTTATTCTGACGTCTTAGCAATGGCTTTCTGCTGCAACTCCACCTGTCAAACCTGCAGCTCCAAGTCTTCTCTCCACAGTTAAACTGAGACTTCTTCCTACGACCACTATGAAGCTGATTGAAGCTGTTGTCCTCTGAGCTCCTATCACCAAGCTGTTGACTCTCACAAACTGGTCTTCTGGTTCTGTTGTGGCTTTGGTTCTTCCAGACCTCTTCCTGTCAGAGTTTCCTCCAGTTTCTGAGCCTTTTGATGGTAAAGAAAACTGTACTCACTGACATCTTGACTTTCTTCACAATTTCTCTGTAGGACAGACCTGCATTTTTAAGTAGGGTTGATAAGGGTTGTAAGTAATCAAGAAAAGTTGGGACACCTTCTTTTTTAACAGCTGGCAATTCACCACTTACCTTTGGACCATTTCAAGCTATTTATTGGACTTGAACGACTTAAAATTCAATAAAAAATGGAAAAAAAAAATTAGGCATTCTGAAACTGTTGACCGCTAGTGTATGTCTCCTGAGCACAAACAACTGAAATCACAGTTAGTGAGGCACTGGAAGACACTTTAGTTATTCCTCCATGACCATTCCCCTCCTTAGTTTCTGGGTCAAGTATTCCTTTGAATTTAGCATTACCGTAATATTATAATAGTACATACCCCTGCAAATTAAACAGTATTCTAGTATTTTCACTTTATCCTGCTTTGTACTTAACAATTTTTTAGAGGAAAGTATTCTGCTTTAAAAGCTGTACACTAATACTGTACACGTGTACACTGTATACCTTATTTTATAGATTAATAACATGCTTTGCATGTAAAATTATATTTACATGTATTTTAATGTCTGAAAAGTAATCATGTATACATCAAAATGTTACAACCACAAAACATTATCAAAAGGTATCAGAACTATGAATTATACATACAGAATTATGTAGTGAGACAACAATCGGTTTCATGATTTACATCCCACATAGTAGTTATCATTTAGCTCTATGACAGCTTTACATACTATTTGAATATATTAACAGCTTCATCAGGTAGTTACAGTAAACAAATGATTCTTGATGGACTAGTGGAATGTCTTGCCTTCTGAATTCCTTTAGATCCATCAGTTGTGTTTCTTTGAGGAACTCTTGGTGTACTTAATGTCTCATTGAGCATCTGTACAACTAAGTAAAGAGAAATGACTGTATTATTACTGTAACAAATGCAGGTCAAAAACCATCAAATGTTATAATGAAAATTGCTCTCACGAGGACAGCACCCTGTTTAAGGGGCTATTCTGGTGACACTCTTGGTGATTTATTCGGAATTCAAGGTAACCAACATGGCAAAATGAAATTTAAAAAGGATACTTTCATGTTTAATTAAAAGAGGAAAAAAAGTAGTTTTTATTTATGTCACTGCAGAGGCACTTGTTATTTCCTGTAACAATTGGCATTTTAATTCTCTCAGATGGGAACAATTTGACGCCAGTTTAAGATCAACTCATTAAGCAAAGGATCTGCCTTTGTTCTCAACATAATGAGACATACAGTATGAAGGTCAGCCTGTGAAATGACAGTACAAGCTAACAAACACTTTAATTAGAAGCTGCAGTGTTTGACAAATGTGATCCCACATCATTACAAATAGATAACAATTACATAATCTCACCATCGTTCATGGTCTTGTGATCAGGATGTGCTTGCTGTGAGCATTAATCACTTCCAGCTAATTTCATGAAGCTTCATAAAAGGTCATCTAACTGACTGAGATCGTAACAAGATTTGCTTTGGTGAACACAAATTTAATTCACTGACTTTCTTTCTCTTTCCATTCCATGACCACATTGTTAAGTGCTTCATTCAGTCCTTCGCCCCCACAGAGGCAAGTGTGTCAGCAGGTCACAGACGCTGACACCCTGACAGCCAATCAACTCCACACCGAAGACGAGAGATCAGTAGAAACAGAATGACAAACTGAAGTCCATCCCCTTCACCTCTGATGGATTGCAACACAGTAACATAGGATCAGGGCCATACATCTTCACCCCAGTGCTGTCAGTGTGGTGTGAAAGCATTGCGGACAAAAACTGTTAGGGAGTGAAACTGCAAAATCCTTTCCTATTTTCCACTGACACGCTTGTGGGAATTGAGATGGTGTGTGGCGTTTTACTGGGGCAAGTGACAGAAGCAATAAGAGAACCCAGAAACTTCCGCCATATGTAACAGGGTCAGTGGTGCAGCAGTGTTTGTGAGTTAAATATATATGTAACATTGTATTAGTAATATATAATATAATGCATGTATTTTATTTTATTGTTCTTCTGTTATTGTGTTTATTATTATACTTACACAAAGTTTGGTCTGCCTCTCCATTGTTAAGGTGGAACCTTCACTGGGGCGTTCCCTTGTACCCCTGTGTCCACCTTTAGCTGCCCCACACCGTTCTAAAAATGAGTTTTTCCCGCCTTACCTCTCCCCTTTTGTTTACGTGTTCTGAGACAGAGGTAAGTGAGATTGTGCTGTTGTAATTTGTGTGTTTTAATGTAAAATAATTGTACTTATAAGTCCATTTTCCCATTCTAATACCGTTATGCATTATTTAATTTCTGTAGGAGTACAAGTCTTGTGTGACGGAAGATTTTGTGTGTCTTTTTTATCGACTGTAAAGGGCTGTAATAAACGGAGATCGCCTCTAAAAAAAGGTCTATGTGTTGGCTGAGTTGATACAACATAGAGAGGAGAAGCCACCAGTTACACATAGACATCACTGTAGAACAAGGCCATTGGTTTGAGGTGTGTTTCACATTTTTAGCCATAAGTCATTCAGTAGAAGGGTCATTCCAGAATTGGAGGACATTTGGGCTTCAAAATCTTTAAAAAATAAACCTCTTTTACAATTTTCTGCTGCATATTCATCAATAACAGGTAATAAACTATCAAAGCTTTGATTAGCTCAGCTTACACATCAATGGTACCATTTTTATTCCATGTTTTATTAGTTTTTTTGCTAACCCTATGCTAATCACAATAACAGGGTTGGTAATCCATGCTAATGTTAGCTTTTTCAAGAGTAGAGGTTAGATATTTAGCTAGCTGTTTCTGCTGGCCAAGATCACAAAAGTGAAGAAAAAAGTAAAAATAATTTGTCTTATCCTGATAATATGAGGTAGAGTGAAACATTCAATCAAGGCTGACAATGTTATGAAAAATGGAAACAAGGACACAGCTTTTCTCTACCCATTCTTTAGGAAAACTGTTTGATGATGTCAGTTCCAATGTATCATGTGATTCACTGTTTTCTTCTTCTTCTACCTGCTAAAAAGATTATGCTAACAGGATTGCGGGACACACGTTGCATGCATGATAATTATTATTTAAAACATTTCTCACAAATACAAGACACATCAATGAAAAAAATTATTCCAAAAAAGGAGATTTAATATATAAAAAAAAAAAAAAAACTTTGCTGAAATTATTGTTAGTCTCCATGATAAAAAAATAAAGCACTACTGCCCACAGCTGTGGGTATGGGGCATTAACACTATGTGGACCTTTAATGGAAAGCTTTGCAGGCAGGCAGGCAGCGCATGCTGTCACAGCAACATATAAAATAGTGCAAAACAATGCAGGGTATAAAGCGCAAGTCCAACTCAGTCTTACAACATGGCTTCATAGGCCTGGGTTAAAAAGCTGTTTTTAAGTCTTTCTGTCCATGTCCTCATGACCCTGAACCTGCCAGAGGGGAGGGTGTCAAAAAGACATTGTCTGGGTGTGTGTTGTCCAACCTCATCTTTTCAGCTCTGGTTCTCAGCTGGGTAGAGTATACTGTATTTCTTCCAGGGCTGGAGAGGGCAACCAATGATCTTTGATGTGGTCTTGGTGATCCACTGCAGGTTTTTCCTCTCTTCTGAGGTGCAGCTGGAGAACCACACCCATAGCTCAGGACACTTCCTATGGTGCACTGGCAGAAGGTAGTGAGAAGTTTTTGTGGGAGCCCAGATTTTCTGAGGGTCTGCAGGAAGAAGAGTCTTTGCTGGGCCTTCTTCACTACTTCCCTGGTGTTCACTCCCCACATCAGATCCCTTGAGAAATGAACACCTAGGTACTTGAAACTCCCCACCTGTTCCACCTCTTCTCCAATGATCACCAGACTGGCATGTGTTGTGTCCTTGTGTTTCCTAAAGTCAATGACAAGCTCCTTTGTCTTGCTGGTGTTGAGGAGCAAGCCATTGTTCTGACACCAGGATGTGAGGGCCTGGACCTCCTCTCTGTAGACTGACTCATCACTGTTGGTTGTCAACCCCACCATAGCCGTGTCATGAAATTCTCAGGAACATTCAGGTACATATCCAATGGCTTGCTGGGGTAGACATGTGAATTACTTGACTCCTCAAATAAATCTGAGCTCAGTTAGTGAGAACCACATTCAAATAATTCCTTGTCAGAATTGCACAGCCTTTGTAGAAGTATGAACTACCTGACAGATTTTGGATTTGGTCAAGAAAGACAGTCATGGAAGATTACTGGTGCTATATTGGTATATACTTAGAACACAGGGCATTCCTTGCCACTTTCAGTTTCCTTAACAAGTGGTGAAACCAATAGTTTAAAATAATGTATTTGTTGGGAACTATTTTCAGCTTTGGATTACCCTATATTCCATCCATTAGCAGGAGTTTACAACACTGTAGTTACTTATTGGGTATATAGTTTTTTCCTGGACAACAATGAAGCACGATGGCATAAAGGAATATTATAAACCAAGGTTTGGATGCACACAGAATGCTGGTTAATAGGATTGGCTGATAATACTGAAAATAAATATAGACCAGACTTATCCTTTCATGTTTGATGTAGCATGGCTGCAGGGAGGCCAAGCCTGCAGGTCAAAGAGTGTTTTAAAGAGCGCCTCAGTCTGTCCGAACCACTTCCATCTGTGCTGCTGGACTGCTCCGTCCTGTCACTGCTTCTATCAGCCTCTTGATAACTATAATCAGTGCTGTCTCAGCTGCCTGTTTACTCATACTGCATTTGTCTATCTCATTACCCTGGTTTTTTGTTATTGTGTTGTTGTTGTTTTTTTCGCCTTGCTTTTGTTGTGCGCATATTAGACAAGTGATTCCGTCTGGTTTTGTTGTATCTTGTTTTCAGGTCCGTTAACATTTTCCTCCACAACACATTTCTGTTGATTTTCATCCACTATCTGTGTGTGCAAATTACGTTTTGACAGTTTGGCCATGAAATTTGCATTAACTAAATGAAACAGCCTCTGTCTACCGTTCCATTTACACAGGGACACTTAAAGCTCCTTTACTTTAATTTAACTGGAGCTAAAAGCCTTGTTTGGCATCATTAGAATGACTTCTGTGCTGCTCAAAGGTGATGCATGAGAGACACAACAACCACTGTTACCAGCATGTGTCAGAGTGAAATAAGAGACGGTGTGATTTATTAGCCCTTTCACCGGTCTCATAAAACACTGCGAAATGAGCAGTAAGTTTGAAATACTGCTTCTGTGTTGTTGACTCAAATTATGGCAACACTGCATTCCTCCAGTAACAAGTGACACTAGCTTTAAGTGGACAAGCAAAACTACTTTCAACCTGCACTGTAGTTCTGATCTTTATATCGCTGCAGACTTAACAAAAAATAAATCAAAAATCCCTAAGATTCCCATGAGGGGTATACAAACTAATTGGAATAATGAGACATTTTAGCCATCTGAATGTCGCTTTAAGTGGATTTCAAAAGAGGAGCTAAACACAGATCAATGGCCCAGTGGGCAACAGAGGCACAGCAGCTGTGTCTTCCACCGTCTGCATCAATAACAAGCAGAGGGAAGGCAAAGAAAAGGAAAGAGAGGGGGGGGAGAGACTTCCACTCCACCTACAGAGCCCAGCAGCTACAAGACAGCTGCCAGGGATTCTGCTGTGCTCAGGAACATCCATCCATCCATCCATTATCTATACACCGCTTAATCCTCACTAGGGTCGCGGGGAGGGGCTGGAGTCTATCCCAGCTGACTCAGGTGAAGGCAGGGGACACCCTAGACAGGTCACCAGTCTGTCACAGGGCTACATACAGAGACAAACAATCACTCTCACATTCACACCTCCGGGCAATTTAGAATGATCAATTAACCTCAGCATATTTTTGGACTGTGGGAGGAAGCCGGAGTACCCGGAGAAAACCCACGCATGCACAGGGAGAACATGCAAACTCCATGCAGAAAGATCCCGGGAAAGCCGGGACGCGAACCAGGGACCTTCTTGCTGCAAGGCGAAAGTGCTAACCACTACGCCACTGTGCAGCCCCTGCTCAGGAACACTCTAGGAAAAAAAAAAAAAAAAAAGAAAAAAGTTGCCAACTATGGTGAGGTACACCAAGTTTGACTGGAGTCAGTAGAAATCAGAATCAGCAAATAAAAGAGACCTTTTTTCTGAAGAGTCACCAAGGATACCCCAGTTAAGAAACAGCAACTCTGAGTTGTGCAGTATTTCATCTCCTCCAATATGTTATCTATTAATTTTGCTGGTTTCGTTCTGATAGGAAACATTACTGTAACCTGGGTTATATTCCCTGGCTAAGTTTCCAGTCTAGAAATGCAAGACTTTGACACAAAGATTCAACATACCTACTCATTCAAGCGTTTTTAAATTCTGATTTCCACATTGCAATTATGTAGAACACACACACAAAAAAAATGTGAACACAGCTTTTGTTGTCAGCAGCACCTGTGCTTTTCCTCCCCTGACAGCTGAAAAGTCACTTCATGCCGTTACTTGTTTTAATTATTTTTTTGTTTATCGCCTTCTCTAACCATCAAGAGACAAATCAGTCAAATTAAAAGATCAAGCCCAAATAATTTGCCTCCAAATGAACCTGACAAAGGCCTTGATGGTGCTGTTTCTCACTGCTGTTACTGATGAATGTCAGAGCATTGTTTCATTCAGTCAAGCAGACAAGAACTTGCATTTGACTGGAGACTGTTCAGCTTCATACCGAGCTTGAATTCCAGTCGAGAAGAGCAGCAGCAAATGAGTGGCTGTGAAAGAGCTGGGAGAACTGTGATGTTCATGTCTCAGCTCAGTGTGTAGCATATAGTGTAGCAATAGTATACTACGACATCTGAAAGGGAGTCCTGCTGTAATGTGGCCAAATATAATGACAAAAACTGAGACTTCAGACAACTTCAAAGAAGCAATGATGCATTCTTTGCTCTGTTTAAAAGGCCGACACTCTACTTGAGTGGAACACAAAAATAGCCACAGACCTAATATGTGAGTAATAATCATATAATCATACTGTAAAGGCTAAAAAGTAAATGCTTATTATGAAGAATAAGGAGAATCTCCATTATTCACACCCCTGGAGTTCATCTTTAAAGTAATATCATGGATGTAGCCTCTGTGTTAGAAAAGTGAACTCAACAGGGAAGTGACTAAAACCTTCATTTTATCAAGCAGTCAGCAGAGGAAGATCCAGAAAGACCATGTGAAGACCAGGATGCAAACCAGGGATCTTCTAGCTGCAAGGTGACGGTGCTAACCACTGAACCACTGTGCTGCCCTTTGTAAAAACATGTCAGATTGAATAAAAGTCTATGAGAAATTGACACTTCTCCAGCTTAATCTGTTACCTCAGTTAACTTTTCCCTAATGACTGTACAGCCTCAATCACTAGTTTAAAATTTTTGTATACATCATGATTTGTGAACTTATGGGTCAATGTATAATTGAGAGACATTGAAGTCCATAGGATATATCTTGCATGTATTTTTATTAAAAGTAAAACAAACAAACAAACAGACAAATGTGTTTTATGTTCATTATGATCAAGTCTTTACAAATTCCACAATTATTTATTATAGAAACAATTATTTATTAATAAAAAAATGACTGGACTAAACTCAATAACCTAAGTAAAATAAACTAAATAACTGTCCGAATTTAATAACAACCACCTTCTAATTAGCTAAACAATAATAAAATGAGCTCATTCAAAAATAGTTTTGATTGTGTTCTTTTTATTAAGTTGAGATAATCATGACAGATATTTCTTTTTTGGCAATATACCATATTTTATATGGAAAATAACAAATTGTATCTGTGTCCGAGAAATCACTTTCCACTAAGTTCCCCATTACAAAAACACCTCTCAAGGAAGTGTGTTAATTCCAGATCACATGACCTGCTGCACATGATGTCATTTCCTCCTGAAGAAAAGACTGGCCAGACTCCAAGGCTTTCTCAGTTATTTGATATAAAGTAGTCAACAGGTTTACTACAATATCTTTACAAATAACTTTCAGTTTCAATTTTACTCAATTGTATATTTAATATTTTAGAAAAATCTTAATCTAAAAATACCATGTGGTGTTTGGTTATAGATGGTCATGTTGATTTTAGGCCTGAAACCAGCAAAAATGTCAACTATGATACCTGTCAACTATGTTACAAACAGTCCCACAATTATATAGTAGCCCAAATTATGGTCTAATTTAGATGAAAGTAGACAGTAAATCAGATGTTTTAGGGCAGAGTTGCCAAGCAAATGACGATGTGGTATCTTTTCACCCTGCGAGTAATGATGCCACATCAGAGACTCAGGTTCAGCACAGTGAAGAATAGACAGACAGGCGTCGGAGTAAAAAAACAAAAACAAAACAAAAAAAACACTTTATTTTTACAACTCATAGAAAAGCTACAACAGGAAGTGGCGGGGAACAGGTCATGAAAACAGGAAGTAGTATCAACACTAAAAACGCTCGACAAAGGAATTCTAATACCACACTCAATACAAGAAACAACAGAGTTTAAACAGAACTAACCTAAACTTGGTATAACCGAGTCAGGATAACAAAATCTAGACAGAGTTACTAAAGATACACTAGTGCCGAAGATTTGGTGGTGAGGAAAAATAGAATAACACTCGGGACGCAACAAACAGAGCTAAACTAGACTCCGCGAGCGAGCAGGGACTTAGCTGATGGTAGACAGGAAGGGAAGCAGTGAAGGCCAAAGCAGGCAAAGGTGGTGTGTGGCGTGACGGAGTACGACATCCTTGACAGGTGTGGTGGGTGTGGAGATTGGCTGGAAAGGGTCCAGGTTGACAAGGGTGAATGCTGAGAAGTCCAGGCAGGAATGACAACACCAGGACTAGAATGTAAGAGACTTGCAATGAGCACAAGGAGTTAGAGAAAGGAGCTACACAGAACACTGGCCTGTACAGACTGAGGTAGTTCAACGGTCCATCTCACTGACTACATCTGCTTTCAAACAAACAAGAGTGTGACAAAAATCTAAACTTTGTCCTTCACTGTGCTCCACAAATCAATGGGTGGCATCACGATGGCTTTGTTCATCTTTTACATGCTCTATATGATTTGTAGCCACATGCTTTCCGGACATAGTGACCAAATAAAGTGACACAGTGCTAAAGCCCAGTCTGTAACTAACTGCTATATCCTGTAAAATGTGTGTACAGTCACAGGCAGCCTTCCAGAAACACCCATGGGAGCCCTGGTGTTCTGTGTTCTACTGGGCAATGTGACTGCATCTGTGTAGCTGACCAGCGTGTACTTATTGGAATATGACTGTAACTCTGCGTGAGCTGCTGTCCACGTAAGCAGGTTTGTGGGGATGTGGGAACCATGACTTGGCTGTAAACCTCAATTCGCTCACTCAAACGTTTTAATTGGAAATGGCCTGCACAGGAAGTTTTAGTCCAGTAAGTTTGAGTACATCTGACACAAATGAACTCTGTCACATTACTTTTTCATTCACATGTTTATGTTCCAAATATGCAGCTTAACTAATATTTATTGAATTAATGTACCAAGGGATCTCCTCAAAGTCGAACACAAAGTCGTCATTTTATTGAGAAAGAAAATGAGTACATGTAAACAACTTTTATGACTGACTAGTAAAATACATGCTATAAGTGCACAATGCATATTACAATTTGAAAGTTCGGGATCAGTTAGAAATGTCCTTATTTTTGAAAGAAAAGCAATTTTTTTCAATGAAGATAACAATAAATGAATGATAAATCCAGTGTAGATATTGTTAATGTGGTAAATGACTATTCTAGCTGGAAACGGTTGATTTTTAATGGAATATCTCCATAGGGGTACAGAGGAACATTTCCAGCAACCATCACTCCTGTGTTCTAATGCTACATTGTGTTAGCTAATGGTGTTGAAAGGCTCATTGATGATTAGAAAACTCTTATGCAGTTATGTTAGCACATGAACAAAAGTGTGAGTTTTAATGGACAACATGAAATTGTCTGAGTGACCTCAAACTTTTGAACGGTAGTGTATGCACTTGAACTTCAATGAAACAGGCTGCATCAGCTTTATCGGTCTTAGAACAACTCAAACATCAAAATGTGTTGATTACAATAAAAAGGGTGTCAAGCTCACATGGGATGTGTGTTGGTGTCAAGTAAAGGTAAATGATTTACGTCATTTTAACAGTTCTAATCATTTCTGTAGACACTACACTAAAATTTCGTTTCATGGATGAATTGGGCTTTGCTTGTGCTCTATTTAAACGTCCTGTCAGGGTTAACGAGGAACAACTGATTAATAAAGTGTTCATAAAAACTCAGTGCTGTGCCCTATGAGGATATTAAGAAATGCTGAAGTCAGAAATCCTCCAATACAGCAAATTTATTTCCCAACAAGTTGTTCTAAAGGCTGTTTAAAGCAATTTCCACATTAGCAGAATATGATTTAGGTGCATAAATATTAAATCCCTTTAATCCTAATGCTATGTTAGGAGTCCTGGGGCTCTAACAGTTCAAAAACATACTTCACATTGTTTAATCCTTCTGATACTCTATTCCTTTTATGGATGTTATGAGAACTACCTCATTCCAAATTCAAATAAATGTATTTGGTTGGTTTTTTTTTTTTAACAAATCTTAATTAATGTGAGTTGTAACAGACATATGTAAAATGTATGCAGAATAATTCATTAAACATTTCTGTGAATGACTTGTTTGGAAACAAAATAAACAAGAAAAGCACTCAGAGAGCACAGCTAAGGCTGCAAGTCGTTAGACAGGCTAGTTTTACCCTACTGATGATGTGCTGTTGCAATAGTAATTCTTTCCAAAGGATGAACTCTTTCATAAAAAATGACCTTGTGTTGAGCACATGTGTGTGTTATGCACGATTACATTATGTATGGATACCGAATCGTGTGACCTAAATATGTATATATGCAATAAGAATTAATGGGAGTCAGAAACATCTCGACAATTTAATCAATTGTCCCTTGTATCATTTCCCACAGATAAGTCCTGATAAGTCTGCAACAGTGGATTTATAGTAGTCATGTGATCGTCAGCAGGCAGCTCATGTAGTGTTCACGTAAAGTTAGTTTATTTATTATAATAAACTAACTTTTAATTTTCACTTGTTGTCATAGTTACAGTGACACCATGCTGTTATCTCACAATGATACAGAAATCTTTAACAAGCCTGTGGATCCAGACTATAAGCCGCATTACTGCCAAAATCTAATCACTTGGTCCTTGTATCATTTCTGACCTTCCCTGAAAATTTCATTCAAATCCGTTAGTCTGTTTTTGAGTAATGTTGTTAACAGACACCGATTGTTAACACATCAATCATCGCATAGCTCGGCCGCGTTCCTTGGAGAAGTAAGAAGTGTTTGTCCATGGATCATGTGTTACACGATGGGTTTGGTTGAATATGTTTTGATCATTTCCACATTTTGTCACCTCCATTAATTGTTTATGCTCAGTGTGTTTCATCAGTTTAATGCTATCACACACAATTGGTATTGATGAGGGAAAGAGAAATGGTTGCTTTTGGGTTTTTTTGAACACATAAAGCAGTGCAACCTGAAGGGATTTTAAAAAATTTCTTTAGGCCTGAAACTGGCAAACAAAAGACTGTTAACATCAGAATCACTCACCGTGTGTAATTTATGCGTAACAGTAAAATGTAAACTGTTCCTAGGGTCATTAATGAAAAGCACAAAGACCCAGCAGCCACACTAAGTACATGTCCTCACTGTCCTCCAAGGTAGCTGATCATTACTAAAACATTCTGACACATGGGCTCCCGGCCTGTGGATGCGAAGATGGTGAAATTCAACATTAGTGGAGTAATGGCTTGCAAGTAGACACTGGTTTGTTTAAAAGCTGCAAAGTGTTGATAAAGTGGAAGCAAAAACAGAAATACCAAAATATAAAACTGTTCCATCACAACTAAAAGTCCTGTATTCAAACATGTTTCTTAAAGTCTGGTTTGATCAGTGACAGTTTGGACCAGGAACCAGATGTGAAGAACAAGAATCATACAGAGAGCCCCACCCAGCAAGAGACAGAATTGATTTGTCACAGAAGTCTCAATCTGTGTTCTTGAGACTGTCATCAGTGCAGTTTCCCAGTGGAAACACTCAGCTGACAGCTTATTTCACTCATGATGTGTCTCCAGCATATAAAAACACCTTATGGGCACATTAACAGGGTAAAAAAAAATCTGTAAGATCTCACCTTTTAACCAAAACTCTTTTATCAGTATTAATTGTCACATTTTGAGTTTTACAGTGCTTTTTGTATGGTTGTAATATTGTTTTGACAGTTTTTAAACACCTTTATTTATACTGAACTGTATAACTTGATTTTTCCCCCTTTTAACAATGATTTGAATGCTTTGAAAGATGCTATTTTTTAATTCTTTCTTTTTTATGGTGACTACAATTACAAGTATTCAAAATAAAGTGCAGAAATCCAGTCAAAGTACTGAAGTAGCATTATTAGCCTTAGTACAATATATAATTATATTATATATTGTTTGGGAGCTGCAATTTTTATTTAATATAAATATAGTATTTAATAGGGTAAAAAAAAAATCTATCTCATCTCACCTTTTTACCAAAAGTCTTTTATCAGTATTAAATGTCACATTTACAGTTTTACAGTGTTTTTTGTGTGGTTGTAACATTGATTTGGCAGTTTTTAAATACCTTGGATTTGTGGATTTAGTTGAATTTATACTCAAGTGTAAAATTAGATTTTTTCCCCTTTTTCACAATGTTTTGAAAGATGTTATTTAAAATGCTTTATTATTGTTATTATGTTTTCTTGGTGATAACAAGTATTAGTTTTCAAAATAAAGTGCAGAAACCCAGTCAAAGCACTAAAGCAGCAATATATAATAATATATATTTTTTTGCAGCTGCAGTTTTTGTTTAATATACATATAGTATTTAAGTATAGTAATCCCCTTCTCACTGCCAGTGTCACTTTATTCCAACTCAGGTTTACAATAATGCACAATGCATTGTTTACTTATTTAGAATTGCTATAGTTCTTCTTACATTGTGTCCATTAAATAAGAATACCATGATACATGTAACTGTCTAGTCTGTCTGTGCATGTGACAATAAACCTCTTGGACCTCAAACCTTGAATGTAACAGATTTAAAGTGGCAAAGAAAGGAAACACTCAAGTACTTCAAATTTGCAGTCATATAGTACAGGACCACACTGATCTAACCGTCTCCACTGAACTCATGGCTTTCACTTATTGGTAAACTATGTATTCTAAATGTATTATCCATTCTGTCCATTTATTCATTCACTACTTGGGATTTGTGTAGATGTGGAAAATAATCGTGCAGTGTTCCAGCAAAGGACGCGAGTTCTCCTGCTTTTTGAAGGTCGAAGAGGATCCGAGGGGCATTTTTGGAGAGCTTCTGGCTCCAGCAAAGAGAAAACAGCGCACACATTGTTACGGGCTACGTACTATAATTCCGAGCTTGCCCACAGCCCTGATAGGCTACTTTGTTGCTGTGAACGCTAAACACCACTAAGCACACGCTAATCCGTGGTCGGTCCTTAATCTCCTGCAGACAACAGTGTCCTCGCTGCGGACTTCGCCAAAGTGGCTCTATACGCGCAGTTCTCGCACCGCTGTGGGTTTTGCGTAAAAAAAGGCGCCGTGCCCATGGCAGACTTGGCTGCCTCTGCCCCCCCTCTGCCTCTCCTCCCGGTGGGCTCAGCGATACTTCATGGTGTTTGTGCCATCTAGGGTTATCCGCCGCTCCATTGCAGTCTTTCTAGCTCAGAGACTTCGCATCTCTCCATCTGCTCGCTCTTGGACAACCGAATAACTCCTCATCGCCGAAAACAAACACCGAAGTTTTCTCGTGGATGCTCTACTTTCGCCTTGTATATACAAAGAAAACACCGCTTGGATAAGGGTCGAGGAGCCAAAGAGAGGCAAACAATTCCAAGGACATGCACACAAGTAACTACTGCACCGCGGGGGCACAACAGAAAAGCGCCTGTGCCATGTAGCAGCACACTCGCGTTGGAAATCTACAGACGGAGCCCACACAGCAGCGAGCTAGTTATTTTCTACTTGAAGGGGGAAACTACAAGAAAATGCTGTGAAGCTCTGTGTCGCAGCTTGGCTCCCGGCAAAAAGCGCAGTTTTTTTTTCCAGAGCTGGTGAAAGAAGAAAAAAATTGTCAAGTGCGAGAGAAGAAGCGATATGCGGCTGGGCGGGCAGTTGGTTGTGCAGTTCGTCTTCTGGAATTAGTGGATGAATGGGAAGGGAGCGGCTGTAGACTCGAACCGGGGAGACACAATATAAAGCCCGCGGTGACACATAATGGATACTTGTCCGCTAGTACAGGTAAGAAATAACCTTTAACTGCTTGATAGGTGCAGGAGTTAAGACTCCGCAGAGATGTAGTTTATTTTCCTGCTTTTTCCTACATATGTGCTGCGTTTTTTTCTTTCATGTTTCTTTTTCGGTTACACTTCACCTTCAGCTGCTGGCTCAATTCTAACGCATCGATTTTGCTCGAAATGTGTGGCTTTGTTGTGCTGGTAGGCGGTGTGGGGCTGGAGGGAGGCTCACACTCCTGGACGATCTCAGGTATTCACAGAAAGTAAGCTGGATCGGGTTACTGTTTTCATTTATTTTCAGAAATGTTACACATGATAGAGAGAAAAATGATGCTGCAGGAGAAAGCTGAGGGGTTGGAGAGTTGTGCCCGACGCATACTAATCCTGGATGTGTATGAATGTGCGCGTTTTGTGAGTGTGCCAGTGAGCGGGAGGGAAAGGAGGGGAGGGAGGGATTAGCCTACTCTTTCCAAAATGTTCCCCTGTGATTACAGTAGGCTGAGGCGCTTATTAAAACTCCCTTTAAGTTACACGCGCTGTGTGAGAGGCAGAGGGGAAAGGGCTTTATCACATGTGCGGGTTATTTTTCAATTTTTAAAAACTATCTTCACTTCCTGGGAAAATATTGTTTTGCGCGCGCCATAACGCACGAGTGTGTGCGTCTGGTTAAGGGATCGATGGCCGCCATGAGGCTCCACCGCCGCCATCCACTGTAATCACCACCCTCTTGTGGATTACATGACACTTGCGGGTTGACGGTGTCCGGAGGCAGAAGCTGCCGCCGTTCAGCACCGCGGACAGCGCACACCAGTCCGTTTTCACCCCTCCAACACCGGACACGTTACCGACACAGGACTGGCTTTTTCCCTACCGTGAAGACTTGTTTCTCACAATGTGGATGTTTTCCTGAGCAGACACTCAACAGCGTTTTATTCATGAAAACATGATTATTCTGACGCAAAATGAGTCACTGACAAGTGCACACTCTCTCCAGACCTTACTATTCCCAGAGCCACAGTCGTTTATTTTGTCCACGTCTGCAATCAGAGTGTCTGGGTGGAGCAGAAATAGCTCATCTAACAGGAGAGTCCTGCTCTTTATTTATTTGCATTATTTTCCACTCACTTCAGTGGAACACGTGATATCAGGTATCTGAGTTCTGTAACCTGCACCACCAAATTTTGCTTTAAATATTTCATATTTTTCAGCAAAACATGACTTTCTAGTCGAGTCATGAAGTACTGAAATAAATCCAGAACTTTGTGGTTCTCTTCCAGAAGTTAAAAACAACTCATCCAAAATACCGACATTTGTATCTACACCAATAACTAAAAACAGACCCTTGGAGAACAGAGCATTTGTCAACTCCCCGGATCCACGTGTTTAGACAAAGACAGTAGAAAAAAAAATAATCTAATGACATTGTTTACTCAGCAATGTGAGTTTTCTTTGGGTTCTCCGGCTTCCTCCCACAGTCCAGAAACATGCTGAGGTTAATTGGTAATTCTAAATTGTCCATAGGTGTGAATGTGTGATAATTTGTCTCGCCCTGTGACAGACTGGTGACCTGTCCAGGTGTCCCCTGCCTTCACCTTAACTCAGCTGGGATAGACTCCAGCCCCCTGTGACCCTAATGAGGATTAAGCAGTGTATAGATAATGGAGGATGGATGTTTTTGCAACCAGAAGTCGCCCCTTGATTTGCAGTCATGTGTACCCAGTCTGAATGTTGTTAAGCCTTTCAATAAGTGCTATTAGTGCACATCATTTCCATACACATAGGCACGAGTAGAGGGTTGAATATGTCCCTGTTGGCCCATATGTATGGGGATGATGGGCACTGATAACAGGCTACAATCCTACAGTTCTACAGTTTCATTTAGCAGACACTTTTATCCAAAGCGATATGCATCTGAGAGTAGATACAACACAAGCAAGGATCTAGTCAGGAGAAAACAACCTGGATAAGAGCCGTAAAACAAGTTCAAGTGTGATAATAGGACCGTGTTGTCTACAGGGAGTGTAAACGTAATAGGATTTTTATTTTATTTTATTTTTGTGTGTGTTTTCTTTTGCAGTCTACAAAGTGTAAAGGTGTTCAGTGAAAAGCTAGTTTTTCATAGCTAGTCTAGCTATCGACCTACCATGTTGTGGTGGTTGTATCAGGTGCCTTTTGTTGGCCGAGTGTAGTGAGTGGGGTTTTCATTGTAGTTTTGAATGCAAGTGTCAGAGTATAGAATTTTATGTGGGCAGCAACTGGAAACCAGTGACGTGATCTGAACAGTGGGGTGACATGCTGTTTCTGACTGGTTGAACATCAGACATGCTGCTGCATTCTGTATCATCTGCAGAGGTTTGACCGTGCATGTGGGGAGGCCTACCAGTAAGGAGTTGAGGTAGTTGATGTGTCATATTACGAGAGTCTGGACCAGGAGTTGTGCTGAATGTTCAGACAGGAAAGTTCTGATCTTCCTGATGTTGTACCTGGAGAATTGACATGACCGAGCAACAGAGGACGCATAAGCCTTGAAGGTTAGTTGGTCATCGATCATGACATCCAAGTTTCTGGCAGACTTTGTGGGTTTGAGTTGGGTTGATTCAAGTTAGATGTTGATTTGTTGTTGTACAGATCGATTGGCTGGGATGACAAGGAGCTCAGTCTTGGAGAGGTTGAGTTGAAGGTGACAGTTTTTCATCCATGCCAGGATATCTGTAAGGCACGATGAGATCCGTGTGGTCATCCGGGGGGAACGACAGGAAGAGCTGGGTATCATCAGCATAGCGATGGTACGAGAAACCATGGGAGTGGACTATTGCACTAAGTGATAACATCCAGACTGTGTCAAATGCAGTTTGTGTCCAGTTTTCTTTATCATTTTAGCTCTATTTTGGTCTTCACCAACTCCTGAAGGGAAATGTCTTCATCTTTATCTATGCTAGTTAGAATCTCTATTCAGATCAGATGATAATTCTCCACAGGTTCATCACCAGCAGAATCAGAAAAAAAAGTATTATTCTCCACAGGAAAATTGTCACCAGTTACTTCTTTTATGTTGGCACAGTGTCTTCATTGCCATTTGATTGATTGATAGAAAAATTGAGTAAAGCTGAAACAGTAACTGCACAATCATCTAACCGTCATCAGACTTTGATTAAAATGCAGTTAAATCCTGATCGGTGAATGAAGCATGTGACACATTTCTAACAAGCTCTGCCCACACACACGCACACGCATGCACGCACGCACACACAAATAAATTAAAAAAAAATAGC
This sequence comes from Amphiprion ocellaris, assembly GCF_022539595.1. Taxonomy (NCBI): domain Eukaryota; kingdom Metazoa; phylum Chordata; class Actinopteri; family Pomacentridae; genus Amphiprion; species Amphiprion ocellaris. The sequence goes on from NC_072785.1 coordinate 1,780,569, forward strand.
AAAAAAACACAAAAGTCTCAGTCTATAAAAACAGTCTGCCGTGGGAGTTTTCATCGGTTAAAACTAAAAAAACAAAGGTAATGATGTCATCAGGGGAATGATGATGAGGTCATCGGTGTGGATCAGACCACTACATAGTAAGAGGAAGCCATCAAATTACAAAAAAACATGGCTGTAGGTACTAATGAGTTTCAGGCTCCACTTTATTGAGACAACACATATTTGAGAACAAATATCTCAGGCTGTGCTGATTTGATTTTGACTTTTTTTTCTTCAGTCTATCTCATTGAAGTCACTGTATGTCACAGAAGAGAAATACTAAATCGCCATAGTTCCAATTTAAGCTAATTTTCTGCTTTGACTCCATATTCTAATGGAATTATCTGCATTAAAAGGCGTGTTATATTTTCTGAAATCAAATTTCCTTTCATTACAATCATGAGCTGATTACACAAAAACAACCATTGCAAATTTACAGGCAATGATACGCTTTTGGCTCTGTGCATAATTAACAGCGTTTAATTCGAATGATTTCTTCAGTTTAACGATCTGCTGGCTTTCACTTACAAAGCAGCCAAATTGTGTCGTTGTATTAGATTCAATTAACATTTCTATTTTAGCTTTGTGCCTGCTAACTGTGGCTTCTTGTCCCCTTTAAATGAGATAATCAGGCTATTCTACTCAAAAAAACAACAACATGAGAAGGATCTGTTCAATTCAGTTTTATGCTTTTTGCATTCATTGTCATTCAGGCCTTTAGATGCTCATATCTAACGGTCACAACAGAACTGTCAGCAGTGCTCATCTGATATGTTGGTATCACTAGCATTTATTATCTTTCAATGCTTGATGGCAGAATGATGCTGGAGGGTTAATGCCTTCTGTCAAGACTGCTTGGGGAAATTGATAGGGTTGCTTTGACAGATGAGATAACCTGCTATTGCAGGCAAATACAATTTATGGGTACGGCAGATGGATGCTGAGGACGCACTCAGAAGTAGGGCAGATTTACCTCGGGGAGAAGCTCGCTGTGCACAGAAGGCTCCCAGAGAACATTAGAAAGTTGTTGTTTAGCAAGGGAGGAATGGAAATGTGAATTAGCTCTGATAGAAGGCAATTGCAGTTCAAAAATTAAGTGGAAAATAACTGGGGATTTAGCCTCAAATCCTCTGTGGCGTCTCCGCACAACTCTCAACTGCCGAGTGAAGGAAAACTACAGCTCGGTCCCTTTCCAGAAAAACCTCTCTCACCTTCACCGGCAGAACGAGTCGACAGCACAGGAAACACAGGCAAATAAATAAATAAGTACATCTAAAACAGAGGCTAGGAGGAGCCAACATGCAGGCAGTCAGATGCGTTTGATCTGCTGTAAAATAGTGAATATACAGGAAAGCGGTGCTTGGGAACAGAACACAGCTGCAGGGCATTTTCATGTGCTTCTTCCCCTCAAATTGCCATGCATTACAGGGAGACATTTCCCTAATGAATTTAATCATCTCTCCTGTTGTCACTGAGTTGCTCTTTTGTTTGCATTGATGCCTGGTGACTCCGGCTCAGCTGCTGGAGTGCAGCATATGTGCAGAGTGAAGCCGCCACTTGATGCAGCGACATCAGCTGCTTGGGTGGAGCCCCTGGACAGAGCTGCAGACAACCTGTTTGTTGTCTTTCTTTCTTTCTTTCTTTTGATTTTTTTGCTTTAATCATCAGAATATTCTAAATGAAATATACACTACCGTTCAAAAGTTTGGGGTCACCAGACAATTTCATGTTTTAGATTAAATTAGATTCTTTATTTCGTCACATGCACATAGTAGAATAATCATTTACCACATTAGCAATGTCTCGACTGTATTTCTGAGTAATTTAATGTTATGTTCATTGAAAAAAATATGCTTTTCTTTCAAAAATAAGGACATTTCTAAGTGACCTTAAACTTTTGAGCACTAGTGTATAGTATGGACCTCTTCCACCACTAGTGGGGTCAGTGGACCATTTTCACTTAGTGGTGTTGGAGTGGCGATTTGAACCAAAGTCCACATTTGGAGGTTGGAGGAGTTGCAGGAGCTGGAGGAGTTGGAGGCATAATCTCTTGAACCTTTCTCCCCAGGAGACTTGGGTCACTTCTCGGACTATTAGTATAATATTATTTACCGTTACATTGTTGTATTTATGTCTTAAATACTAGTCTATTTGTGATGAATATTATCTTCATTGAAAAAAAAAATACTTCTTTCAAAAATGAGGACATTTATAAGAGACCCCAAATTTTCGAATAGTAGTGGAAACAATTTTTTTTTTTATTTGAAGTTATACTTAAGGCAAAGCTAAATAACACTTGACAGACACTCCATATTCCATAATGAGCATTCACAGCCTCGACATAGCACTTTGGTAAACACAGCTTTTATGGCATACAGTCTATCAAAAGCCTTCAAGTAGTTTTTGTTTGTCATTTTAAATGAAAATAAATAAATAAATAAAAAGTTCAGCAAGCTCCATCCTGATATAAGCAAAGGATGACCTCAGCTGGTGCAGAGCTTGCTTATAGATAGCTGGAAGTTACAACTGATGCAATATAACATCATCACTTATGATGTAATCCAAAAGACATACTGTAATAAATCTAGGATTATCTGACCATTGATTACAATTTAAAGGGGCGATGCACTTTCTTTGATATCAGATATCATATCCTATGTAAGTTTCCACATATGCTGAGGACTTGTTGGCCTCTTTTCCTTCAGTCAGTGATTGAAGTTATTACAAACCGTTTCAGCTGATTTAAGGTCAGGCGATTGTCAAAGACAGGCCATCTGATGCAGCAGCCATTCTGCTTCAACCCTCACAGAGCCTGGAGGTGTGTTTTAGCTCATCATCCTGCTGAAAGCTAATGATGGTTCCACTGAGTTCACAGCAGATGGGATGTTGTGTCTCTTCAGGATGTTGTAATAACCGTACTAGCTACTTGATTTCTGAATAAATCTCCAACAGTGTCATCAGCAAAGCTTCTTGCTCAAAGCAATTCTCTGCGTCTTCTTGGCCTTCATACATAGTGTATTTTCTTTGCAGCAGTTCCGCCACGAAGGTTTGATTCACACAGTCTCATCCCATCAGTTGATGTTGAGATGTGTCTGCTACATGAACTCTGGGAATCACTGATGTGGGCTTTGATCGGAGGCCGGTAACAAACTTCTCCTCTGCAGTTGAGGGAACTTTTGGAACTCTTCCACCACCTCTACTTTCACATTACATAGTACGACAGGGGCTGCACAGTGGCTTGGTGGTTAGCGCATTCTCCTTGCTGCTAGAAGATCCCTGGTTCACGTCCTGGCCTTCCTGGGATCTTTCTGCATGGAGTTTGCATGTTCTCCCTGTGCATGAGTGGGTTTTCACCGAGTTCTCCAGCTTCCTCCCTTAGTCCAAAAACATGCTGAGGTTAATTGGTAACTCTAAATTGTCCGTAGGTGTGATTGTTTGTCCCTATATGTAGCCCTGCGATTGACTGGTGACCTGTCCAGGATGTCCCCTGCCTTCACTCTAAATCAGCTGGGATAGACTCCAGCCCCCCGCGACTCTGTAATGCTCTTAATGTTTTAAGTAAAGCACTTTGTATTGTCTTGGACATGAAGGGTGCTATACAAATAAACTTGCCTTGCCTTGACCCTAATGAGGTTTAAGTGGTGTATGGGTGATGGATGGATAGTACGACAGAAAAAAGATCCCGTATGTCCCAATACATACTATGGCAAATGCAGTCAGAAAATATGAGGATGTCTGACTACATCCAGTCACATTTGGCAGTGTGTAAACCAACATGTTTTTCTGGCCATTCTGACCCACAATCATCTGCAGTGGAGAACATGTCACATACGTCACAGCATCTCACATGACTGTAAACAAGCTCAAACTGCTTTGAGACAGAAAACAGTTCCTTTCACACTGCAGATTGTGACAGATATATTAGTAAGATGGTCAAAGCATAATGTACAATATCATCACATGTATGTCCCAACAGTTACTGCAAGCAGCAGTACTGACTTTGGATTGGTAGCAGCAATTTGCATTAAAATAAAAAGACAAAGTAGGCAATTTAGAATGGTGAGCATGTCTTCATTTCATAAGGGTATCACTGTTTTTGATAGTTTTGCAACTGAACTTTCAAGGTTCTTGAAATTTTCTGGACTGAATGACCTTCATGCCCTTAAATAATGATGGACTACTGTTGTTCTTTGCTTAGTTGAGCTGCTGTTGCAACAATACGGACTGATGCAGTTGCTGAATTGGGTTGTTTGCCTCGACACAACACAAAAAAATCAAACACATCTAGATCCACATCAAATCATTTAACTTGATCTGATTTGTGAACGAATAAATATACTATGTAAATACTGATTTGTACTGAAGATGCAACGTGGTTCTTTGAACACAAGAGAGTACCCACTAATTGTTCCTATCTCATAATTTATCAATATATTATTAAAATCAGTTTATACTACATGCATTAACCAGCTTGCATTAAATAGGTGCATACAGTGAATAATAATTACAGATGTATTTGGTCAAGGTTAGAGAAGTATGACTAGTTTTATAAAGTAATGCAGGTGGTGCATTCAGTGCTTGCAGGGAATTCTGAGACACTCACTGAACAGTGATGTACTGTATGAGACACGTATTGAGAAACACATAAAAGATAAATGAAACCTCAAGTGTGGATGTTTTGAAAAGGACAATCTGAACTGGCAACTTTCAGCATTAAAAAAAAGGCTGCTGCTTTTTTACCAACTGCCTCCAAAGTCTCAAGTGTGGGATCTGGATCTTCCCACCAGCTGAACTTGAATGGAGTGACCCTCAAGCTCTTTCAAAGTCAATAACATCCATAGCTTGGCTTTCATGTGTATTACATCACACTCTCACAAAGACAGGGTGTAAATACATGAACACGTAAAGCCAGTGAATGTTCACAGCGATACACAGCACAGTGCTTATAAAATGAATATGAGCGATGTTAAGTAAGTGAAAATCAGTTGTGGGAATGCTTCATATGACTTATGCATCATTATAACTGTGTTTAATTACAGTATACAAGTGCCTCATTTGGACTTATGCCATCTGGGCATTACCCTCAATCTGCTCAATACAAGCACACATTTTTAAATATCTTTGGCTGGTGGTAAACATCACAATCATCCCACTTATGTCTAAGCAATATGATATCTCTGGATGAATTACCTCCTAATGGGCAATTCCATACCTCAGGATTCACATCCAGTACAAGTGCACGAAGGCTTCTGTGAAAGCTCCTGCTAATTGTCTTAGCATGCTGGATAGTGTGCACCATGGGGCACTGAGATTCATTATCAAATGTCATCCCTCACCATTGTGTGCTCTATTCTAAAGTTAACTGGACATCTTTAAGTGCCCGACATCTCAGTCACTGGTATGTGTTTATTAACAGAACCATTCTGGGTATTGTTCCTTCCTGTTTGTCTTGTGTTTTAACAAGGAAACATGGAAGTCACAATCTCCCATCTATGGATACTCTGCGATTTGTCGTCCCCGAACTAAGATCTGAACTGGGCAAGAAAGCATTTAGGTTTTTGGCAGTAATGCTTGGAATAAAATCTCAACTTCAACTTCAAGCCTTTGTTGCACTTGAATGAGTTTAAAGTTCTGGTGAGATCATTACAGTCTACCTTGTCTGTGTGCAAGTGTTCTATGTGAGCAAGTTTAATGTTGTTAAACCCTTAATTGTTCTAGGGTGTACGTTTGTCTGTCCATCCTTTATTCCATCTGTGTGCAACATTACTCAAAAACGGACTAACGGAATTGGATGAAATTTTCAGAAAAGGTCAGAAATTAGACAAGAACCACTTCATTAGATTTTGGCAGTGATGTGGTTTATAGTCTGGATCCACAGATTTGTTAAAGATTTCTGTGTCACTGCCAGGTAGTGGCGCGGCGTCACTGTAACTATGACAACAAGTGAATGCTACGTCAGCTGTCTCCTGACGATCACATGATTGCAATCCTACCACAAATCGGCCGCTGTGGACTTATTGGTACTTATCCATCAGAAATGATACAAGGAACAATTGATTAACTTGTGGGGATGTTTCCTGCCACCTGCTACATATTTAGGTCACGTGATTCGGTATCTGTACACAACATACACATACAAAACACACATCTGTGCTCAGCGCAAGGTCATATTGTTTGTGGGTAAATCTATATTAAATGGCCACATTCTATGTTGCTGTGATTTCTGATCATCAATTACTAATAAACAAATGCTGCATTTCTACAAAAAAATGCTGCATTTCTACAAAAAAAATGCTGCATTTCTGACAATGCCATATGAGGGAATGAACAGCCTTGATGGAGTACTGCACTCTCTGAGCACTTTTCTTTGTTTTATCTGCTGTTCATTGTTTTTAATGTGACTTCCCTCTTGGCCAGGTCTCCCTTGTAAAGGAGATCTCTGATCTCAATGGGACTAACCTGGTTAAATAAATGCCAAACAAATAAAAAATGCAGCATGTAATGCACTGCTCATGTAGTGAAGCTGTAACTGTAAGGCTTAAAAGTTGTTTGCGTCCTCTCACAATACTGCTGGCGATTTAGTTGACTAACATTGCAAATAATATTTACCACAGCTATAATCGTTGCCCATTCTCACTGTCATGTGCAGACCTTCAGGGACATAACTGTTTTAAAAACTACAATATCAGCGAATATATTCCAGTATTGTGCAGAAGTCTTAGTATTAATCATTTCCAGCCTGGAAGTCGCTGCACTGGGACCAGGTATCTTATCTGTTAATAAAATACAACCCAGCACCATTTTTAGAATGTTGCAGAATGTGGCACATTCACCACACAGAATTTGATTTGATAGAGTCAAAGCAGTTTTTTCTTTTTTTTAGATTAGGTTCAAGTGTTGTATGACTCTTTGACTGTTATTTATGATTTAACTTTCATATTTGATTGTGCAGTTAGTTGTAAAAATGGGAATTTTTGTAGAAAATTTGTAAATTTCACTCTGGTTTGTTGATGGGGACAAAGGGATTTAATGTATTCCAAAATTCTATCTGTCAAGCCCTAGGTTCATTATTTTTGTAGACATTAAGTAGACATAAAGTTTGCCAGGACAGACAAGCAGAGTGATGAGTGATTTTAAATTGAAATATGTCCTTGCAATAATTTAATGACTGGGGGCTGTTTTCAAATATATATATAACAATGTACAAGAGCATCATTGTGGGAAAAAATATTTCTCAGCTTTTATTTACATTTGAATAAAAAGTGGCATGTCCAAAATTGCTACGGGTATGAATAATTTCGGGTTCGACTGTAGGTGTTCATCTCTGGGGAGTGAACACCAGGGAAGTAGTGAAGAAGGCCCAGCAAAGACTCTTCATCCTGCAGACCCTCTGAAAATCTGGGCTCCCACAGAACCTCCTTACCAACTTCTACTAGTGCACCATGGGAAGTGTCCTGAGCTATGGATGTGGTTCTCCAGCTGCACCTCAGAAGAGAGGAAACACCTGCAGCGGATCACCAAGACCACATCAGAGATCACTGTGATAACCGTGTTATGAACAATTCATGTGTGAAATTAAAACTAACTGCTGAAATGCAACTATTCGGTAAAACGCCATGTTGTAAGTGGTGTAAGCAATGGCAAACTTCTTTTACTCTAGTTTAGTACTAGAGTAGAGCGGGTAGACGTGTGTTGGAGATATACTGCCCCCTGCAGTTTGGGAGCAGACGCCGCATGGAGTATAAATGCACACACGTTCTCTGGTGCCGATTTCCTTTCGTGTGGAAAGTATGTCTGGACCTTAGTGGAGGGGGCGTTTCCATGAAGCGCATATCAAGGCTTGCTTCATTTAGGGGCGGAGCCAAAAATGATGACGTCCGAAGCCTCGCTGCCCAGCTGAACCGTGTGACTGCTTCGGAAAGCGGTTCAGATTTTGCCGCGAGGTTTGACAGCAATATAAACCCCTCAGGCTCCCATTAAAACGTGGGTTTTTGATAGAGCTACGGTCAGTTGAGAGTTTGGATAGTCTGAATACTAGGGTTTGGATAGCATTTATATAGTCTGGATATAGTTTGGAGAGTTTAGAGAAAGACTGATAGTTTGTAGATTTAGGAGAGTGAGGAGAGAAGAATAGGTGATAGGATGGAACCAGCTAGGAAGAGGAGGATTTCCCCTGTGTGGGAACAGTTCGATTTGATAATTCCTAATCAGGTAAGCTAAATCTAACATTATTACAGACGCATTAGCTTTGCTTATCAAGAACTGTATTTTTCACTGTTTCTTATTTTATTCAAAGGTGAGGTGTTTATTGTGTGTCAAAAAAAGGAATTGTTTAAAACCAAAAACTGTTGAGAAACTGCTATTTTTTAATAAAAGGCATAAAATCTCCCCTTTCCTGTACATCGTTGTCCAAGTTACACAAACATTCAGTACGATCTTCCTAGTTGCGCAAACACTTTCACTGTCCTCTGCCTGCTTAAGGCCATGCCATTTTCCTAAAGTGACAGAAAAAACATTATTACACAACCTGCCACATCATATGATACTACCATTTTGGGGAAAATTTACACACAGAATACATGAAAATATATTTTATTATACACATATGTGATAATTTATCTACAGAAATTATTTGGTCAAACATTTTTTTATAATTCATAGTCTTTCCCAACAGCCATAACAAACAGAATTTCAATGCATCAGGCATGTGGTTCAGATACAGCTGCCTGTGATTATACACCTGGCCAGCAGGTGATTTTGTGTGCTCATGAAGCTTCAAGAAATGAACCCTTTCTTGAACCAATTTGCTCAAGTGGTTCGATGCCTCATGAGGCTTCATCTCACCATCACTAGTGTATGCTATCTATCTATCTATCTATCTATCTATCTATCTATCTATCTATCTATCTATAGTCTATCTATCTATCTATCTATCTATCTATCTATAGTGTATCTATCTATCTATCTATCTATCTATCTGTCTATCTATCTATCTATAGTCTATCTATCTATCTATCTATAGTGTATCTATCTATCTATCTATCTATCTATAGTGTATCTATCTATCTATCTATCTATCTATCTATCTATAGTGTATCTATCTATCTATCTATCTATCTATCTATCTATCTATCTATCTATCTATCTATCTATCTATAGTGTATCTATCTATCTATCTATCTATCTATCTATCTATCTATCTATCTATCTATCTATCTATCTATCTATCTATCTGTCTATCTATCTATAGTCTATCTATCTATCTATCTATCTATCTATCTATCTATCTATCTATCTATAGTCTATCTATCTATCTATCTATCTATCTATCTATAGTCTATCTATCTATCTATCTGTCTGTCTGTCTGTCTGTCTCTGTCTATCTGTCTATCTCTCTGTCTATCTGTCTATAGTCTGTCTGTCTGTCTGTCTGTCTATCTATCTGTCTGTCTGTCTGTCTGTCTGTCTGTCTGTCTGTCTGTCTATCTATCAATCTATCTATAGTGTATCTATCTATCTATCTGTCTGTCTGTCTGTCTGTCTATCTATCTATCTATCTATAGTCTATCTATCTATCTATCTGTCTGTCTGTCTGTCTGTCTATCTATCTCTCTGTCTATCTGTCTGTCTGTCTGTCTGTCTATCTATCTATCTCTCTGTCTATCTGTCTGTCTGTCTGTCTGTCTGTCTATCTATCTGTCTGTCTGTCTATCTATCTATCTATCTATAGTCTATCTATCTATCTATCTGTATATCTATCTATAGTCTATGTATCTATCTATCTATCTATCTATAGTCTATCTGTCTATATATCTGTCTGTCTGTCTATCTATCTATCTACAAAGTTTTCCGTTAAAGGTCTACATAGTGTTAGTGTCCCATACCCACAGCTGTGGGCAGTAGTGCTTTATTTTTATCGTGCAGACTAGCAGCAGAAAAGTTTTTTATATTGCAGTAATTTCAGCCCAACTCAAGAGGTACAGATGAGCTACCACTGTGTAAAAATAACTCTGTAATGTGTGTCAGGACTGAGAGTTAGCCCACAGGTGAAAGATGAACGAGGGTAAAAATGGGGCACAACTCTACGCTTTCCTTTGCCTTTGGGTGGCAGCTGAGCTTTCTACAAAGAACCATTCGGTGCTGCTGTGAGCTCACCTGGATCCTGGTGGCCACGCCGCTGCTCTGGCTGTGCTGTGATGCTGCTGCCAGTCGCAGCAGGAAGCTCTTGACTCACAGGATATCAAAGTGAGCTGCAGACTCTGGAGAGCAGAGGCATTGTGGAGCTTCAGAGAGAACCTGGAGAAGCTCTCACAGGCGACGGCTCCCTTCCTTTGTGAAACACAAGTGGGAACATTAAGATGTCACTGCTGACTGACCAATACGACTGTGGGGACACAGATAGGAGCGGCTGCGGATGTGAAACCTGAGAACATTTTGAGTCAATAGGAAGACATTTTCTGGTGCAATGACTATGGAACCACCATGGACGACAGTGTGTCTGGAGTATGACTCAAATTCTATCACAACTAAGCACTTTAAATACATTACGAAAAATTATACTGTGAGTCAGATTACAAAAGGCTAAACTCATCTTCTCCCCCCTCCCCTCCCCCTGTATGCTTCATGTTCTTTCCTTTGTTTCATTTCCAGATCCAATAAGCCGGCGAGCACTGAGAGCCGACGTTCTAGTTTCACTGTGACCCTTTCCTTCTCTCCCACATGAGTTCTCTGTTGTTGTTGTTATTGTTGCACTTTTGAATACAGTGGCGCCCGTCATTTAATGGCAGGTTCATTCATCACAGTCAGCAGTTCCAGCCCACTCGAGCTACTGGGTTTCAAGTGACTTTTACATTGTAAAAGCCTCTGAGTTGAGGCTTTTGCTGCTCATGGAGCGTTCGGTACAGCTGATAGAGGGGGAGCGGAGGCTGGTCATGTGATGTCCAGCGTCTCAAACAGGACACGAGTGGATGTGACATGCTTTATTTACTGAGTGTGTCTTATTGTTTCAGTGGCATTGAAAAACATGCCTTATTTGTCTTGGAATTGCTTAATACGTGCTTCGAGGCTAATAAAGACATTATATTGCTACTCTTTTTAGATGGTTCATCAAGTCCTGCTCCCCAGATGACTGTGACATACATCTCTGTCAGCAGACTTGAGGTGTAATGTGCCCTTGCCTGTTACAGTAATTTACAGCTCACTGCTCCGTGAATCACAGCCTCCCAGGAGAAAGGTGGCACAAGTGTCTGCCAACATGCCAACAAGCAGTGATTAGGCCTGATGTAGGACACACTTTTGGATAGTAGGATACGCTATATTGCCAAAAGTATTCGCTCACCTGCCTTGAATCGCATATGAACGTAAGTGACCTCCCATTCCTAATCCATAGGGTTCAATATGACGGCAGATATTGATTTGCTTTTGGTTTACTGCACCTTGCAAGTCAAAAAAAGTAATGCAGTGGTGTAACAGGCCATGTAGTCTTTCCTGCTATGGATACATATGAAGGAGAAGATTATTATTGTTCTCCCTGGGATCCATCTTCTTTATTGCCCCAACCTCCAGGATTAGAGTTCCAAACATAAAACAAACAAAAGACTGCTTGGCACAACTTAATGTAAACTGAGTTGTGCCAAGAAGTCTTTTGCTTGGTTTTTCTTTGTAACTATAAAACACTGCTTGGCACAACTTAATGTAAACTGGGCTGCACAGTCACTTGGTGGTTAGGACTTTTGCCTTGCAGGCAGAAGATCTTTGGTTCGGGATCTTTCTGTCGGGTACTCCGGCTTCCTCCTGCAGTCCAAAAACATGCTGAGGTTAATTAGTAATTTGAATGTGAGTGTGATTGTTTGTCTCAATATGTAGCCCTGTGATAGACTGCTGTCCTGTCCAGGATGTCCCCTGCCTTCACCCTAAGTCAGCTGGGATAGACTCCAGCCCCCCAGTGACCTTAATGAGGGTTAAGCGTGTATAGATAATGTAAACTGCAAGCTACTCACTAGCTGATGAGCACTGACTGATCCACAGTGGAGGAGGTGATGCTGTGTGATGCAGTGGGTCTTCTCCATAAGAGTTTGATGTCATTTAGATGGATCTGTTTCTGCTTTTATGCACCTCTGGGCTGCAATAAACTGGAGTAGCAATTAAATGGTGGCATAGACTATGTGTAGCAGTCATTTGCTGTACTCCACTCACTGCAGTCACTTACCAAATCTCTCTTGCGCTATATGAGTGTCCTGCATTAATGTGACTTCTAAAGTCTTCATTTTTCATACAAATGCCTCCATATTCCCTCACAGCCCCCAACTCTTCCCCACTGCAGTGTGAGAAAAACAGTCATTGCAGAAGTTTTCACTAAGAGCATGATAGCAGCTCCATCAGGCTTTCTCCTCTCACTCGCTCATGTGCGTTGGGCCCTAAGGTTAGCAACAAAAACTGTTTAGCTCCAGAGATCTAAAATGGAGAGCTCCTTGAGCCGCTGTGGAGGTGATAACATTCAGGCTCTGCCGGGGATGTCGCCACTGTGAAGAAGCTGATTTAGAGAGGGGTTGGAAGAGCTTATCTTCCTAAGCCTCTGAGCAAAATAAAGAAATACTGGGGGGGAGGGGGGGGGGGGGGGCAACAGGAAAGTGAACGAATCACCGTTGTTGGCGAACAGAAGTAAAATTACTGACTGGATGCAGTTTCTTTGGTGAAAAAGAGAGAGCTACTGCTTATTATTCATGAGATTTTATGGTATGACAGCAAGAGTTACACAAACTGGGTCCAAAAAGTCAATTGCTACCACACAGACGAGTGTCTTTATTCTGCTGCAGGGATTGTCGCAGTGGGGAATGAAAGAGGTAGACAAGAAATCTGATATTCTGCTGTTCTTGCTATGACAAAGCTGTTGGGCTACCTGAAAGCTGGAAAGTCTGTGCTGCAGAAGCAACATTTTTCTCTCCGTGGTCTGCCTCAGTTTGATTTTATCCTTTTCAAATGCACCTTAAACCCCATTTGACATGTGCTCTGCTATGCGACTGTGCACTGGGGTATAGCTTTCTGTGCTTGTTTTGGCTGGGATTCTCAGGAGATATTAGTATATTTTGTAGAGGATTGCTGGCACCATCAACAAATAAAATTCACAAGGGCGCAACTTTAAGTGCTCATTATAAGTGGCTCTCAAGATTTCAGTATCAGAGTTGTCCATGCTCTGTTATAAATTGCAGTCATTAGGCAGAAAATGTCCCAATTCTGCTTAAAGTTGAAGTTCCCTCTCAGCAGCTTCTTTGATAAATTGATAGCAGGTCTTTTAATCTCACTGTGCTCCTTTCGGGTCCTCCCCTATGATTGCTCTGTTGATGGGTTCTTTGCAGAGCACAGTCCTTGTCTCACAGCAGCCAGTTTACATCTCAAAGTCAGCATGAGCCTCCAGTATGCACACAGTGTTCCCTCAGCCCTGCTTTTGAACATCAGTCTTTTCTTTTGCCATTTATTAGGTATTCACTTGAGAGAAATTGCGGAGGATAAGACCGTGAAATGTTTTTCAACGCATAACGGTTTCTGTCTCACAACAACACACACATCAATGCAGGAAGATTGTTCAATTGTGACTGGAGGTCGAGTTAAATCATTTACTGCTGCCTTTTTCCTTGACAAGTTTTCATTGATTTTAACTAGTGGTGGGATTCGATTAACAAAATTGTCTAATTAATTAAAGGCTTTGTAATTAATTAGTAATGATTAATCACATTTTTGTCAAATAGCGATATAAGCAAAGTTTTTCAATTCAAATAAATTTTGGTTGACAGATGAATCAATGAATAGACATATACGTGATTAGAATTAAAAATGTATAAAATTTTAAAATGGGATGTATAGAGAAAAGTGATTTTGATGATTTACATCCTGGATTTAATTCTGTTTCTCCACTGTATGACACATAACATCAGCATAAGTAGTTCAAGGACCTTCAAAAAGTTGAAAATCCATAGATTTATCCTGTTTTCATAGTTTTTAGGGTCTAATAAATGGTGCAATTTTGATGGTTCTTTTTTTAGGAATATACATTATTATTGATAGAAAAAAATATTTTTCATAAACTAAAACTTTATAATTAAGTTATTAAAAGACAGACAAACAGACAAGCCAACATTGATCGTCACATAATTCCAACGAGGCTAAGCCTCGGCGGAGTAATAACAAACAACAAAAATATCAGTTTCATTTCTATTTATCTGCATTTTTCATCTGTCTGCTACATTCACAGATTACTGCAAATCTAAGTGCAATTCCAGTGATTATATTCAACATTTTGAGGCTTTTTGTAAACTTAAGCCCTTTCAGTGTCTTCTTAAGTTGTCTATTATGGGATGGCTACACCGTTTGTTGGTACCAGGACTGTTGTGGCTAATGTTCGGCCGATATCGTCGACTTGCAGTGCTGCAGTGATAAGAAAACTCTTTGGTGCACAATTTGCACGCAACCATGCTTTTAACCAAGCTGTCATTGGGAAGATTTTTAAAAGAAAACTTTCCACCCAACAAGCCAGGTAACGTGGTCTCGTCTTTCTTGACTAATCACCAAACCTTCTTGTGTGCTAATGTCACTCAGTGTGTCCTGTGCATCTTCTTCACGGCTGGCAAACAGACTTTAGGTGCACTACTGCCACCTACTGGGCTGGAGTGTGCATCAGTGTTACCGGTGTACCACAAATTAGGGAACAGAAAGGTGCAAATAAATGTATTATTTTTTTAACATATTATTTGTTCTGTAATTAATTTATTGAAATTAAATCTCAGCCCTATAGCTTTAACCCTTCATGGCCCCTTCAACATAACCTAATTTAAAAAGCTTCGACTTTATTAAAATGACTCTGTTAAGGCTGGCGTATGTTTGGTTACATGAAACCATCCTGAAGTGAAGTCCAACACTTTGTTGACCCATCCATCCACCCCAACCTCCTCCTTATGCAGATACTGTCCCTCTATGATAACATCACCCAGATTACTGCTGTCCTCTCAGAATATCTGCTGCTACTTGAATCAGTCAAATGAAAACATGTTGTTTTTCATCCGAAACAACTGATCCTTTTATTTATTTTTTTGGTCTGTTTGTTGACCTGCTGTTGTAATGCTTCTCTGTGATTGGCTCAGCTATTTCAGAACAACAACTGTACTAATCACCACATTATAAACCTCATCACATAACCAACCAAACCAAACAGCACGTGTGTTTAGAGACATCCACATAGTGTGTGCACTGAAGACATAATTTGTATTTTTTGGACGTATGGGGCCAGACATGAGCTGGATTGTGGCCTTTGGGCAGCAATATGGACAAGAAAAATCTGCTGTCATGGAAGAAAGGAGATCTAATTTATAATCAACTAGTCTAGCATACTTGTGGAATATGTAAATAATGTTCGGCCTTAGCTAATAATCTGTTCATTTGACAAGTGTTGACAACCGTGTTTATCCAAATCTCAGCCAGATATTAGTCCATATTGCTCCTACATAATAAATACAGTAATTTGGTTGGCATTCTTCATCTTCACTGTGGCTAAGATGTGCTGCACTGCATGGCTTGTGTTCCTCATGATTACATAAAATGGTGTAATTGTGCTGTAATTAGCTATAATAAACTGCTGGCTAGCACATCCCAGGATACCAAGAAAACCGCCAAAATTAGGTGAGAGCTGAAAAATGTAACACCTTGGGTGTCTGATGATCAGTTTGTGCATCTGCAAATTCCAACATAAAACAGCATGTTTGAGTGACACTGTAAGAAAATGGAATCAAAGAAAATAGATTGTTCCAAGCAGGAGCTGATTCTGTGATGGTGAATGGCAGCTGTATCCCTGCCAATCCCAGCTGATCAACCCGTGCTCTGTCTATACACAGCCATGGCTGTGAATTGTTATTATTGAGATGTTGCAAGAACCAAGAACTCATTACGCTTTTGCTATATGCTGGTGAAGTGAACACAGAAAAAAGCCCCACAGCCTCCAGCGATGAGCCCATATAATCCCACCGCAGGCTATCCTTTAGATGTCAACAGTTGCAACAAAGCTTCAATTTGTTGCTTGTATGAAGTGTGTAGTGAGCACAGGCATGCAGAGACACACAGGGCTTCTCACACACTGATGGCGAAGATGATGTGAAATCATTTAACAAATAGTCACCTTGTGATACGTCTGCTTTAATGCAGCAGTTTGAGTGGCTGTGAGTTCTCACCAGTATTTCTACTACTGACCTGTTGTGGCCACACTAAGCCCATTTCTGCTGCATGAATCAGTTGCTGGGATGTCTTGCACTGCCACATGAACAGTCTAACAGACTAAAAGAAAGCTACCTTTGTGACTTTAGAGACTCTGAGTGTCCCTGATCCCAGAGCTGGATGCTTCAGATCTGTGGTGGTTCTCCCACCAACTGGCCTAATCTCCATCTGTGGGATGCTGCTGCTGACCTTCCTCCAGCCCACTGCTTCCAGCTGCCCATTTCCATCAATCTACTCTGCATCGCAGGAGTTTGAAGTTCTTTTGTTCAGACATAAGGTGAAAGTAAAGATATTGATTTTTACCTTGACGGTTTCTGCAAGCAGCTCTCGCCTTCTTCAGAAGCGTCTCACTGACAGCATGTGACGTGTCAACTGGCAGATTTTTGACAGCCGGCACACGTGGGCCAACCCCAGCCATACCATAATGGCATGTCGTGGTGAGCCCAACAGATCCGACCGCCCCGCCGTCCTTTTTCCTCTGGAGTAGAGTGTCCCAGGTGTGGGAGAGCATACAACCACCCTCGTCCCTGTTCATGGCCCTCTCTGCACGCCTCCTGATCTCCATAGCCTCCCTAATCCAGCATTTGTATTTGTTTTCTTCAATTGCAGTGACTCTTGCCCCGTCCCAGTCCATAAAATGGTTAGGGCGTGGGCTTGGCTGGCCCAGTGGGTTTGGCAGCTCTATGGGCGTGTTGCATGTGCCGACTTTCCAAATTCTGACACGTCACACACTGTCAATGAGACGCTTCTGAAGAAGGTGAGAGCTGCTCACTGAAGCTTTCAAAGGTAAAAATCAACATCCATATTTTCACCTTATGTCTGAGAAAAAAAAAAACTTAAAACTCCTGCATTAGTAAGAAGACATGGTTAACATTTTTGAGTTACTCTGCATCACCCTTACTCACATACATCAGGATTCACTAACTGGCAAACCGCAGCCCAGATCTGGACCAGACCTGTAATCAGTAAATTGTAACGCGATTTTAAATTTGACGGGTCACTTCTATTTTACTGGTGCAGCTTTTCCAGTCTTTACCACACTGGTTTATCAGCTCAGGAACACACAGACCAATATGTACGAGTTCAGCCATCCCACATGATGCTACTCAGTCAATGAAGTCTCTGCATTACAGCTGCTGAACATGTTCAGAAAACAGTTCAGAGGACAGACAGAAAAGAAAAATAAATAAAGCGACACAGACAGGAAGAAGCTTTCTCAACTATGAACTTAATCAAACTAAATATCCTTCCAGATTCACTAATGAGCTCCTCCAAATGTGTTTGAGAATGACCCTGACACCATTCAGGACACAATTCAAAACACTGGCAGGACAAGCTGCAGCTCAGTTCTCTCATTAAGCAGCAGGGATTTAAGAGGAGTGAAATAAGACAAGAAAAAAATGTAAAAGTGTTTGATTGTTAAAATTTTTTGAGATTTAGGTATTGGTAACGACATATATAAGTTGGTTCAGGTTGTTCAGTCATTATTTTTTCAAGTTCTGCACTTTATTTTAAGATGTGTAGTAATGTCAAAAGTTATGTATTAATAAATGTTGACAAAATGTTTCTGAATTTATTTGATTTGATAGTTATTGATTACATGCAGATTCTAATAAAACTACTTGGTTAAATCAACATATATCACACAAATTCAAGTTAGACATTATGATGTTCTGGACCTTTGCTTTAATATATTTTCTCTGACTGGATCTCTTTGAATTTTAGTTGGATAAACCTGCTCTACATGATATGCTTATCTACACACTGTTTACCTCTTACTACCAGCTATATATCTAGCTTATTTAATGCCAGAGTCTTACACCATAACAGTAAACTCATGAATCAGTTTCATTGTTGGCTTGTTCTGTATATTCCCGGTTACTCTGTATTCATTTTGCATGTATCATCTATCCATGAATGTATCCCAATGTGTGTTCTATGTTTCCTTGTCCCCTACCACCTCTACCTTTTCTGACTTTATACGTCTCAACCCTGCAGCCAGCAGCAGATGGGTCCCCCCATATGACCGGGTTCTGCTCAGATTTTCTTCCTGTTAAAAGGAAATTTTTCCTTGCCACTGTCACCTTAAGGCTGCTCTGGAGCATCAGGCATATGGGTTCTGTAAAGTGTGCTGCTATATAAATAAAATTGAACTGGTTTGAATTGAAGCTCAACATACATCACTAAGTCATTAATCTCACTTTGTAGATAGACAGGTTCATTATAGAGAGCTTAAAAATGATCAAAATCAATGAAACTGTTATTTTGTTTTAGGATTTAGTGTTTTCGTGTCCTTGCTCTATTTTGTTTGTTTGTTTTCATCATTTTCCTTCTTTTTGTTTTTGGTTGCATTGCTTCTTTTAT
This sequence comes from Amphiprion ocellaris, assembly GCF_022539595.1. Classification (NCBI taxonomy): domain Eukaryota; kingdom Metazoa; phylum Chordata; class Actinopteri; family Pomacentridae; genus Amphiprion; species Amphiprion ocellaris. Next base: position 1,799,229 of record NC_072785.1, read on the forward strand.
TTTGTTGCTTGTGTGACTGTCTGCTCCGCCCTTGTTGTCTCCACCTGAGTCTTATCACCCAGTCATATATATATATTTATGTCAGTTAAGTCAGAATATTACACACAATAACCTGCAAAGAAGCATCCATTTCAGGAAGCCTATTCACTAATGAAGCCTAATAGTGTTCATTTCTGTAGCTGCTGCTATGTGGAAGGTTTTTAGTGACATCAGAGTGTAGCTGTGTTTTAAGTAGTGATGGGATTTGATTGAAAAATAGAATTAATTAAAGGCTTTAATTAATCACAGTTTTGTCAAATAGCAATATTTTACATGATAAGCAAAGTTTTTCAATTCAGATAAATTTTGATTGATGACAGAATCGATGAATAGAGATATATTTGAACTTGAACAACAAAAATGTTTATATTTCATTTATATTTATCTGCATTTTTCATCTGTGTACTACATTCACAGATTACTACAAACTCAAAGTGCATTTATAGTGATTATATTCAACATTTCAAGACTTTTTTTGTAAACTCAAGCACTTTCAGTGTCCTGAAAAGTGGTTTATTATGGGCTGGCTACACCGTTTGCCGGTACCAGGACTGTCATTGCTAACATATGGTGCGTCGTTCATTTGCATAATGATCCAATGCATCGCAAAACTTTCGTTAAATGTCTAAACCAGCCATCGCTGAACTAAAATGAGGACAGATTCAGCAGCTTATTTCTCGCATCAAAAGCTTTCAGAAATACTTTTGGCTGAACAGTTTTTGTAATAAAAGAGAAAGTTTGTTGGTCCGATGTTTCTACCGGACTGAAGGGCTGTCATGTGACCACCTAGTGGCCCAATAGTGACCTGCCCACCATGCTGCCGATATTTAGATGTGGCGCATTTCCATGGGAGAAAAAAGGGCCCAGTGCACACATAGCTGTCCATGCTTGCAGCAACATGCTTTGCATGCACCTCTGTAAGTCATCATCTGGTACTTCTCCATCATGTAATGGGATGCAAATGAAAAAAGAGACAGTAGATAATGAGAGGTAGTGCCCCCTGCAGGCCTCATGTCCTCTATGTCTGATTTTATCCATCAGCCAGTTGGGTAACATCCATTTGTAAAGAAAAAAAAGCAGAAATGATTGACTGCTTGTTTACCTTGCTGAGCCTGAGGGTGTGGAAAGTTGTACTGAAACAACAGTGAAATTGTTCACACTCATACAAATGCAGTAACTGGTTAGAGCGACCGTACAGTAGGCATGGCGATTCAGCGGTTACACTCACCTGGGAATTAACAGAGGAACTATAAGAAACAAGCAAGAAAATGTTCATTTTCTCTCTGACTTTATTACAGAAACCTCCTATATACATATTTGTAAATATATGCGGTGTGTGTTGGTGGGACGCCCATTATACAGCTCATTCGGAATAACTGTTCCATCATGCTTGACATAATGTATTTGAGATGATATTTTGCACCGGCTTTGAACACTGTACAGTAAAGAATTGAGCTATTCTCTCTGAAATAACCCTGTGAACATAGAAGGAGATAATCAGTGAACAATGGCCTGCTGGACCCGAGCTCAGCTCCCCTTTGTCCACACGATTCAGCTTCACTGAAAGGCAAATTATCCCAAAACTGTTGCTTCATTCTTCTACTTGAATAAATTGCTTCTCCTCCCGCTAGCAACAATAGCTGTCTCACAGACAGGGCGTCGGCATAGTGGCAAAACAATAAAAAACGTGTCACTCAATCCATCCATCATGCAGCTCATTTTAGAGGAACAATTTTTCACCTGCATGCTCTTTTCTGCTGTGCGCTTCATGTGGGGCGGCCCTGTGGCGTCGACTAGCTGTTCTCGCAAACAAGACACCCGCTGATGTAAGGCAAGCACCGATCTCACTATGTGTTGTCAGGGTTTCATCCACCAGTGATGCAGGAGAAGCGCCATGCATCAGTCATCAGTGTGCAGAAAGTTGTCTCAGATGCAGAGAAGTGATACTGGCTGATCAATTAAAGTTCCTCTCCAGTGATGCCAGCAACGCTTCTTTTGTATTTTCACATATGCCGTACATGGAAATGAGAGTTTTCATGTGCAATGTGAAAATAGCAAAACACATTCCTTCCACTGAAGTAGGCACAGCTATAAAAGTACAACAGTCTGCCAACAGTACATAAACTTGAAGGGTACTTCGGTGACATTGCTTGTAGGATCAGTTTAGAAGTCAAAGTTTGCACTTTTTGGTCGTATTTCCTTGTTTTTGGAGCAAATATGTCAAATGTAAGAAGCAAACCCTTGATGATGCAAACCTGGATTGCCAACAAGGCAAAGTGAGCAACTGCCCAGTGGCTCCAGACCCTATGGGGCCTCAAAAGCTCCAGTTTTAGTTTACTCTATTTACTCTTTAGGTTAAGTGTTACGACCAAGCCACTAGGGTCAGCTGGGTGTAACAAAAACTACAGTATTCCCCAAGACTGCTAACGCCTCACTGAATTAGTGCCCGCTAACAGAAGCTCTAATTTTTGAGTAGTCACCCATCAGTGGCTACAGAACACACAAAACACAGCAACTCAAGACGTACCAATGCCAAGTTAAATCCCAGCTGCCCTGACTGAGAGTTTGGTTGCAGATTTATGATACGGTGATGGTTGGTACCTTGTGGGAAGAGGAGTGGTGGTGAGACCAATCCGACAGGCTGGAAGGTATGGAGGACTCGGCCTCCAGGCCTTCACTCCTGATGACTGCCAGGTGGGATCTGGAGCTTGGTCTTCAGCCAGCTGTGAACAATGTAGTCTCCACAAGCCATCCCAACACACAGAGGCTCTACAAAGGCCATACTAAGTCCATTACCAACCACATGACTAGCAGAGGATGTAACACTAAGTGTGACCTGAAGTCTAATGCGACTAAATGTTTTCATTGGTTACACTTTGACATTTAGCAGGTCTGTAAAAGTGAGGTATCACTCTGTTTCAACTTTGCTAACGTTGACATTAGAACACCTTATTTTATTATTTCCAAAATAAATTTGCAAATTTTAGGTCACACATCAGTCTGAGTTGCCTCTAATAGCATCTCACCAATGCATCTACCGTTAGAATGTATCAGTTGTTGTTGTAGCTTTGACATTGCGAACTAAAGAGTTTAAAAAAAAAAAAAAAAAGTCTCCAAGAAACGCATGCAATGAAGAGCCAGAAGCCTAACACTACATAACCAAAGAAGAGCTTCCTTTGACCCAGTCCCAGATCATCCTCATGAAGAAGAACACAACATTCATCTGTACTTTTATTTCTGTTAACAGTCATTTGCACAGTGTTTTTAAGAAATTGCCAACGTGTAAGGAAACAGACAAAAAAGTAACACTTAAAATGTATTAATCTGCACTAGAAGTATGGTAAAAATGTTTGCTCCAACTAAATTATGTGCTTCCTGTAGTGGCAGGACGTGGCAAGAATGACCTTGTGTCAGAATCTAGTCTTCATCCTTTCTACCCAGGACCTTCCTGTACTAAACCAGGCTGTGTTTGGTAATAAAACTTTGCTGCCATTTTTTCGAAGGTTGCATAGTGTAGCACATTGAATGAAAAGGCCGTCTGGTATGTGATTAAAATAAATGTGACATCGGTGTCATTCATTTCCTATTGTATGCAATTTTGTAGAGTAGCAGTTGAGAATTTTGCAACAGGTTGGATTTTAATTAAGTACAAGTAAAAACGTGCATATTTCCAGATTTATTCTGACCAGGAGATGGTGACAAGCAGATTTATTGTACAGTATTTCCAAATTCTCCCAAGTGTCCTTCATCCACAGGGCCCAAGGTTGTTCATTTTGACCTCACAGCTGTGTAACTATTACTAACATTGTTGTATTTATTGTTGTTTTTTTATGTGTCAGGGACCTGGTCTGCGAATTAACTGTTAGCTATTGACCTATGAACATGGCATCGGTTATTGTAACAATGCTTCTTGTTCTGTCCCTATTAAATAAACGTATAAATAAACTACTTAATAAAGGTCTTCTGTTGAGGTGGAATTTTCAAAAAGAAAAAAAACAGTTGATGGCTGTAGCATTTAGCAAGATCTGAAATAGTTTATATTGAGTTCATTTGCTGTAAAATCTGTTATGGGTGTCAGTCAATCAATTTAATCAGAGATATATCGTAAGACTGCAACCAATGATTGTTTTAACTTTAACTGTCTGATAATTGTTTCTTATATAATGTGTGGAACCAGTCAAATGTGTCCATCATTGTTTCAGATTTCTTCAGCAGTCAAAAACACAAACATTTTTCTTCTACTGCCATAGAAAGTAGCAAAAAGTCACCTTTGAGAAGGTGGCATTCCTGATTTTTTTTTGTCACTTAATTATCAAAACAGTTGCCATGTTAGCTCTAAAATACTGCTTGGTTTCTGTGTGGAAATAATAAATCTGCCATGTATTATGAGGATCAGTCAGAGCCAAATAAAACACTTTTGCCCTTGGACTTCTTTGGTGGTGAATCTGGCCATGAATGATTTTATCTGACACATTTATCGCAGTAATATCAATTAATTATTATTATTAATCATTTAAAAATAGTAGTCTGAAAAAAACTCATTTGTAATTTGCTACAGTAATGTGTGAAGTTAAACATTAGACATGAGCAAAAACAAGACTTGTAGCTGCTAAGTTACCTTTAAGGCGAGGTTGGCTTAAAAAGTGTTAAGTTCAAGAAACAAACAGGCAGAAAAGGTCTAATAAAACATGGTGCATTATGGGAAGTGTGAGCTTTAACTACACCAGGGTCTGGAACTCACTAAATTCTGTCTGCTGCTGCTTTGATTTGGACTCTTTAAAAATAAATAAATAAATAAATAAAAGTTATTTCCTGTGAATGCCTTTGTGAATCCATAATCACCTTTTTGGGATGAGTTTAGCTACATTTAAATCAGAATGCAATGACAGGTGCATTGACTCCTGCTGCCTCATGGAAAAGTCCAATCAGATCAAACCACACCCTTAAAGTCCTAAAAGAATACTAGATTATTCACCTTTTTTTATTTTCCTCCAGCTGTAAGCATTTTATGTTGCTTTTAAGCTCTTTATCTTAACGTTCAGTGATGCTGTTTGGCAGCATCACTGAACGATCATTTTATGGAAGTTATGTCTCTAAATTTGTGAAACTGACCATTTTTAGGTTGACGAATCGTAAAAGACTCACCGCAGCTGAATTATAGACAGTTGCTTGCAAGTAGCAGAGTAGGACTGTGGTGAAATTGTACTCTGTATTAAATCAGAATATGTAATAATGTGAACTCAACTGTGTAGACTGTGAATATAATTATTACAGCTCCCAATTCAAAATATTTTGTTATTTTATTTTATGTTTAATTCTGAATACATTTTTATAACATGAAAAGCCCTGAGTGAGTGCAGCACTCCACCAAGGCTGTTCATTCCCTCATATGTCATTGTCAGAAATGCAGGATTTTTTTTTTTTAGAAATGCAGCATTTCTTTATTACTTATTGATGATCAGAAATGATGGCAACATAGAATGTGGCCATTTAAGACAGATGTACCCACAAACAAAATTACATTGCGCTGAGCACAGGCGTGTGTTATGCATGTGTACATTATGTACAGATACTGAATTGTGTGACTTAAATATGTAGCTGGTGTCAGGAACTGATGGGACTCAGAAACACCCCCACAATTTAATCAATTGTTCCTTGTATCATTTCTGACAGATAAGTCCCCATAAGTCTAAAGTGGTGGATTTGTAGTAGGATCACAATCTTGGGATCATCAGCAGGCAGCTGATGCAGTGTTCACTTGTTGTCATAGTTGCAGTGATGTTGTGCCACTATCTCACAAGGAAACAGAAATCTTTAACAAATCCATGGATCCAGACTATAAGCTGCATCACTGACAAAATCCACTGAGTTGGTCCTTAAAAATTTCATCCAAATCCGTTAGTCCGTTTTTGAGTAATGTTGCATAAAGGCAGACAGACAGACAGACAAACCAACGGCGATTGTCACATAACTCCGTCGCGTTTCTTGGCAGAGTAATTAGTAGTACTATAATACTGCTATATAATAGATTTTACTTGGACAATACAAAATCACACATGGTTTTAAAGCCAGATTTATCTAACCAGCAAAATGTTACCTTTGGGTCATCAAATCAATAGTCTACGTATAAGCTAATTATGTACTTCTAATGCATCACGCAGTAACCTAATCTTTCTGAAAAGTCGAGTGACAGATTACTGCAAAGACTAAATTGACAAATGAAGGACATACAGGCCTCCTCAAAGAAATATACTCACTGTCCACTACTTCCTGAACCATATTTTCAGGAGCAGTTTCTCTGTTTCACTTTCATGGAATGCTTCACTGTAGTGATAAAGTCACTGCATGAGTTTCTTTTTTTAGTTTTATCCAAGAGCAGTGTTTTCAGCAGCCAAACAGACCCAGAAGACCAAAGGCTGCTCAGAGTGATGAGCAGACTCAGACAGGAGCGTGTACAAGGTTGAAGACTGCTCTACGACAAAGCTTTGGACATACACTGATGGTCTTTGCCGCTTCATCCTGCGCCTCTCTCGGCCCTGAGAAGATTGCAAAGAGAGCTGTTACAAACTAATAAACATCACAGAGGGCCAGCTCTGCCCAGACAGGGCCACAAAAACACACAGCATCTTTGTCCCCGGCCCTGAATTGATAACTGTGGCGGTTTGGCTTCTGACAGGGCTGATGTTCAGCTACATCAATGGCCGCCTTCTTTCACTGACTCTCCCCAGCAGCTGCTCTGATACCCTTTAACGTGCTTGATGCCACTGGCATTTATGAATGGTTATAATGACCTTTCAGATTGACTTGCAAGTGCTCCATTATGTTTGTTCAGTAGCAAAAAAATAACATTCGTTGGGGGAGAAAAAAAAAGCAATTTAAAAGCTGCAGTTCATGCTCATTTTTACAGCTCTTAAAGGGGCAAGAAACGCATTATATATTAAATAAAGAATTAGTGCTGGTGAGATCTCTCATTATCCTATCAGTGTAGCTGTTTTACATACCGTCAGCACACTTCATCACCAATTAGAAGGCAACCAAAAAAAAAAAAACACAACATGGAGAATATTTTGAAGTTAAAAAAGCGTAAGTTTAATGAAACGAACAGAACAAAATGCAGTTTGGATACAGAAATCTCATTTATGAACAAAATGAAAAATGGATGTTACATTTTTGTCTCCCCTTTTCACTTTATAATTCCGTTTCATAATCCTTTCAAAAAACAACTAAGAAGTGAGAAATAAAACTAAATCCTCTTTGGAAGAAGTAAGTTTTTTCCTTTAACCCTCCTGTTATGTTCACTTATCAGGAACAGCAAAAATGTTCCTGGGTCTTATTTAATTATCCAAAAAAGTAAAAAAAACAATAAATCCCAATAAACATTGTTTGTATCTCATTTTTAACTCCATTACTAACCATTTCTATCAATATTTAGTGTAATGGTTTTCTTTACCTCTCAGATCATGATTCAATGAGGATAATTTACTTGTTTTTCATTTAAAAAAATGCATGTTAAAACGTTTTAAACATGTATTGGAAAGACCTACATATAAAATACACTAGTTTTACATGACATTGTTTTTTTTTTTTTTTTTTTTTATTTTACATTTTGAATTGTTTCTTTTCATGGAGTTGATAAATTAACATAAGACAACTGCTCAGGATGGGTTTGCAAATATGTAAAATGAACCATTTTTATTTTATATGTTGATTACACTTGATAAACCAAGCAGAAAAAAAATCAGGAAAAATAATTGTAACATTTTTTTTTTTTTAGATTTTTCTCACTTTAAAATGACTGATAGACCATCGACTACAGTATATAGAGATGCCGCTACCCAGTTATTCATTTACTTATATTTCTCTTCGACCAACTTTTTTTTGTTGTTGTTGTTCTTGTGTCCTTTAAAAGAAAAAAAAACAAATACCTTCTTTTTTATGAAAGTAGTTCAACAAAACAATTACATGGTTACTGGTGTCTTGCTCCTTGATTCAGGAGGTGATATCACAAGTCTGTTCCCTCTCAATTAGTGTGATTAGGGTGATAATTCAAAGACAGCCGTGGTGTGTCCTTCATAATAGCCGTAATAATGGTTGTTTATGGAAAAAAGAAGAAGCTTTTCTCACACTCAAGTGAACAAATGCAGTGGTGCTACTGAAACAAAAAGAAGCTGCAGATCTCCTGCTGCATCAAATGAGGAGTCACATTATGGTTAGAAGTCAAATGAGTTTTCACAGGGTAGAATGAGCTCAATTACCTGCATTAATGGAACTTAGTGGTGACAGTGGAAATGGAAAGGAGATGGATTAAAATTGGCCTTTGGCGGGTGTGCAGCAGATTATCTAACCTCACCTCGAGAGTAGCTTCCAAAGCATGGATCACTTCGTCCTGTTTATATAAATGAGGAGACAGAAAAAGAGCTAGAATTCACATTACAGAGTATGAGAATAATGCTAATATGTGGGTGGGTTCACTTCATAGGTCTATGTATCTCTGCATGTCTCCAGGTGTAGCCTATATGGACATTTTGTTCTTTGCATGAGTTATATTCTCTTTTATCGTGTGTGTAGGTGCAGAAAAACTGAGCACATAAAACTCTGTCACATTGATACACTTAATGGTCTGAAGTCAAATGAAGGCATTTGATAATGATTTCACTGATTCAATAATAATTTTATGCCTGGCTAGCTTGAAAGTGGGCTTTAAAAACTCAATGTTTCAACATTTCAGTGTGAGTTTTTGTTTCATTCTATTTATTTTTTGTGTCTACCATGTTGTTGTAACCCACAAGTTTGAGTGGCTTAAGATGAACTAGGTTCAGTTTCAAAGTAACTCGCATTAGCTGTGGCCAGTCATTACAGTCAACTTCAAAGAGGTATACCATTCCATACTTGTTTCATTGACAGCCGAAACAGAAATATATGCAAATGAGAGCAGCTTTAATTAAAATTTGGCTTAATTAAATACCAGCACAGGGGGTCCTTGACTTACGTCAGAGTTCCGTTTCTACGGATCCACCTAAGCCAATTTTTGCTGTAAGTCAGAACTCCACCGAAAATGTAAACAAAACCTTTACGTGCATCATGATATCCATCAGTTCTTCGGAAAAATCATGAATACCAATAACTTTGATGTATGTATGAGTCATTTTACAAGTAGATAACAGAATATGTTGCACTGTATTTACAACTGGAGGGTTTTATTATAGGGCTGCACAGTGGCGTAGTGGTTAGCACTTTCGCCTTGCAGCAAGAAGGTCCCTGGTTCGCGTCCCGGCTTTCCCGGGATCTTTCTGCATGGAGTTTGCATGTTCTCCCTGTGCATGCGTGGGTTCTCTCCGGGTACTCCGGCTTCCTCCCACAGTCCAAAAATATGCTGAGGTTAATTGATTATTCTAAATTGCCCGTAGGTGTGAATGTGTGAGTGCTTGTTTGTCTATATATGTAGCCCTGCGACAGACTGGTGACCTGTCCAGGGTGTCCCCTGCCTTCGCCCGAGTCAGCTGAGATAGGCTCCAGCCCCCCCCATGACCCTAGTGAGGATTAAGCGGTGTATAGATAATGGATGGATGGATGGATGGATGGGTTTTATTATATATAATTTCACTTCCAAGGAGATGGCTTTCCTTTTCTTCGAAGCATCAGAAGAGTCTGACTTCACTTGAAGGGCAAAAAGTTACCAAACGTAGCACAATCCAAGGTGGCGTACAACCGGTGAATGTAAACAAAGTCGTCTTATAGCACCATGTGACGATGTATTTGTCCACTCTGTTGCCAGCTAGTTCCACATAAACCAGTTCTGACGAACTTTCTGAAGAATATTTGATTTCCATTGTGGAAAGAATGCCACAAGTGTGTTAAGCTGTTGTCTGCCAAAGGTGGCTACTTTGATGAGTCAAAAGTTTAGAATACATTTTGGTTTCTAAATTGATTTTTTTTTCAAAAAAATTTTACCTCATTTGTTTATTTGTTACGTGTTTACATTTCAGAGTACAATGAGATATAAACAAGCATCATTTCCAATAAAAAACTGGAAAAATTGGAGTGTTCTAAAACTTTTGACACGATTAATCACACTACACCCATATACTGTTAGGGAAAATTTTGAATTTTCCTTTGCTTTCATTCAGCAAACCCTAAATGACTAGCATCAAAGAAATCTTCTTTGTCAGTGTGCACACTGCTGCTCACTTTACACTGTACTCTGATCTATTTCCCTGCATGACTTTCAGCAAAAACCCACCTGAAATGTTGAAATACCACATATGTCATTTTAATTGCTGCCATGCAATGAATGTGCCTCTCTGCTCATAGCGTATGAGCTGACAGTACAGACCTGACTGGTTGAATGCAGTGTGTGGGATTGGAGGAAGATTAAAGGTACAAACAATGCAAATCTCTTCAAAGGCTGAAAGAGATAGAAATCGAGTGTAGTACTATATAACCACAAGACATGAATTCTCGCACACATTTCCTTTCACCCTGACATGTCTTTTCAGATCATTTAGTGGCGGTTTCTGCGTCAAGCTAGAGATGAGGTGTGTTAGATTAACAGGCCTAACATGTCCTCTTATGCAGTGTGTGTGAAAAACAATGGCAGGCGGCTGAAAAAGAATGCCATCCCATACAGCACTGTGTGCACTGGAGTACATGGAGGAGGCAGAACCTGACAAAACTGCTGCAAGAAGTACAGATGAACACCGCATCTTGGAGATTTCAAATTAAAGTGCAGCCCCGGAGGCTGTTGTTGCACAAGTGGCAACAGGTTAATAGCAAACTCTGAAGTACAGTGTAGTGTTAGCTATAGTAAGGCTGGAGCAGCAAAACCCCTGAAGATATTGAACAGAGTTTGCGTGTACTTTTCTGCTTATGAGACACATTTCTCAGTTATAAAAGAAAAATGTGTAACTTCTTCTTTCAGGAGGTACAGTCATCTGGCTTTAAATTACAAGGCCGAGCAGTGTTATTGTCTGAGAGAAGGTATTTCTTTCGTTCACCTCTGTCTGAGAAGCCCTGTGAAGAGAGGCGGGAGAGCTAAATGATAACAGACAAGAGTTGAGATGAGAGTTTTCAAACAGAAATAATTTTAAAAGATATTACAGATAGGCAGGAAATTTGCCAGGATCAGCAACTTACATTTCTATTCTTTTGTATATTTTTATACCATGTCCTGTTTTTGCAAAGGTCACATAACGTTCATATAATCTGACTTAGAACCAAAGTCGTGTCCTGTTACTTTCAACCAGATAAGTTAATCAAAAAGTAGTTTAATGGTTAAAAACTTGACACATTTATTATTCTGCCAAGGAATGCAGCGAAGTTATGTGACAATGGTGTCTGTCTGTCTTTCTTCCTCTTGTCAGTTCTGGAAAGTACTGTGTGCTGCATGTGCTGACCCAGTTAGGCATATCAGATTTGTATGGGCCTTGTTCATGTTAACCCACTTCTCCCCAAATCATAATTTATTTTCTCTTTCCATTTTCCCACCAGCATTTTTCAGCTGTGAAAATCTATGATTTGCTGCATTCACTCAGCTTTGTGACGCTCCTCCTGCTATTATTCCTACCACCCAGCTCTGAAAATTTCATCAACAATTTCAATTAGAGGTCTGCACAGATTTGGCTGTGTGGTACTTTGCATCTGGTACCTTGTGGGGACAACATGTCCCACATGCACTACATGTCTGGTCCATAAATTTCAACATCCAGCTTGGAGAGCTGCCAGGTCATGATCAGATTCGCAGTGACCCAGCCGAGAGCGTATGTTCGATATTGATTCCATTGCTATTGATAACTTTCTGCTGAATGTAAGACCCCAAGGAAATATTACTGCTGTAAGGAATTCATTTTTAGTCAGTTTGCACTACAGACAGACAGACACTGTTTGCATTGCTCAGATTGCAGGAGTGTAAACAAATTGTTGGATGAAAGGCGAAAAAAGTGCATAGAAAGGTCATTTTATTTTTCAAATTCAAGAAACATATAGGCAAGGCAAGGCATTTTATTTGTATAGCACATTTCACACACAGGAGTAGCTCAATGTGCTTTACATAGAAACAACAAAAAAAATCCCAAGAATTAAAACATACTATACAAAATAAAATAAAACCTGATTATGAATACAATAAAAAACAAACAAAAAAATAATGCAGCAAAAAGAATAATTTACATTAAAATTATGAACAGAACACAACAATTTATGCTGGAGAAACTGTGGCAAAATTGGAGACCACACTCACATATTAAAGGACTTTCCAAAACTGACACAATTTTTTGGGGATTCAAGTGGAAATAAGATCCATTTTAAGTCTTGATTTGCCACTTGAGCCATTGTTCTATATAATCTGTTCTATTTCAGAGGAAACGATGGATAAAAAAAAGGCATATCTATTACATATTCTAATACTGGTGGCAGAGAAAGTGATTACTGTGTCTTGGCTCCGCCCACTACCTCCCACCCTCCACCAATGGAGAGAGAGATTAAAGAAAGTGCATTTAATGGAAAAAAATAACAGCAAAACTCCATTTGAAGTTGGGTTCCTTTATGAATTTATGGGTTCCTGCTATTGCTTGCTTTAATTGAATTTTACATGTCTGACAGGCTGGGGGAGATGCTTTTGTTTGAATTGCAAGTGGAGATGTAATGATATTTGGGTCTGGATTGCATATATTTACGTTTCAAAACCCCTAGGTGCTCTTTAATTGAATTTATCTTTAAACTTAACTTGAAATGCTCCTCTTTATGTGGGTTTAGATGATGCCATGAATACACGAAAAAAAGGAAAATTTTGAACCTGGATTTGAAAATGTGAACATTTGGTGCTGACCTCGGTTCACTTGGTAGCTTGTTCCATTTGTGTGCAGGATAACAGCTAAATGCTGCTTCACCATGTTTGGTTTGAACTCTGGGCTCTACTATCTGACCTGTAGTTCTCAGAGCCCTACTGGGTTTATATTCCATTAATTTGCTATTGATGTATTCTGGACTTCAACCATTCAGTGACTTGTGGACCAGTAGCGGAACTTGAAAGTCTATTCTGACATGTTCTGATCTCTTTGTTCTGGTCAACACTCGAGCTGCAGATGTTTCATGCTCTTTTGGGGGAGTTCAGTCAGAAGTCTGTTACAGTAGTCGAGTCTACTGGAGATGAAAGCATGAATAAGCTTCTCCTGGTCTTTTGTGGAAATGAATCCCTTAAGGTCTCTATACACTGTGCGATTTTAACAGTTTTTACAATCTCAGTGAACGGAGCCCTTGCCCTTGTGACTTTTATGTGTTTGGAGAGAAATCACAATAAAAGAAGAAGGAGGAGAATATGGACGCAGTCGGATCTGTAGTTCCGCCGCTATATCCTTCCATGCTTCATCCTTTTTTGTCACGGTGGTGGTACGAGCTGCAGGACACGTCATAAAGGCAGGGCTTCTGCTGCCACAACTCTACCAGGCTGTCTTCTTTGATTAAATCCCACATACTTGTTTTGATGCATTTTGCCATTGTTGCCACAAATCATCTGTTTGGGTTTAACACCAGTGTTGTGCTGATCAGTACATCATTTCACACTGCATTTCTATTGGTTAGTTCGATGACGTAGGTCACAGCAGCAGTCATACTGTGAGATGATCACCCCAAATTTCTGACAGTCAGAATTTTATCGCAGCTTGACAATGGTCGTCTTTGAACCTGTCTCACTGTGCGACGTAGGATTTAGAGCCAAGAGCAAAGATATCGCCATGATTCTCTCACGATTGTTATCTTTCATCTGGGATGGCTGAAAATCACACAGTGTGTAGTGGCCTTTAATTCTAGATATGTTCTTAAGGTGATAGAAGGCTGTTTTGGTGACTGACTTGATATAATGTTGACCTGTATTGCAATTTAAGTACAGTCCTCCCTCACCGCATCTCACTGTATCGCAGATTTTTAATTTGTATATGTCTAATTTTGTATGCCATTTTTTTTTGCCATGTCGTGGGATTTTGTGGTATCTTGGTATTTTTATATAATTATTATTTCAATTATTTTTGCAGTAAAATAGGCATTTTCTAGCCTAAAAAGTTGAAAACAATATAAAAAATATAAAAAATAATAATTATAAGATATCAAAAGAACATTAAAATGTGTAATGTACAGTGCTGGGTGCTGATTGGCTCAGCGACCGTAGCATCAGTCTCCTCTGTCTACCATGTGTAGCAGCATTCAGCATCTCACCTTGTCCATTTCACATAGACATCTGCGTGGTGTTGCTCTGCAGTGCTGTGTTTTTGTGAAGTTTTCGTAAAAATTGAATTTATTTCAAGCTCTACGAAGTCAATCAAACATTTTGCACCTTCTAAGGCTTCTAGCACTGAACCCAAGCACCAGAGGAAGATGCTTACTATCGCAGAAAAGGTGGAACTCCTTAAAATATATGTAAATAATAAAATAAATATAAGGTCCCTATTTTGCGGATTTTCGCCTCAGCGGGGGTTAGGTTCTGGAACCTAACCCCCACGATAGATGGAGGACGACTGTACATCATTTAGTTTTTTTGCCATATTTTTTAATTAATTCTTCTCTCATTTGTAATTCACATTAGCAATGAAGATTTCCCTTTTTAATCTAATCAAGCTGATATAATTTGTAATGAAAACTGTATTAAGTTTGATCTTGTGATTTTTACACTCCCTGGCCCCCCTAGCACTTTACATACGCTCCCTCAGCGTTGTTTATTCAAATGAATGCTAAGAGCTAAAGAAAGAAAGGAAAAAACAAAACAGCCTAATAGTGGCTCTGATGATCACACACAGATTGAGACACACAGGTGTATCTGATCTGCTTCACCGCAGAAAACAATCAAGCTGATAGCTGCATATGGTTACATGGTAATATCATTAACATCTTAATTTAACCATGGATTGGAAATTGCTACATCCCAAAAGCCCACATGAATTCGTCCAATGCGCTCACACTACAGTAGCAATGATATATAACAGCATGATTGGATGCCATGAGTATTGGGTTTAAAAACTGCTTGCATCCAAAGCACTGTGCAGCCCTTCTTATTACCAGTGAAAGTAAACACAGGCATGCTAAGAGAACTCTTTAAATGTCAGTCACCTAGCCCCTCTACTCCTCAGTCTGCTGCTGTGTGTGTGCTGTGCAGAGCAGCATGCCCACTCAGAAGGGAGAACATTGATTTTTTTCCCTTGGATAACAAGGCTTGACTGACTTGGGTGCTTGCCTGAGTTCGATTGCTTCCTCTCCCTGCTGGTTGTCTGTACAGATCTCAGACGTACACTTCAAAATTCGAAATGTCTTCATGCGTCCGTGGATGTCTTTAGAAAGAGAAGCCCCAAGGTTCTTTGACTGACACCGTTCAGCGCAGATTAAAGTGTCCCACAACAAAGCCGATGTTCAATCAGGGAGACTGGACCAGAGTGAAAAACTGGGAGACAAGTTTCAGCTGCAATTACTTTCAGCTTTGATTGATTAAATGCAGCCCTTTTAGAAGTAAAACTGAGTTTTGCAAGTTCTTGACAATTCCACACTTAGACAGACAATGGTGGTGGCAGCTGGGAATACTTCATTACTGCAGCTCAAGACAAGAATTTCAATACTGTATGACGTGCAGTCTGGGCTGGAATCTGTTTGAGTTAAAAGATTGTTGCTACAGTGATTTGTGTTCAAATAAACACCTTGGACGCATCTGTGCACAGTCGCAATGTAAATTATACAACTCACTATATGAAAATAAACAGATAAGACACTCTGAAACAGCACATGTATTTGTAGTGTGCATATTTCTTTGCCCTCCCACTGACTTGTCCCCCACTTAGTACAATTTATATGATGGTATACCCATCACATGAATTGTTATTATCTAGTTTCAGGCATTTTGAGAAGTATCAACAGAAATCCCAGTGGTTTGCAGAGTGGGTGGTGTATTATTACCTCATTGTTTGGTGTGCAACATTTCCTTTAATATGAAACTTCTGCACCTCTTGTGATCCTGGCATGAAATTGAAGCTGGAACTATATTCTGACACAAATATGAGAAGAGTAACACAAGAACAGCTTTGTAAACAAGTCAAGGGACACTGTCCAACTCATAACTCCAAGTTACACTCTTGGGTGAAAGCTTTAGATTTAATAATACACCTCAAGGCTTCATGAAGGATTACAGAACAGACACAAGATGGTGTAAATGTTTACAGATGAGGCCCCCTAATCGGCCCTTTCAGCCTTTCTGTTTTCATTGTGGTGGGAATCCACCAGACTTATGACATGATGCAATAATTTGCAACAGCTTCAGTCACCGTATCAATTCAGAGCATGCCAAAGCAACGACAAATAGTTGTTACTGGATGGGAAACTAGAAAAGCACTCGGAGAGCGCGGTACTCCGCCAAGGCTGTTCATTCCCCCATATGGCACTGTCAGAAATGTAGCATTTGTTTATTAGTTACTGATGATCAGAAATCACAGCAACATACAATATGTCCATTTAACCCTTTGATGCACAAAATGGGTCAAAAGTGACCCATATTCAATGGAAAATGGGTATCTCTTGACCCATGTTGTGCATCAAAGGGTTAATATAGATGTACCCACAAACAAAATGACCTTGCGCTGAGCACAGGCATGTGACGTAGGATGAAGGCAGGGTCGTCATTATGTAATTGCAGGCCTTTTTGTAACATAGATGACGAGTGTCATAGTTGACATTTTTTGCTGTTTTCAGGCCTAAAATCAACATAGCACTATAACCAAACACCACATGGCATTTTACCATATCCTAATGAGGATAAAGCCGCGTACAGATAATGGATAGATGTTTTCATTGGACTTATTTGCAATTTTAAAATCTTTCATCAGCATAAAAACTTTTCCACTTCAGCCAAACTGAACACTTTTTGTATTTTTAGAAGGGTTGTCGACTACATTCAAAGTAAAAGGAATTAGCTTGTTTTTGTGCTTATGTGCTGTACTATTTTTTGTATAAAGAATATAAAGAAGCACAATACTGTATGTTAGTGTATTTACTGGAAAGAGTTTTCAGACACATGTCAAAGGTGTTGTTCAGTCGTGAGCGAGAATGCTCCAGCTCATAGTCAAGTAGAGGCCCAGTACACACAGTTGCATTATACCTAAAGATAGTGTGATTATAAACCAGAGTGCTGACTGTCTCTCAGCTCTCATCCTTGCTCAGCAGAGAGACCAAGCGTGTCAACCAAGTGGTGTCATCTGTCTGTTTCCCAGCATGCCCAGCACTCAAATCCACTGCCAGTTTCTGCAGCCTGGATGTAGGCTGTTATAAATAATAGAAAGCCCTGTGGATTGGGAATTCATGTACTAAAAACAATGGAGGAGCCATGCTGTTTTGCCTGTGCCAAGTTAACATCATGTCATTACACATTAACGAGGCGCACGACTCATAACCTGCTCTTATTCTTTGAAAGCTGTTTTATTTTTTCATGAACACTGGCCAGAGTTTTTGACATGGACTGTCTGTGGGGAGATTTTTCTGAAGTTGCAAAGTGACTGGAAGCCTGCGTGAGAAAGTGCTTGATGTCACAACAAAAGGGTCAGCTTACTTCAGGTTCAGAGATGGAAGGTGAGTTTGTTTTTATGTAGTACTGATGTGATTACCATCATAATCTACGATGCGAAGGTTTTCAGTGATTGTTAAAAGTCTTACTGCTTTTGTTTTTACTGCTACACGACCGTTCAAAAGTTTGGGGTTACCCAGACAATTTCATGTTTTCCATGAAAACTCACACTTTTATTCATGTGCTAACATAACTGCACAAGGGTTTTCTAATCATCAATGAGCCTTTCAACACCATTAGCTAACACAATGTAGCATTAGAACACAGGAGTGATGGTTGCTGGAAATGTTCCTCTGTACCTCTATGGAGATATTCCATTAAAAATCAGCTGTTTCCAGCTACAATAGTCATTTACCACATTAACAATGTCTACACTGGATTTATCATTCATTTAATGTTATCTTCATTGAAAAAAAAATGTTTTTCTTTCAAAAATAAGGATATTTGTAAGTGACCCCAAAAATTTAAACAGTAGTGTACAAAAACTCAACATTCCAGTAAGTGCCATCTTGTTTATAGAGTGAGTCTCCTAGCTTTATTCTTTGGGTCTGAGGGCATTAAGTCTTTGTTTTAGGTGCACATTTTGGAGTGCTTTTCCTCCACTAGTATATTGCTCTTATATTGCTGGACAAAATTGTTGGTACCCCTCGGTTAATGAAAGAAAAACCTACAATGGTCACAGAAATAATTTAAACCTGACAGAAGTAATAATAAATAAAAATTCAAAGAAAATTAACCAATGAAAATCAGACATTGCTTTTGAACCTTGGTTTAACAGAATTATTTTAAAAAATAAACTCATGAAACAGGCCTGGACAAAAATGATGGTACCCTTAACTTAATATTTTCTTGCACAACCTTTTGAGGCAATCACTGCAATCAAACCATTTGTGTAACTGTCAGTGAGACTTCTGCACCTCTCAGCAGGTATTCTGGTCCACTCCTCATCAGCAGACTGCTCCAGTTGTCTCAGGTTTGAAGGTTCCTTCTCCAGACGCCATGTTTCAGCTCCTTCCACAGATGTTCAATAGGATTTAGATCAGGGCTCATAGAGGCCACTTCAGAATAGTCCAATGTTTTCCTCTTAGCCATTCTTGGCTGTTTTTAGCTGTGTGTTTTGGGTCATTATCCTGTTGAAAGACCCATGACCTGCGACTGAGACCAAGCTTTCTGACACTGGGCAGCACATTTCTCTCTAGAATACCTTGATAGTCATGAGATTTCATTGTACCTGCACAGATTCCAGACACCCTGTACCAGATGCAGCAAAGCAGCCCCAGAACATAACAGAACCTCCTCCATGTTCCACAGTAGGGACAGTGTTCTTTTCTTCATATGCTTCATTTCTGAGTCTGTGAACATAGAGCTGATGTGCCAAAAAGTTCCAGTTTTGTCTCGTCTGTCCATAGAACATTCTCCCAGAAGCTTTGTGGCTTGTCAACATGCAGTTTGGCAAATTCCTGTCTGGCTTTTTTATGATTTGTTTTCAACAATGATGTCCTCCTTGGTCGTCTCCCATGAAGTCCACTTTGGCTCAAACAATGACGGATGGTGTGATCTGACACTGATGTAGCTTGACCTTGGAGTTCACCTTTAATGTCTTTAGAGGTTGTTCTGGGCTCTTTTGTTACCGTTCGTATTATCCGTCTCTTCCATTTGTCATCAATTTTCCTCCTGCAGCCACATCCAGGGAGGTTGGCTACAGTCCCATGGATCTTATATTTCTGAATAATATGTGCAACTGTAGTCACAGGAACATCAAGCTGCTTGGAGATGGTCTTATAGCCTTTACCTTTAACATGCTGGTCTATAATTTTCTTTCTAATCTCCTGAGACAACTCTCTCCTTGGCTTCCTCTGGTCCATGTTTAATGTGGTTCACACCATGTCACCAAACAGCACAGTGACTACTGTAACCCTATAAATAGGCCGACTGACTGATTACAAGTTTGTAGACACCTGTGATGCTAATTAGAGGACACACCTTGATTGAACATGTCCCTATGGTCACATTATTTTCAGTCTTTTCTAGGGGTACCATCATTTTTGTCCAGGCCTGTTTCATGAGTTTATTTTTTAAAATAATTCTGTTGAACCACGGTTCAAACGCAATGTCTGATTTTCATTGGTTAATTTTCATAGAATTTTCATTTATTATTACTTTTGTCAGATTCAAATTATTTCTGTGACCATTGTGGGTTTTTCTTTCATTAACCGAGGGGGACCAACAATTTTGTCCTTGTGTGTACTGTTGTTGCACAAAGTCAGTCTCCTTCCAGACAGGGTGCTTCTGTACCCAAGTCCTCAACTAATAGAATGCCAGCCATGATGTTGAACGGTGAAATTGTCACTAACTTCCCCTTCAAGCTGTTACTGTGTAAACAGGTTAAAAATGGCTTTTTACAGCGTCCTTGAAGGGTGTTTGCTGTTTAACCAGGTTTAACAGATCACTCCCCAGCACAAATCACTCAGATCAGGTCCTGAAGAGCCACTTATATTAATGGTGCTATTACTTTCTTCAAATGTAAGTGGCATAGGCATATTTACAGCATGGCAATACATCCATGATGATATATCTGGCTTTCAAGTATTAATTACCCATAGTAATACCACCCTCATCACCCTCATGGTGATCTTTTCCTACAGTTAAGTGACGACTCTCATGCATATCCCATTGTGTGACTGAAGAACAAAAAAAAGAATTTGATGTAAAATGTCTCATAATTCATGCTTCAGGTCACTTCCCAGCACAAATTCCTCAAATCAAGACCTCAAGGGTAAGTTATATTAATGGTGCTAGTACTTTCGTACATTGATATAAGGTCAGAACAACTTATTTTCCTTGGTGTGATTGGTGATTGATATTTTTAGTGTGTACAAAGTAACAACAGACTGAATCAAAACAGCAGATCACATAATCATGTTATCTTACATTTTTCAATGCATTTGTAAGATTGACATTCAGTACTTCTTCGGGGTCTTACTAAATACAGGGTCTCAAATCAATGAGATTTTAATTAACGGGGCTGGGGGACATGCTGCCAGAGGTTTAAGTTCCTGAGAGTATCTCAAAACCTTTATGGTGGTCTTTCCATACAGTTCAGTGGAGACTCATGCATCTCCCATTGTGTGAATGTAGAACAAAAAAGATACTAAAATGATTACAGTTTGATGGAAAGTGTCTCATAGTTCATGCTTCAGGTCACTCCCAAGCAGAAATCACTCAAATCAGGACATCAAGAGTAAGTTATATTAATGGTGCAATTACTTTCTTCAAATGTAATTGGCAAAGGCATATTTCCATAACGGGAATACATCCACGATGATATCCTTGGCTTTCAAGTACTAATTACCCATAGTAATACTGTCGCTTAGAAACAAACAACAAAATAAATGCTGATGTGTTTCTGTGTTTCTATATCTCTGGTTCAAATCTCCAAAGTCACAGACAAAGACAAATGAAATACATACAATAAGGCCCAAGAGGCCTTATATTAAACATGTAATCTATGCTTTAAGAAGTAAAGCGAGTGGGCCTGCTTTGAGACAGGGATAATTTCATTAGTCAACGTCCTACCTTTTATTCTAATGGTTGGGGGCTTTTGACAAGGTTGTTTCACCAACATCTAAGAAGTTTTGTGAGTACACACAGGTGACCTAACTATAAGGAAATACATTCAAACTCAAGCTTAGGACATTTGCACAGCAGCAGTAACTCTGAGTGCAAACAAGTAGTTCTGTGCAGCAGCAGAACAGAACTTTACTCCAAGTATGGTCAATTAAGGAAAGGAAAGTAACTTCATACTTGTGAGGAAACATCTTGCATTATTCCACAGCACAGTCATAAAAATTTTATCACTCCGTGTATCAATTAACTTTTGGCTGTTTGTACAAGACAGAGCTGTTAAACAGATGAATGAAACACCTTTGATGTATCATAAATTATCCGCCTCTGCTTTGCCTCGTCATTACACACTCGTTATGGGACTAAATGTCCAATGTTTATGGTCATGGGAGCTCTGACTGCACTTAAAAATACACACATACCATCACTTGTTCTATGCACTGAAGATGGCAGCAATTAATTGTGCAAAATTGTGGCTGCAATATGTGTGCAAGTCAAAGTAAAATATAATATAGGTTCATTTTTTCCTAGATGTATACAATAAAAGATCCTATGAGTTGTTTTGATCATGCTTATCCTTAATAATATGTGACAGTTTAATGGTAAATCTTGAACTTGCTGTGTCTGTTGCATCTAACAAGATGAAGTAATGTTCATATGAGATCAGAACAACTTATTTTCTTTGGTTTGATTGGTGATTGACATTTTGTGTATAAAGGAACAAAATCGAAACAACAGATCACGTAATCATGTTATCTTACATTTACCAAGGCATCTGTAAGATTGGCATTCAGGACCACTAAACACAGGGTCTCATATCAATGAGATTTTAATTAACGAGGTTGAGGGACAGGCTGCTAGAAGTTTAAGTTCCTGGGAATATCTCATAACCCTCGTGGTGGTCTTTCCATACATTTACATGTGCTGGAGACTCCCATGCATATCCCATTGTGTGATTGTAGAATAAAAAAAATACTAAAATGATACGAGTCTCATAATTCATTCTTCATGGGACTCATTTGTTTCACATGATATCAACTAAACAAGAACATGTCAGTGTAGCGAAATGGCAGTTAAGAAAAGTCTATTTTCCAGCTTGAAAGGTCTTCCTCTGCTGACTGACAGACGACAACATGCACTCTGCTACTGCTGCAACCTCTTTTTAGCACATATCTGTCAATCTGCAGATGTCTGGTTTCATTAAAAAAAGATCCAGAGGAGTTGAAAGTGAAGTTAAATAATATAGGCTGGCAACTCCGACGGTCTGGTAAGCAAAGAGAGATTTGTTGTTGTTTTCTGGCTTTCCTTTGAGAGTCTGGGAAATCATGGGAGCGTCCCAGGAGAAACAAGAAAATGGAGGAGAAACAGTAGAAGGCTTTTAAATGTGAGAGTTAAAAATGAGAGTGTTTGCTACAACGGATGGTCTCTAATGAGTGTTTCCATCTCCTCTTCATGTCACAGCTGATAAAAATGGACTGCTATTGCCTAAAGACACTCATCTGAACTGGATAAGAATGAATGAATCACGCAAACAAGGAAACGATCCAAATGCATTCGACTTTAGCATACAGCCTGGATGATGTACACTATCATTCAAAAATTTTGGGGTCATCCAGACAATTTCATGCGTTCCATGAAAACTCACACTTTTATCCATGTGCTAACATAACTGCACAAGGGTTTTCTAATCATCAATGAGCCTTTCAACACCATTAGCTAACACAATGTAGCATTAGAACACAGGAGTGATGCTTGCTGGAAATGTTCCTCTGTACCTCTATGGAGATATTCCATTAAAAATCAGCTGTTTCCAGCTACAATAGTCATTTACCACATTAACAATGTCCAGACTGTTTTTCTGATTCATTTAATGTTATCTTCATTAAAAAAAAATGCTTTTCTTTCAAAAATAAGGACATTTCTAAGCGACCCTAAACTTTTAAACAGTAGTATATCATGAATGAAATATACCCTTATCTAGCTGATTTGAATTGATTGATATTCCCCTCATTCTGACACACGCAGAGAAAGGTAAATTCTCAGGTAAATTCTGAACCATTTGATATCCATTTCTTGTAATTATGAGGTAGTTAGTCACAATTACCAGATAAGACGTGCAAATCGTTGTTACTGTTTTGTGAATACAATGTGCTTCAGTATTCATCAGTGACATTATGATGCTTTTTCTTGACCATACTTGAACAGGTTAATAAAGCAGCAATATCAACTTCTAATACTGTGATGGTGAAGGAAACTGTTTTACTAATCAAAAGTTTAGAGACTAATGGTGGTAAAATAGGGATTGTCATAGTTTTTGTTGACAGAATTTTCACTGTAATGGAGGATAGCAGTTGATTTAATTTCTCCCAGAATCATCCATCCATCCATCCATTATCTATACACCGCTTTATCCTCATTAGGGTCACAGGGGGCTGGAGTCTATCCCAGCTGACTGAGGGTGAAGACAGGAGACACCTGGACAGGTCACCAGTCTATCACAGGGCTACATGTACGGGGGGGGGGCAACATGCAGCAATAGATAGATAGATAGATACTTTATTAATTCCAAGGTAAATTCAAGACTTCAAGATTTGCTGTTTTATATAGAATAAATAAGTAATTGCTGTAGTAAATATATAGGTGAGTCAATAATCTGTCAGCCGTCAGTCAAAACAAATGAGACTGAGTCAGTGAACATCACCGGCTGCTCATAGGACAGTGCATATTTAGTGAGGTGAAGTTTGTAGAGTAAATCATTCAAACTGTGAAAGGGTTATTAATTTATAATCTACAGAGTACTGGTAGTAAAGCAGCCATTTCAGCATCTCATTTTATGAAAAATAAATAAATATATACATAAAACTGAGACATTGTTTATTGGATTTTTTGCAAGGTGACCCCAGTCTCACTCTAAAACTGAATTTCAGGGCTGCAGTTCTATTTTTTCCAGAGCTACTTATTGTGGCTTTTATTTATTTCATTATTTATATTTATTTATACCAGTGTGAATAACGTTTCATTTTGTAGTCTTAAGAAAATGTGGAACTCCTGTAGCGCTAACTGAAGCTAAGACGAGATGTGAATCGCTCTCCCACAGTCAGTGGTAAATGTCACCATAGATGCACAGTCTCTCTCTCTCTCTCTCTCTCTCTCTCTCTCTCTCTCTCTCTGCACCTGGATGTTGCCTGCCACGACCAAAGCACTTGATGATATAAGACTCACTGGCAGCAGCTTTCTTCTCCTCTTCAGCTTCAGCGACATGACAGGTGGAAGAAGAAGTTCCCATCACCTGGGTCCTATTCAGGCTAGGTCCTGGTAGTTACAGGTTTACCTGCTGCAGTATCAGCTGTGAAGATACACATTTACCCCAAATTACTGCATGTTAATATCAATCTTGTGATAAAAAGAATTGATTCCTAAACAGAAAAGTTGGGATTAAAATTTCAGTATCTGTCTGCACACCAGCATTTTTCACTGCAAGGATTATTCAACAGCATAGTGTGCATGGTTGGTTCTTCTGCTTTGTTGTGAGATCAACACTTCCCATCCACTTACAGTATCCACACAATGAAAAGACTCATCTCCCCTGTGGGTTTGGTGGTTTTGTCCCAGTATTGAATCTGCTGCAGAGGTCGCGGTCTCACAGTGGATTCAATTAGTGTGACTGCCCTGTGGTTAACTTACTTGCTTCATTAGAATTGTTTATTTTATGACAAAGGAGCACTGGGGAAATCGTTGCCTGCATAGAATCTTATTGAGCAAAACAGAAGCAAGCTTTGTCACAACACCAGTGGTGGATCAGATGGTGCAGCAGATGTAGGGTTGGTGGCTTAATAACTTTAATAATTGTCTATCAGCAAGGCACTGAACCTGCAGTTACTCCTAATGCATGGCAGCTCCTCCACCATTGTTCTGTAAACGGGAAACAGTATAAAGCACTTATACCAAACTAAGATGTACACTACCGTTTAAAAGTTTGGGGTCACTCAGAAATGGCCTTGTTTTTCAATGAAGATAACATTAAATTAATCAGAATACAGTCTAACACATGCACATGATTCGGTCATGCCCCAAACTTACTGAATTTTGGCGGGCCATTTTTGATACGTTAGGAACGGTCCTCTGTAGAACAGTGAACCCTGACCCACTTGTCTCTCTTGTTGGATTGCCCCCGGCACTCGGTTGGTCCAAATCCTCACAACACGTTATTGCTTTTACCACTCTGCTTGCCAGGAGGCTCATTCTCCTGAAATAGACTCATTCATCTCCACCTACACATACTAGATGGATTCAAGAAATTTTACAATGTGTGAGACTTGAGAAAATCAGTTTCTCCTTTAAGGGTTCCTTTTATTAATTTTGTTATACAGGGTTATTCAAAGAGAATGAACCGATTTCATTACGCAATATTTTACAAAGAAAAAACAATAGAAAACTCCAGCCAAGTCACAAGTATTCTACTCACAACTTTTATTTGATGTTTAAGGTCATCGAATGACATCGAATAACAACAGTGATCAATTCAGTGGATTGTGATATGCTGATACGCATCTGGGAGGAGTTCTCTTATCGCATTGATGTTGTCCGTGCTGCAGGTGGTCGCCACATTGAACACTTGTAAGACAAGAAATAAAAGTTGATTTTGAGTAGAATACTTGTGACTTGGCTGGAGTTTTCTGTTGCTTTTCCTTATTAAATATTGCATAATGAAATTGGTTCATTCTTTTTGAATAACCCTGTTATATTTTTCCATTTGTCGATACTTCAGATCATCTGATTGTCTTGTGCATTTTGTTACTTGTGGTATGAAAGAGTTCGACTGAGTGAGTTGTTTGGGTAGGGAAAGGGTACTTGCCCTCTAGTGCACCTTGGTTTCAAAGAAGAGATTATTTTTAACTGTAGCAGGGTTTAATACATTTGATTAATGACCACTGTTGTGCATCTGTAATGTCTTATATCTCTGTACTCATGCCATTAATGGAAAAAATCAATAAAAGCATCTGACAAAAAAAAAAAAGAAATGCAGTCTAGACATTGTTAATGTGGTAAATGACTATTCTAGCTGGAGACATTCTAATGCTACATTGTGTTAGCTAATGGTGTTGAAAGGCTTATTGATGATTAGAAAACCCTTGTGCAGTTATGTTAGCACATGAATAAAAGTGTGAGTTTTCATGGAAAACATGAAATTGTCTGAGCGACCCCAAACTTTTGAACGGTGGTGTAAGTGCAGACCATTTACACCCTGACAGATTTCAGATTTTCTACAATTCTGAGGACAAAGAAACTGTAGAGATCCTAAATACTAATTATGCCTAAAAGTCCTGTTGGTAGCAGCATTTTAAAACTAGTGGTTTTAGTTTTCCAAAAAAGGCAATCATTACAGCGTTCTTATCTCTGAATGAATGAAGCCTCGACCCTGCTATAACTTGCGTTGTCCATGTTCGTCAGACTGTGTGCAGCTTGGCAATAGAGCTTCAACGTTCTAGCAGAAATCAGGACGGCACCGTGTGTCAGACATCACCAGACACGGAGCTCAGGTGTGCGATTTGTGCTCATCTTGACAGACAATCAAATTAAATTATTCCATTTCCTTCTCCGTGCTGCATCCATTTGTGTTCTCTCTGCTATTTCTTTTCGTACCATCATTTCATCTTGAACATATTACGATACAGCATGAACGTATCAAAAAATCCACAGCAGCACCACAACCCATGAGTGACCAGAAAATGCATCAGCTCTACATTTCCCGTGTCTTAGATTCCAAACTTTCAAAAACAAAACATGAAAAATGTACAATATGCAATCATCACAGCAAGTACTGGCAAACAAAAATTAAAAAAGAATAAAACTATTTCTGCCAAAACACGTGCACTGTATATTAACTTAACATGATTATTTCACGGTATGATATTCTTCTACATCTCCAGTTATGAGCCATCCATCTCTTTGGCAAAAACACACACTAATAAAAATTCTGCTGTCTCTTTTAAATATCAGGCTATAAATAATAGTAAATATTGTGAGATTGTGGGAAGAGAAGGTGTTCTGAAACCTTCTGTTCAGCTGGGTGATGTATCACTTTCCTGGAGTTCTTCATCGACCGACATTTATAGCAAATATCATTTCTTTTTGCTCTCACTACATTTAAAGCAAATTAGTGTAATACTATTATCTAAATATTATGTAGTTTCTCTTATTTTCTTTCAGTGACACATTGATAAGCCTTAATTAAGATCTTTTCTCATTATTGTTCAAATTTTTGTAATTATTTCATGACATATTCCCAATAGATATAAATTAACTCCATGAAAAATGACTATTTTCTTTTAATCATTCATTTAATTAATGAATTAATGCTGTTTTTTATTATTAATCATTTAGTTGCTTATTTTATGAAACTTTCCCTCCTGCATGAAAATAAAAATAATGGGTACGTTTTTTTTTCACTAATTTTGCATGAGAAGACTGAATTATTTAATTGGTTATCAAAAAAGACAACTAGTTGGTTGATCAACCCATCGTTTCATCCCCATTATATTGTAATTATTTCATCATTAATTAATCTACATGACTGGATTTGGATAAGAAACAGAACACAAATGAATAAAACTACTTACAGGGGGTCCTTGGTTTACGATGTCCTCGACCTACAGTGTTTCGTCGTTATGTTGGAACTGGTTACGTGGAACTAGTTGGCTTGCAGAGCGGATGAATATGTCGTCATGTAGTGCTATTAGACAGCTGTGTTTACATTCGCAGGTTGTACGCCACCTTGGATTGCGCTACATTTGCTAACTTTTTGCCCTTCAATATGGCTCCCAAGCGTAAGTCAGACTCTTCTGATGGAGTTTCGACTTACAGTGAGAATCAACGTATGAATGGAACTCCGACGTAAAGTCTGAAAAACTAGTTAGTTTCTTGTCAGACAAGAAAAACAAAACAAAAAAAAAAAAACTGGCACCATTGTAAATGAAATTAAAGTTGATCATATCTTGGAGAGTGATTTTTAAAATTTTTTTTTTGGCAAATCAGTGTGTCTGAAGCTATACTTTGTATTTAATGTTAATTAGTGAATATTGGCATGCTAACACGCTAAAGCAAGATATCTACCACGGCAAACACTTTATCTATTACACTTGAACATGATTTTTGCAGCAACATCATTGTGTTCACAACAGAAAACAGCCGTGGCCCAGTTACTGAATTGTACTATTCATAATTCATACATTTTACCATGAGCAACCTCTTGTTCAGCAGTAACAGTAAAGTATCTGATAATTGGTGCTGTAAGATGAAAGCAACAAGCTCTATAAACGTGCTCTCGCATTCCCTTCATTCTTGCTCGGTGGAGGAATTCTCGCCCCAGTCCCTTTTTTGACATTCAGAGATAGTAGTAGAAAAGAGTCCAAAGCCGGTAGAAGCCCTGTGGGCATTTAGCGGGGAGGTTAAGAGGGATGATGGGAGCACAGACAAAGGGATTGAATTCAAGCCTGGTGAAACTTGAGATTTCGATGCAGCTGCAATTTTAAAAGTTTGGTTTGGTTATTGCCTGCCTGCAGACAAGCAAAATGATAGAAGGGCTTCAGTGTTCACGTACAGTGGAGGGTAAAAATAGTCTCTGTCTGCCTAGACCACTTTTGAAAATGGTCCATGTAGCCACATAACCTCTATGGACAATATTCTTTACTGTTCCATCGTGAATGGGAGGCCTCAGTGGCAGAGACTGTGCTTTATATTCAACTATTGCAGACAATTTGGCTCCTTTAGAGTCGTTTATGTGCTCTATTATAGTCAGCAGATGTCTAATTGAGGTTAAAAGAATTATGGATGAATAAACTAAGCCTTGAGGGAAAACACACATCTCTGGGCTGGGATTTGTCTGCAAGATGTAGCTTGTTGGATCTGTACAAGAGCTCGCTGGTGTATGTTTAATTCAAGACTGACCACATGTTTGTGTGGAATGCAAGTGAGGAGTAAAAGAAAAGCTTTCGGCTTTCGGCTGCCAGTTTATTCCACTGTGGAGGTCAAGTCAAGGATACTGAGTCCCACAGTAGGCTGTGCAGAATTAGAGATGCTTCTGCAACGAAGAAATAAGCTTGTAAGCTAACAGCGCTACTAAGTGATTGTGTAACGTGTGAGTCAGACTCACTAACCCTGTTGAGTGTTCACTGTTTACATTCATTGTTTCTCAGCAACATAATTTCTCTTTATTGCGGCAGACATTTCTTCAGCTACTCCACAAACTATTTTCGGAGCTTTTATGCATGACTTTAAAAAAGCTGCTTGTTTAACATCAGCTCATCCTCGCCTCCTTACTCTCTGCAGCACATTACCAAAACAATGTTAACATGCACAACCACCTTCTACATCTCCGAGCTCTTAGGGTGGTTGCACTCCCTCATCTGCTTATGAGTTGCATAAGTTGGTGGGACAGAGGACAGAAACAATATCACCATTCTTTTGTTGTAATACTGTTTCACAGTACTACTGATTGTGCAACTTTATTGTTATTTTTGTGTGTACATGTGTTTAAGGGAATACAACTCTATATATTACAGGGGAAATGCAACTAATGTGCATCAGATTAGCATTTCTTTTTTTCCGACAAATTAGGAAAAAGTTCACCTTTACTAATTTGTCGGGGAAAAAAAGAAACACTAATCTGGTAGAATGAGACAACAAAATGAACATAATCAGCTATTGTAGATTTTTAATGATGAAATTTATGAAGCTTTATATATATTCGGGCTGGGACTTTAATTTGTTAATTTTGATTAATTAATTGCAGAAAAAAGAACTCCCTAATTTCTGGCACAACGGTAACACCGATGCACAACTCCAGCCCAGTAGGTGGCAGTAATGAACCTCGAGTCTGTTTTCCAGCTGTAAAAAAGATGCACAGGACGTGCTGAGTGGTGTCAGTACACATAAAGTTTGGTGAACAGTGAAGGAAGGTGAAGCCATATTGAGCTTGTTGGGCAGAAAGTTTTCTTTTAAAAATCTTCCCAATGGCAGCTTGGATAAAAGCGTGGCTGTGTGCAAATTGTGATACCAGTATCAATTTCATCAGTCACACCAAGGAATCACATGAGAACTCAAATGCTATATTTTAAGAGAAAAGGGAAGAATTTATAAAACTTCTTTCCTTTGAGCTTAACTTAACAAGTCAAAACAAATACAGGCATATATACACAGATTTCTTAGCAGACAAAACTGAAATGTCACTTCGACATGTCATTTTAAGGTGAACAGTCAGACATCACAGGCAACAGAGACACCTGAAAAAGAAGCAAAGGCCCTGAAGCTTTAATAGCGACATTGTGGCAGTAAGCCCTTTGTGGCCCTTTAGCCAGACACAACACACTTCCTATTGCCCTCTGTGTCAGACAGCTCACACAGAGCTGCTGTGTGTTGTGGAGAGCCAGCTAATGAGGTAAAATGTGACATTTAGTAATGGATGAATTAAGGGAATGGACAGACAGATGTTCGTTAGGGATGAAAATCAAACTTCTTCACAAATTACTGAAAAAAAGCTATTGTTTGTGAATTTAAAGGATCACTCCATTGATTTTTGACATTAAATATGTTACGACCCAACCACTAGGGTCAGCTGGGTGGAACAAAAACAACCAGATGTCATTGGTTAGATAACGCAATTTATTGCTCAGTCATAGAAGTAACACAAAAGCGGTCTAACAAAGGAAAACAGGGTTGTTGGATGTTGTTAAATCAAAAACCAAATAAAACCAAACAAAGGCTAACAGAGTTTTTAAACTGGCTAAACAAAACAAGAAAACCACTCAGAGAGCCCAGTACTCCGCTAAGGGTGTTCGTTCCCCCATATGGAATTGTCACATATGCAGCATTATTTTATTAATTATTGATGATAAGAAATCACAGCAACATAGAATGTGGCCATTTAATATAGATGTACCCATAAACAAAATTACCTTGTGGTGAGCACAGCCTTGTGTTATGCATGTGTATGTTATGTACGGATACCAAATCGTGTGACCTAAATATGTAGTGGGTGGCAGGAACTGATGGGACTCAGAAACACCCCCACAATTTAATCAATTGTTCATTGTATCATTTCCGACGGATAAATCCCGTTAATGCACAGTGGTCAATTTGTAGTAGGATCACAATCATGTAATTGTCAGCAGGCAGCTGATGTAGTGTTCACTTGTTGTCATGGTTACAGTGACGCCATGCCACTATCTCACAATGATACAGAAATCTTTAACAAATCCATAGATCCAGACTATAAGCTGCATCACTTTCAAAATCTAATCACTTGGTCCTTGTGTCATTTCTGACCTTCCATGAAAATTTCATCCAAATCCGTTGTTCCATTTTTAAGTAATGTTGCTAACAGACAGACACACAAACTTACGCCGATCGTCATAAAACTCCACTGTGTTCCTTAGCGGAGTAACAACTAAACTTCCTAGCAAACCTAAACACAGTTGCAACACCAACCACAAACAACAGGAACTTATACAAATCAGTGCCAAGTATGCATAACTAACTAAATAACACTGGTTCCTCAGAACACACATTTCCAACAAGACATAGTACACAAATCACCACCCCTCAGTGGCTACAGGACACACACAAAATGCAAGTAGCTTCTCACCAAATTAGCCAGCTGCTAACAGAAGCTACAATCTTCACCAAGACTGGTAAGTCCTCACGGAAATAGCAGCTGCTAACAGAAGCTCTAATTTCTGAGTAGTCACCTCTCAGTGGCTATGGAACCTACGTTGCAGATTTATACACAGATGAGGTGACAGTTGGGATCTCATGGGAGGAGGAGTTGTGGAGGTGGACCAATTCGACGGGTTGGGAGGTGTGGAGGACCAGGGCTGAGAACAGGTCTGGATCTCCAGGCCAATCACTCCTGATGACTGCCAGGTGGGATCTGGAGCTCGGTCTTCAGCCAGCTGTAAATAATATAGTCTGTACAAGCCATCCCATCACACAGAGTCTCTACAAAGTCCATTCCCAACCACATGACGAGCAGAGGAAATAACAAAATTACTTAACTAGTTGGTTAAGTCATAGAAAATAACCATGATGTTGTGATATCACCGAGGATATCTGGATTTGGGCTTGGAAACTTGGTGCTACATGAAAGACATGCAGCTCAGGTTAATTAGAGACCCTATCAGCAGAGTTGTCTGCCTATATGTGTTAACTCTGTGACAGCATGGCACCCTGTCTGTGGTCCAGTCTCAGTGTGAGCTCCAGCCTGCTTGACCCTGCACAGGATAAGTGGGGTTTAGATAATGGATTGACATTTTCTGGAGTAATTTAAAACAAGGTAGTGCACATGCAGCCTGGATCTCCTCAGGATACACTGAAGTCAAACAAATCATCACTGTCAGGCAGAATTTAGAAACTGAACCCTACCTGAGGATCCCCGGGCTGTAATTTTGCTCTTTAAAGATTAAAAGGTCACAGATGTGTTTTGGCAGCAGTCCAGTAGTAGCGGTATGGTTTAAAGTTTAAAGAGTAAAAGACAACAATTTCACATTTAGCTTTGTGTTTTTAGGTAATGAAAACATCCATCCATCCATTATCTGTGCACCGCTTAATCCTCATTAGTGTCGTGGGTGGGCTGGAGTCTATCCCAGCTGACTGAGGGTGAAGGCAGGGGACACCCTACAGGACTACATATACAGACACTCACATTCACACCTACGGACAATTTAGAATCACCAACTAACCGCAGCATATTTTTGGACTGTGGGAGGAAGTTGGAGAACCCGGAGAAAACCCACACATACACAAGGAGAACATGCAAACTCCATGCAGAAAGATACCAGGAAGCCTGGGATACAAACTGGGGATCTTCTAGCTGCAAGGTGAAAGTGCTAACCACTGTGCAGCCCATAGAGAAAACATTCAACACTTAATGTTTTTATTTTTTTTTAAATTTTTTATTATTTCACTGATTCATATTGTAGGTAGAAGCTCAGGTTGTAAACACAGGACACACGCTGCTACTTCTGCACAATATGGTTTCTTAAAATGCATTTGAAAGTAATAGATTTTATGATTTAGAAAGACAAGTAAGATTAAAGGCCAAGTTTCCCCAAATTGAATTCCAGAACCTCACAAATGTCAGGGCTACATCTATGTGCTGGCAGAGCTGGAAGAGATCCAGAAGCAGTGAAAAATATTTCTGCTTTTCCAATGTATCAGAGTTGGATGATAAATTTGTGAAGACTAATCGTAAACAGAGACCAACTGGGATATTTCCCACCATGTTTCATCATGTATTGCACATTTTATTCTGATATGTGTTGTTTGCAACTAACTCAAAGGGATATACAGCACACAGTGCATTAGGAGATTCGCTGCATGTGTATTTACATGGATATAAGGATGATAAAAGCCTTACTTCGGTTTGGTAGGTAACAATGCATTCATACGTGCCTTGAATATGTTTTGGTTCTTTGAACTTGTGTTCATTTGGAGCCATGCTTTGATCCAAATGATAGATGTAACTCTTCTTTTTCCCCTAATTTTAGCTCTAATTTGTTTTCTGGATGTAAACTTATAGAAAAAATAGCTTGCTTCATAGCAGTGAACTATGTTAACTACATAGTTGCTAATTTTGTTCATGGTTAGACCCATGAACAGGGGCTATAGTTTGTGATGCTGTGGCCTGGGTTCAATTCCAGCTCACGGCCCTTTGCTACAGGTCTTTCCCCCATTCTTCTCCCTATTTTCCTGTCTGCCTCACTACCAACCTGTCTAATAAAGCCAACCAAAGGCCAAAAAAAAAAATAAATACTGTGCATATTATGTGTTAACAACCGTCAGTCGGCATAGTCTCCTTTCCATCGGACATCTTTTTCCTCTGTGTAAGTCTACACAGATTTATTTGAAGTGAGGTACACTGGGAGTTTGGAAAACTGATATCACCAATAAATCTCAGAGATTCTAAAAGACCAAATGCATCAGTTAGCTATTTCTAAAAAACTGAGTTGATATCAAGCCATCAAAGAAGGTCCATAGTGGCCACTAACCGGTATGCTGCAGTTACATCAATCTGGACTTTAGTTCTGCCTCTTAGGAATGGCTCTCCTGTGCTTCAAATAAGATCATTTAGAGCATTTTCCCAAAAGGAAAAAAAAGTTAATCATTGATCAACCATTTAGTGAGTCTGAGAATGATAGAGATGAAATTAAATTCCCCCTTTCCCAGCATGTTTACTGCAGCTAAACAGTGCTGCTCTGGGAAATGTAGCAACAGATGCTGTTCATGTGGGAGGTGTACTTATGGTTTGCCAAATAATCTTACACTTCAGTGAGTGAGAACTGAGAGGAAGCATCGTGTCGAGTGGCTTTTAAAAGCAACTGCAAGCAGACAAGTTGTTTAAATAATCGAGTGTATAATTCAATAAAGCGGTGCTCATGAGTATTTCAGAGAATGTTTCGGGCTTCAGGAGATGTTGGATGTTTATGAATTTTGACTAGATTGCGCAGAGTTTGTTTTGCTTTGAGTCTGTTTTCTTGGGTGGCAACAGCTTTTGTATTCTCTGCTCGAGAGATGATGCAACAAGCACTTTTTGGGGGGAAAAAAATAAACAAAAAAGTCATAGGCCCACACAGCAGATGCACATCAATTCCTCGACTTTAAGGCTCCATACTGTCATTCATTTCAAGTAAAGCAACTGCTTCAGCATCCAGCCTGTCAAGCACATACATAAGCAAAGGCTTCTGCACAGACAAAAGGTCAGAAGTTACAAGGAAGCAGTCTGAGGAGAGGAGTCTGATGTGAAGGGCACTCGCTGCTGGATTCAGTTGGCTTTGGCTGCCTTTTAAAGAAAACTGTCAAAGAAGAGAACGGACAATACAGCTAAAGACAAACAGCAAGTGGCCATAAAGGGTAATGTCATTAATTGTTCATGAACGATTTAAATATGTTTTCAGGCATTCCTTTCACCATTATTGGTGCAAGTGAATCTATCAGTGTGTGCTGCAGAGAAACAACACAGTCTTTTTTTTTTTTTTTTTTTTTTTGTACTATACTCAGGACTTTTGTTTTATTTGACAGGCAGCAAAAGTTCACCATTATGTTCTTATATACCATAACCAAGCTCACAGCCATTCTTTTTTGATAAACGCTGGTGACAAATTTTGTGACAATCCACTCAACAGTTAATGAAAGATTTTATTCAGACATGGGGTTGACAAATGTCAACCCCATGGCAATGTTGGAAACTGATGATCCTTTGGTTTATTCTTCAAGGGTCATGGATGTACAAAATGCACTGACCAATCCAGTAGATGTTGATGCAGCATCTGATATTAGCCAAGGGATCACTAGTTCTCGTATTAGACATTCATATTAGACAGAGGATGGCCAGTGCCTATCTAATCAATAAATTTCAGTCTGAACCAAACTTCAGGGTCAACCAACTAGCCTTAAAGCCTTTAATGATCACATTGACATCCATGGAGTTACGTTGTTACCATGACCAAAAAAATCCCCAAAAAACAAAATTATCTGTGGCTAGTAAATGTGAGTATGCTGTGTTTATTTACAGCTCATTATTCATTACCTCATTCTTGCTAACTGCAGGACAATATTTTGACTATAATTTTTGTAATACTGTAAATATTATTATATATTGAATACTATATTGTTGCTGACTTCTCAAACCGCCTGCAGTTATAATACAACTACTACTGATGCTACCAGTACTACTTTACTACCACAATCTCCCATTTTGTTTTTGATCATTTTTTTTTGTTTGTTTACGGTGTGATAGTATTATGATGATTATTATTATGATTATTATTATTATTATTATTATTATTATTATTATTATTATTACTATTATTATTACTATTATTATTGCTACTACTACTACTACTACTGCTTCTGCTACTACTACTACTACTGCTGCTATTACTATTATTATTGTTGTTACGACCACCATTATTGCTATTATTATCTCTATTGCTATTATTATTATTACTGGTATTATCACTATTATTATTATTATTGCTATATTATACTAGTATTACTATTATTATTGTAGTTACTAGATTATATACTACTGTAGTTACTATATTATACACTATTGTTATTTTTCCCTCCCTACCTGCTGGTTACCGTTACCCATGTAATAACCTCTGTCGGTATTGTTGTTGTTATCACATCATTACAATTTATACAATTTCATTTATCATTTATTATTGTTTTTTCTTTTCTTTTTTATTACTAGTATTTATTTATTTATTCTCTTCTGTTTCAACATCCTATGTTTTCACAGCAACACTGGTATATATAATTACATTTATCACACACACACACACACACACACACACACACACCCACACACACACACACACACACACACACTCATGATAATACAGTCATACCTCATACATAACTGCCCCAAAACTCCATTAATCAAGTATGTGAAGCTGGTAATTCTGTCCTTTGCTTTCTTGTATCTTGCCCCCTGTGTGTCTGTGTACTGTATGAATGTATGAATGTAACAATAAAAAGAAAAAAAAAATAATGTGCAAAGGTGCATATGGCTGCTAACATTTATGTGTTCATTGTGTTCAAGGTAAATCAGAGTCACCTTGTCAACATATGCGACAGATCAACAGAGTTTCGTGCACATGACAGATTGTTATTCAGGTCATGCCAGCAGTGTCAGTAAACAAATATCCAAGGTTGCAGGACCAGTATATTCTTACTGTGCTGTATTCATGCCAGACTGGTGTATGTCACCACTTTTCTTTGTGTTTGCATGCAAATATGGATGTTTAACGAGCACTGAGTAATTATATGGTAAATGGTAAGGAGCAATAACAACAGAATGTTGTCATGAAAGCATGAAGTGCCTGTTGCTGTACTTTGGTTAAGTGTCATATGTTAAGTCTGTTTATCTCCTCACTGCAGTAGCAATTATTCTTGAATTCCTATGAGGTGGAACTTCATGGAAATTGTAGCTTTGAAATCAGTAGAGAAACAAGGCTCTAGGAAATGTGTTAACACAACAGTTCTTGTCGTTGTGAACAGGTTAGGGTGGTAGTGGGATGTACTGAGGTGCTTATCCGGTAGTAAATTAGTAAATTAGATCATTAACATCTTTCATGCTACTGGAAGAGACTAATATGCATTGTGTGCAAACCCAGAGCATGAGAGAGTATCTCATGTAGCTTAGGTTCAGTAACAACCTCTATTGGTTAAGAATTTGAAATATAGCAACACATGACACAGGGAACGATCTGATGTAGGATCGGAGATGGCATGCATTCACTTCTGTGGAAGTTCATTAATTTCAAATGAGAGAATCCATTATAACTGCACTGTATCATTGCAAATGCACTGAATCAGGGTGACAGGGTATTGCACGCATGCAGCAGACCTAAAGCCAGCATTGTTTGGCTTATGCTACAGTAATGTGGGCAAAAACCACATATTGTCTGCAAATCAGATATAAAAATTAGTAAGTTCCTCTGAGTACATTTCAGTCAGAGTAGTTAACGTGTTTCATCAAACTTGCATGCAGGCAGTTAGCAGCACAACTACATAATAGATTAAAAATGTTGTCGGTACAAGGCAAAGTACTGTATGTGCTTTTGCCCTCAGAGACACCAGCATGCCTCAGGCTTTATGGAAGGATTTTTTTTATGTTTTTGATAAGCAAACCATAGAAACCATCAACAGCAGCCTGGGGATATACTGTAGTTACGTTAGCAAGAATAGATTTCTAGTCTTTACAGATTCTAACGTTGTGCGTTAAGGGAAAGGCAAAGCAGATGATACTGTACAACACCAAGGACTGGTAGTGATTGCTAACTTAAAACTACAAAGTGTGTTGCCTTTGAAAACACATGTAGTTACATGTAGGGATTAAGTGCAGGGCAGTTGTATATGTTCATTTCATGAACAGGGCTAACTTGTAGTTCAGGTCTAGGAGAGCAGAACAGTTCAGCTGTTTCCTCAGTATGCCTGTGAGAGAAACACTGCATTTACATTACCGTACAAAAGTTTGGCCTCAATGAGAAATGTCCTTATTTTTGAAAGAAAAGCATTTTTTGTCAATGCAGATAACATTAGATGAATCAGAAATCCAGTGTAGACATTGCTAATGTGGTAAATGACTATTCTAGCTGGAAACAGCTGATTTTAATGGAATATCTCCATAGAGGTACAGAGGAACATTTCCAGCAACCATCACTCCTGTGTTCTAATGCTACATTGTGTTAGCTAATGGTGATAATTAGCTCCTTTGCACAGGGAATCTAATTACAACCAACATTTTATAGAACCTTTTCACTGTTTTTGATAAGCAAAGCACAGGAAATGCCAACAACTCCTGAAGACACACTGTAGCTATATTAGCAGTAGCAGCCTTACACATACCAACATTGTAGTTGTAGTCAGTGTAAAATACAGAGGACAGGAAGCTACTGCTGACCTTAAACTTTAATAATGTGTTATTTGATAGGACACTTTTTAAAAACGTACATTTCGATGATTAAATATTGGGCTGCCTGGCTTGAGTTAACATGCTGCCATAGAATGTGTCACAGAAGACTTTGTCATGGTGCCCCTTGCTAGATAAAACCACCACAATGCTACCTGCTCACCAACACAGAACTGCCTCTTCCAGTCGCTATGGTATGAAAATATAACAAGCGCCACTACATATAGCAGCAAATCTATAATACCTGAAATGTGTGTCATCTAGAGATGTGGTACCAGATTGGGACTTGGCATCGGCAGATATATAGGCTGACATGTTTGCCACTAATAGTAATTTTCAGAAGTTTACTATAATTTTTGCCCTACTGACAACTGTACTGGCCAATAACTAGTATTTGGCAAAAGTGGCAGCTTCTCAATATTATTCTGCCATGAAAAGTGACAGAGTTATGTGACTATCGACGTTGGCTTGTCTGTCTGTCTGTCTGTCTGTTAGTAACATTACTCAAAAACGGATTATTAGATTTGGATGAAATTTTCAAGGAAGGTCAGAAATGACACATGGACCAATGAATTAGATTTTGGCAGTGATGCGGCTTATAGTCTGGCTCCATGGGTTTGTTAAAAAATTTCTGTGTCATTGCAAGATAGTGGCATTGCGTCACTGTAACTATGACAACAAGTGGACATTATGTCAGTTGCCTTCTGATGATCAGATAATTGCAATCCTACTACAAATCAACCACTGCGGACCACAAATTTTTTTGAGATTTCATCTGTCAGAAATCATGCAACGACTGAGCAGCCTTGGTGGAGCACTGTGTTCTCTGAGTGCTTTTCTTGTTTTCAGAATGTTGCTGAGTGCTTGTCATCAATAGCTAACGCTGGCAAACTTGTGACAACATGTTTTGGTAAACTAAATCTTTCTTGGAAACCAAATTTACCACAAATCTGCTGCAAATGTCTTGCTTTAGTAAATGAATGTCTTGAATAGGGCTAACTTGTGATTTCAAGTTTAGGAGAGCTACACAGTCAAAGCTCCTGAAACGTGTTTGTCTGTGAGAGCAACAATGTATGTACATGGAAATTAATGAGCTTCTTTGCACAGGGTACATCATAACAACCATAAAATAATTATGGGCTGCCAAACAGTGATGTGTGAATCAACAAAGACAAGCATGCTGTGCAGCTCATGTTACTGTCAGCTCCCTAATTATCTGTGTTGGCCTCTGCTGAACAGCTGGAAGGACAGAGTCACATATGATGTCAACAACAAAGCACTGACCCTTGCAACCCTAGCTGGAGTGGCTCCATAACATTCTCCATCCACGAAAAGAAAATATCAGATTACAACTGACCTCAGCCCTGCTGCTCGAAATCCCAATGCCGCCATAAGAGGCTTTACTACAGACTAGAGGCGAATGAATACGGATAATTTAATGAAACATTAGATGAGAGCACTCCACAGTCCTTTAACAAATTGCTCCTGTGACTGACAAGCTTGGCTCTATCTGGGTTGCCTGAAGGAAGAGCTGAGTTAAAACAGGAGAAAGGAAAAGGGAAGAAAGAGCAGTTATTCGTGTGCAGTGTTGAGGGGTTGGATATAGTAGTGCCCCAAAACAATCGAAATATAGAAGATGAGGCTCAGCATCCCCTAGAAAGGCTACTTGTGGATTCATGTGAACTTTCCGCAGGACGGATTAAGTGTGTTGGCGGGGTGTTGACTTTAGACCAGTGAGAGCAGAAGGCACACTTCCTCTCATCCACAGCCACCTATGGACATAAACAGGTGGCTGCTGGGTACTGGCACCTTTTACTGCCAGTGCTAGGTAAGTAAAGCTGGCCATATTAAGATGTTGGCAGGGCACTGGGAAATATTTTTGTGGCATCACAAAGTAGATTCACCCCTCATTACCTCTTTATGCTACATAGTGTTCTTAAGCTTGGGATTTAAAACCGGCCACAGAGTAAAGCCTTGAATTAGCTTAATGAGAAGTGCCAGGCACAAGACTTAAACCTCACGTGGAGAGAAAGTCACAAACAGCCACTTAGAGCCAATATGATGATTGTGTCTGTGTGCTATTCACAGGCCGATAGATTTTGTTTTGTGTAGAGAGTGTGTTTCGTCTGAGTGTGTGTGTCTTTGTCAGCTTTTGTTGGATGTACATTTGGAGGCCATTGTAGCAGATTGATTCTTGGTGTCTCAGTAATGACAGCAGAGAAAAGCGCACAGCCGTAAAATGATTGTTGATTTTATTCTGCTCAGGTGGGTGTAAGCTACAGATTTAACACTATATAAACTTACACAAAGACATGTAGGACTGAGGCTGTCAAAGCCCACCTTGCATTAAACACTTGGCTTTGATTAATTGAACTGACATGGTTGTGCTGACTAAATCCTACAGTCAACATTTCAAGGTAACAAACAGAAAAACTAGATTTTTATCTGACTTTTTTTTTTTTTTATTTTATTATCCCTGATTAATCCCGCGAGGGGAAATTCTGATTTTCGCATCTCTCCCCAATTGGGGGAGTCAGAGCGACGGGTCAGCCACAGTACAGCGCCCCCTGGAGCAGGAAGGGTTAAGGACCTTGCTCAAGGGCCCAACAGTGGCCACATCGGGGTTTGAACCTCTGACCTTCTGATCAGTAGTCCAGAGACTTAACCGTTGCACCACCACCGCCCAATGTAATATTTATTCCTAATTAGTGAAATAACATTTTCAATATCAAGTCAATTTCTTACTTTTGCTAATTAACGAAAAGTTTCCTTTGGATTCTCTATGAGCAACGGTAGGAAGGATCTAACAAAAAACCCCAGACAGAACCAGACTCTGGGAAGGCTGGGTGGGAGTGGGGATGATAGGGGTGGGGATAGCAGGAGGTGTTGGGCTGGGAATGACAGGATAGTGTTTGTGTTGTGTTTGTGTTGCATTTTCCATCTTCATATACAGTTGAAGGCTCTGCAGTGAAAAGAGTTCTCATGGAATCCAAACTTGCAATAAGAATTACACGTAAAATACAGAGTAATAGTGTTGAAAGCACCTGGAAATGAGTAAATCAGTTGTACATTCACTGTAAGTTCTCATTTTACAAAAACAAAACAAACATACACAGACACATAAAAAACAGTTAATGAAAAAAAGACATTTTTTATTGCACTGCTAGAAGTTACTGTAAGAGTTATTTAGTTAACTAAACAATCATTTGAACATATTGCTAACTAAACTTAAGATCATAAGTTCTGAATGTGTTGACCTTTTTTTAAAAAATTAAGTTTTAAAAGTTTTTATATAGCTTGATAGAATTTATGCTAAAATATTAGCTTTTTTAATGATTTTTACAGTACAAACGATACACTGAGTAAAAACTGATTCCCCTGCATTCCCTACAGTAAAGATCTCAATCAACACAACTTACTCACTTTGTGACAAATCATTGGGACTCACTTTCATTAAGACGAGAGACTACCTTAATTTGTTGGCACAATTACAATTTTTACTTGAAAAGATAATTCCTTATTCATGACTAAAAAGAGCAATCAGCTATGGTACATGTATCTGTATTGTCTTAGATTCAACTACAAATGCAGTCAAAATGCGAGCAATAACCACATCCAAAGCATGTCATAACTGGATCAGATGTAAGAATTCCTACTTTTTCCTCTAGCACAATCAGAAAGACGACTAAAAAGTGATAATGAAATAAACGGATCACAGTCTATTCTATTTTATTATTGTGAATGAGCAGTGAGCTCATGTATGTTGTTCACATTTTTCACAATAGGATTTTATGGCCACACGTGTTTATTTCCATGTTATGTACACGTTTATGTGACTTTATTGTGTGGTACGCAAACTGCTAAATAGATTGACTCAAAGTACAGAAAATGTTGCATTTCGTTTATCACTGCGGTGGACGACAATCAAAAAAAGTCAGGGATCAATCTGCAAGAACTTTCAGACGAGGGTTGCTAATGATGGCGACCGCAAGGTATTTATGTGATCATTTTCTGTGCAGTGAAGACATTTAAATGCATTCTTTGACCTGAGCTCTTGATCAAATGGAAAAACCTGTTGTCTCTCCTTTCCTCCTCATTATTCCGCTGCAGTTTCTTCTTCCGTGCATCGTCTGGCTGTGTGCAGAGACACAGAGCAGCAGAGAGGTTACAGTTCCCTGTGGCTCCTTATTTTGTGTCACCCTCATGTCATTTCATGGCAGGAGCTGATCACATAAGGAAATAAAAACAAGCTGGTTGAATTGTGCTCAACCATCACAACACATTCGTACTTTAGATTCAGTTACCGACTGAGAGATAGATGAGCAGAGTCAAAGGTCCTTGACGGTGGTAAGAGTTTGAGCTATGACCCAAAAAGGCTTCTTTACATCACTCCTGGCTTAAAGCAAAGACCTGGCTATTGGCCCATAAATCAAGAATTGTAAATCGAGTTCTCTCTGGCCTTCAGCTTGTGACATAACCTGCCAGACACTGTTAGCTTAGACTTGTGGGAAGAAAAAAAAAAAAAACTCCATTAACCCGTGCTTGCAGCCATGAGAGCTGTTTATACACTCAGACGCACTTGCTACAGATCTGTAGTGTGCATGATCTAAATGAGTCCACAGGCTTTTTGTCAGGTAATGCTGACAAGCAGAACATGGAAATCACATTAAGCCTGCATGCGTCATTATCAAT
The DNA here is from genome assembly GCF_022539595.1 of Amphiprion ocellaris. NCBI lineage: Eukaryota > Metazoa > Chordata > Actinopteri > Pomacentridae > Amphiprion > Amphiprion ocellaris. Next base: position 1,842,641 of record NC_072785.1, read on the forward strand.
GTGCATGGCTGCCTGTGTAGACAAGTATTAAAATCTCCCCATGGCAGCGGTTTGGAGAATGTACCTTTGATCAAGAAATGTCCAGCAATGCAGTGAAACCATATCTGTTTCATCCAGAAACCCTGAAGATAGAAGGAATGAGTTGGAACACAGCTTTAATGCTTTGGAAGATGTAGGATTCATTCTCAGTACTCTGAAGAGCCAGTGGTCTCTTTGGCAGTGTTGGGATGTTGCTGTGGGCTCACTGTAGCAGCCTTCACTTCATTCACAGATGTTCTTTGACGTCACAGGACAGTGGGAGAACACAGAGTGTTGCTGAGATACAGTAAGTTTCTTTTCACCTGAGGACTTCTGCTTCAGTATAATACAGTAACAGTGCAATGTGTTTCATTGTGCTGGATTCTAACGCCAGTATAGAGAGAATGTGACAATAAAGCGAATGAAAATGTCCTCAAAGACCCCAATATGACAAAGAACAAGTGTTTCTCTGTTACTCTTAGTGTAATAAAACATCATTTGCTGGGACTTCATTTGGTGGTGTCTAAAATTTAATAGCTGCTACAGCTCCCCGGCCAATACACAAATGTTTCCCACCTGCTCAAAATTAACCACAGCATTGTAATTGTAAATGCTATTGTGCTCTCTCATTTGTCAAGCAAGAAAAGGGGCAGGCAGGTGTGATAAGGAGCTTAACAGGTAAACCTGCTCACTGGCAAAGCCTTACTGGTCTGAGCGTTGAGTACTTGTGCACAGTGCATATTGGTATACAGCATGTAGGGACTGTTGGGCATGGACTCCCAGCAGACTGCCACATTCTGTGCCAATGTGTTACGTACAAATGGACTATGTAGAGAAACAGCCCAGAATATGCAGTATGTTGGCCAAAAGACATCAAAATTTGGTCCAACTTTTATAGGAAATGCTTCCACAGTCTGATTTGTCACAAACACAATCTGCATATAGAGATTGATGACGCTTCACCAGGAAGTGAAGCCAACATATGACAATGACTCGATGGTGGTTGGTTACAGTATAGGTCAAAAACCCTGCCTACTTCATATTAATGAATGGGACATGACCTAAATTGGAAAAAAAAAATGCATTCAATTATTTTTTTCTTTTATCCTAATTCGATACTCCTTATCATGTTGATGTTAGTGACCATTCTCTAATCTTTATCATTGAATAGTAATAAAAAGGAAGTATGCTGTCATGAAAGACAGCTGTGATTGACATCAACTCTCAATAACATATTTGCAGAGACACGTGGGCTTCTTCTCTAAGAACACACATCAAGAAACTGTTCCTTCTAAATGTTTAATTTTTTAGTTGTCTGTTTTGACTCATTGAGCTGGAAACAGCTCTTCTGAGAGACATGAAAGACTCCTGAAGTTTTAAAAAATAAGTTAGTTTTATGTTCCTTATTAGTTAATGCTAACGTTATGACTACTGCAGATAATCCAGTTAGATTTGACAGATTTACATAAGAACGCAAATTATGGTGCTTTTATTTTGTAATTTCTGCATATTCTGACATGTTTCGTCTTACTTCCTGTTGAAATTGACAACAACCGGATGTTTTTGGTTACGGAAGTAGCTTTACATTGTCACAAGTACGGTGAGAAAAAGAACAGAACGTAATCAATTTATAAAGTCTGTTTATCTATTATCTACCCTCTGAAGAGACACAAAGTCAGTATTTGTTTAACCCTTTAGGCGCCACAGTTTTTTCAATAAAATATTCAGTTTTGATATCACTTTTTCAAAAGGTTGTAACTTGAAAATGATTAGAGATAAAGGCATACTGTAAATGAGTAAAATCATCAGTATGATCCAAAGTTTGTGATGGGAGTAAATTCACTCATCTAATTTGCATATTATGATGTCACCAGGCGGCGGACATATGGATTACATAACTTTCACAGATGTTTATCGATCAAGATGGCATTGCTTGGCTCAGAATTTGTCAGATTCCTGTCTCCACGACACCCAACAGGCTCATCTAAATGTCTGATCCACTTGTGATACTGTTCCTCATCTCTCAAGCAAACCCAGCCATCATCATCGTCATTTACGGTGGGGCCGTGAACGCCACTGCGGCCTCCGCCGCTATTATCAGTGCATTTTCTCCCGCGTCTGCCGCTATTTCCGCGTTTTTTTTCATCCCCGCTACCCACCTCACTATTAGCGGTGTTTTGACCACCCCTGCTACACCCACCACGTCCCCTCCTGCTACACCCACCACGTCCCCTCCTGCTACACCCACCACTTCCCCTCCTGCTACACCCACCACGTCCCCTCCTGCTACACCCACTGCTACACCCACCACTTCCCCTCCTGCTACACCCACCACTTCCCCTCCTGCTACACCCACCACGTCCCCTCCTGCTACACCCACTGCTACACCCACCACGTCCCCTCCTGCTACACCCACCACGTCCCCTCCTGCTACACCCACCACTTCCCCTCCTGCTACACCCACCACGTCCCCTCCTGCTACACCCACTGCTACACCCACCACGTCCCCTCCTGCTACACCCACCACGTCCCCTCCTGTTACACCCACCACGTCCCCTCCTGTTACACCCACCACGTCCCCTCCTGCTACACCCACCACTTCCCCTCCTGCTACACCCACCATGTCCCCTCCTGTTACACCCACCACGTCCCCTCCTGCTACACCCACTGCTACACCCACCACTTCCCCTCCTGTTACACCCACCACGTCCCCTCCTGCTACACCCACCACTTCCCCTCCTGTTACACCCACCACGTCCCCTCCTGCTACACCCACCACTTCCCCTCCTGTTACACCCACCACGTCCCCTCCTGCTACACCCACCACTTCCCCTCCTGTTACACCCACCACGTCCCCTCCTGTTACACCCACCACGTCCCCTCCTGCTACACCCACCACTTCCCCTCCTGTTACACCCACCACGTCCCCTCCTGTTACACCCACCACGTCCCCTCCTGCTACACCCACCACGTCCCCTCCTGTTACACCCACCACGTCCCCTCCTGCTACACCCACCACTTCCCCTCCTGTTACACCCACCACGTCCCCTCCTGTTACACCCACCACGTCCCCTCCTGCTACACCCACTGCTACACCCACCACTTCCCCTCCTGTTACACCCACCACTTCCCCTCCTGTTACACCCACCACGTCCCCTCCTGCTACACCCACCACGTCCCCTCCTGCTACACCCACTGCTACACCCACCACTTCCCCTCCTGTTACACCCACCACTTCCCCTCCTGTTACACCCACCACGTCCCCTCCTGCTACACCCACCACGTCCCCTCCTGTTACACCCACCACGTCCCCCCCTGCTACACCCACCATGTCCCCTCCTGCTACACCCACCATGTCCCCTCCTGCCACCCTGGACACGGTGAAGCAAAGCATCGGTCTATAGTTAATACTGTGCAATTAAAATGTGTAAAACTTTTGAATGTTGTTATTAAGCTTTTATTGACTGCATGTTTGTTCATCTATGTGCTACACATGCTTAAATGTAATGCTAACATAAAATATCTTTGTTTATTTATTTATTTTTTTAATTTGTTTGTCTGTAACCAGCTCTTACATTGGTTTTGGGATTAAACCGTCAGTGTAAGTGTCTGACCATCTTTTGGGGTGATATGTTACAGCTACAGAGCTACAGAGCACAACTAATCTACTGAAAAAAGTTGCAGTCACAACAGTCACCAATGATATATTTTTATCTAGACAACTATAAGTGAACATGTGAAGTACTAAGGACTTTCAATAGGCAGGATATATTTTTGTATTCTGGGAAGATGTGGTGTTTAGTTTTATTTATATAGGACAGATCCACAATGTATGCCATCTCAAATCACATAGTAAGCTTACACTGTGGAAAAGGACACAACTTGTAGGGCCCAAAGGTCATATTTATGGATTTCAACATTTACAGATTACAAACAGAGAACAGAGAAAACCCAACAATCCAGAGTTCCTTAGGATTCCCTATGAGCAAGGGAGGGGAGGAATGAAAAACCCCTGGGATAGGGAGGGGAAAATAAAACCCTCCGACAGAACCAGGCTCAGGGAAGGCGGCCATAAGTGGGAATGAGGAGGGTGGGGATGGCAGGATAACGTTTGTTTGTGTTTTCCGTCTACAGTTGAAGGCTCTGCAGTAGAAGGAGTTCTCATGGAATCCAACCCTGCAATAAGAAATACATCTAAAATACAGAGTAACAGTGATGACTGCACCTCCATGAATATTAGTGATTATATTATGGATTCTGTGGCTGCGATTGAGCCAGTGTCTATGAATCATACTGGAAACAGCCAATCCTGATCGGCCAGTACAACTACAGTATCAGCGCTGTTACTGAACTAATGCTGCGCTTTACATCTCATCCCAAAAAAGCATGTCCAAGCATAGCGTGCCAACATTTAGTATAGTTTGCTGAGCGTGAAGGCCCCAGTAGGCTACAAACAAAGTAATAATTAAATCATCCAACCGTGCATTATCCTTTCAACTTCTATCCCCAGACTCTTTGTTTTCAATCCTCTTCCACCAACTACTTTAAGCAGTTTTTTTAAGAATATCTTTTTTAGAGTGTCCAAAAAATGTTCACCATTATCCTCATTTATACGATTCACTGCATCAAGTCTTTCGGTTCCTTCAAGTGTGGCCATACGGAACAGATACAGACGCTTTTTCCTTCCTACACACTTAGATGAAGTGAGAGTTCATTTGAAGTATACGGAAGCTTATAAAATGTATCTCTAGAATAAAATAAAAAATAAAAAAAGAAGCCTGGTTGAAAGACTAGAAGCTCTACAGTGAATAATTCTACACAGTTTTGGATGGTTTTGTGCTGAGACTGCCTCCATTTGCAGTTTAAGTTTTGTTCTGAAAGTTAAGTTTCACAAGTGAAGTTTAACTTTGAAGATTTTAGTTTGATCTCATAGGGAAGGGGAGAAAAGAATTGAATGGCATTGCCTTTGGGAGTACAGCAAGTCCCTGAGAGTTGGTGCAATCCTGCAGATTGTTCAGTCAACCTTTTTGCTAATAGAGTTGCAGAACTATCTCCTGCGAAGAAAGAAAAGAGAGGTGGCTCAAATGAGGTGGTGGAATGACACGCAATAGACTGGAAAATATGAGAAAGAGAGAGGGGGTGGACTCAAGCTGATGTGTTTATTTGCCACTGCGGGTGCCCAGCAGAAATCTTAGAGCATTTTTATTCCCCAATGCATAAAAAGTACACACAGCCTTTTACCAAGATCAAGTACACCCTCAGATGTTGTGTAGTTTGGCGTTGGTCGGTGTCAGATGTTCATTTAGAGGTTCAAGGGGAGGTTTTAATTTTCACTCACAGTATAATTAACTGGCTTTGTCCAGATTTTGAAGTAATCGTGTCACATGTGACATTCTAGGCTACACTCATGAGTAAAAATCCGTTACTGTTCAGATCACATTTCTTCAGTCATCACACAAATAGACGAGTTTCATTTGCAATTGGGGTCTTATTTTAAAGCAGATGGACTTGGTTTGACAGAGGTGATGATTGTGAAAGTGTTAGCAAGCACAGTTGTCTAGAGCAATAACTACAGGTAGGCAAGGGAAAGCACAAAGGTAAGTTCTTTAACAGGTGTCAACACACTAGATTAGGATTGTCAGTTTGATTTCTTAGCTTCCCAGATTGCTTTGTCTGTCTTTTTCACAGACTTCACCAAAGCTGGACTGTGTAACAAAGGCTTCATGACAGCATGACGTGCAGGTTTTGCGTAAATCATCCAACACAATCAAGTCTTTATTCATCAGTGGCACAAGGTCAACTAGTGCCAAAATGAAGCATTATTATCTTTTCACTGCCTTGATCAAAGACAGAAAGGATCCTTAATGACATTCTTTGCTGACAAAACTCAAACTGTTATTCTGTTAGAAAAATAATGTAAAATCTAAAAATAAAAAAAACTGTGTGTGCAGCTACCAGTGAGGCTGCCACAAAAAAGCTACACAGTAGAGCTAATATATAAGGTATATAAATACTACTCCATAAAGCCTCTTAGAATAGTTCATTACATTACAAGTGCTGACTCGTGTTAATCAGTGATGCACTGAAACATGTAGCATTTCTTGTTAACTTTTCACCCTGTGCAAGCTGACAAAGCTCAAGGCAATCATTTTTTTAGTTTGTTTTTTTAGTTGGCATCAGCTTGATGGGGTTTTAAATACTGTTTGAAAGAGAAAGGACTACTTTTAATTATGTATAGGTTTGCATGTGATGATAGAAGGTAGAGAAATTAACCTAATGTTAATCTTTAGGGTGAAATTTTAAACTAAAAATAATAACACAGGGGGTCCTCGGTTTAGGACATCATCAACCTACGGCGTTTCGTCGTCATGTCAGAACTGGTTACGTGTAATTAGTTGGTGAGCAGAGCGGATGAATATGTTTTCACAACTTTGTTTACATTCGCAGGTTGTACACCACCTTGGATTGTGCTCCGTTCACTAACTTTTTGCCCTTCATTATGGTTACCAAGCGTAAGTTAGACTCTTCTGATGGCAGTGCTTTGAAGAAAAGGAAAGCCATCTCCATGGAAGTGAAATTAGATACAGGGTTATTCAAAAAGAATGAAACGATTTCATTACGCAATATTTTAATAAGGAAAAGCAATAGAAAACTCCAGCCAAGTCACAAGTATTCTGCTCACAATCAACTTTTATTTGATGTTTAAGGTCATCGAATGACATCGAATCACAACAGCGATCAACTCAGTGGATTGCTGTTGTTATTCAATGTCATTAGAATAACAACAGCAATCAACTCAATAGTCACAATACTTGTGACTTGGCTGGAGTTTTCTATTGCTTTTCCTTATCAAAATATTGCGTAATGAAATCGGTTCATTCTTTTTGAATAACCCTGTATAATAAAATGCTCAGAACGGGGAAACACCAACGAACTTCGGTCAAGTTGTAAAAACAGTGCAACATATTGTAGTGACCCCTCTGTGTAGCCAACGCCAAAATAACTACAAAAAACCTATAACTTAGCTCCAGAATTAGCTGACATTCCCAGCTCTCGACACACACACTACTGCTGACTCTCAGCCAATCAGAGGTGAGCTAACTAAACATGGCACGTTCACTGACATTAGGTAAATCTGGAACTAAAGAATAAACATTGAAACCTCAACATCAACAACAACATCAATCCGTTACAATATTCTTTATCTTCTTGTAAAATGACTCTTTCCAAAGAACCGATTGATATCGTGATGCACATAGCGGTTTTGTTTACATTTTCGCTGGAGTTCCGACTTATGGTGAAAACTGACTTACGTAGATCCATAGGAACGGAACTCCAATGTAAGTCGAGGACCCTCTGTAATGCCATAGTTAGGAAGTTAAGATAAATAAAAAATAAAAAACAAGGTCAAAGCTAAAGAGGAAAAGATGTGGGCAATGATTCTGATTATATTTTTAAACCACGTTTTGTGTGTCAGTCATTTCTCACCACAGAATAATACTGCATTCATTACTTAAGTCCATCTGAACTTTACATACACCTCTTTTCAACACAGTCTGTATATCTGGCAGAGTAAAACTGTAGTACTTGTGCAGTATTTTTTGAGGATTTTCAGTAGGGATGATGATAGAACAGCAGATACATGATTTCAAATATGCTAGTACTAAGTCAAACACTCTGAATATGCTATTCTCAGCCTGAGCTTTACCGTTTCTATTTGGAGAAGCGGGGAGCTGATGCCGCTGCCGCTCACTGGATGTATGCGCTGCTGGACAATGATACATTATATGACTATAGAAGGGCACTTGAAGAAATGAGACTTCAAAGAAGCAACTGAGATTGTAGCTGCCCAATCAGATCTCACTTTAGTGGGATAATAGCATTCAGGTCCCCAGAGGCAGAAACGAGGATGTGTCATAAATTATGAATTTCCATGAGAACAGATATGGATGGAAGTGTCATGCAATAATTGTCACAGCGCTTAGCTCCAAGTGAAGCTGGCTGGTGGCTAAGTGATGCTTGCCGCAGGCACCTGCCTGGAAAACATGTTGAAGTGATTTGCAAAGTCAGTGTGACACAAAGAAGCACCCTCAATTATCATGTTGACCCAAGGCTGTCTGACGGGGCAACCTCATTTCATAACCTATGGGGTAGCACCATAGGGAGCGCCTGTGGTCTGAACATGAGAAGAGACCTGAGGTTCAAACTGCGCTTGAAAGTATTCTAACACCCATTTTACCAAAGTAATCTACTAACACTGTTTCCATTGGTAGTTTGTGATAGTGATCCTCTCTTTCATCTTTTGTCTGACTCTAAGAAAGCAAAAATTAGGGCTTTACTTTGGGCTTTTTTTGGTTTGTTTTGTAAATGTCAAAATACAGCCGTCCCTTGCCATATTGCAGCTCACTTTTCATGGCCTCTCTGTATCACAGATTTTTAAATCGTATATATCTAATTTTGTATCGTGGATTTTGCGGTATATAGGTATTTTTGTATACTGTGGTCTCTCATCGAAAATCCGCAAAGTGGCGACCATATTTATTTTCTTATTTAGATATATTTTAAGGCTTTATTAACCCTCCCCACACACCGCAGAGCAACATCAGACATCTATGTGAAATGGACAAGGCGAGATGCAGAATTCATGCTATATACGGAAAAAGGAAGAGACTGATGCTACAGTCGCTGAGCCAATCAGCGCCAATACGCATTTTATTTTGATTAAACATTATTTTTTAATTATTATCTTTTATATTTTTAAAATCGTTTTCAATTTTTTTAGGCTAGAAAATGCTTATGTTACTGCAAAAATACCTAAAATAATGTAGCCGTCGCAGAGGTGGTCGCTATGACTGCACTGTTGTGCTGCAATGCACCATGGGAGTTCGGGGTGTTGGGGGTTTAAATGTCATTATTTTGGTTTATGTTTGTGGTACATTGTTATTAATGTTTATGTTTTATTGTGTTTTTTTTTGGTTTGGTCAGCCTAATTAGTTTGGTTAAGTGTTATGTTGTCAGGACTGCAAGTGTGAAGTGTGTTTGATGACTTCCTGCCACATTTTCTCTAGTGTCGTTCTCTGTGTGTGTCAAAATAAAAGCATCTGGCAGTTGTGCATAAAAGGCAGATATCCTCTCTCCAGCGCCGTTTTTCAACGCAGCTTGCAGCAATATATAAAAATACCTATATGCCGCAAAATCCTGTGATTTAGTGAGAAATCTGTGATACCAAATGCAATTTAAACATATGCAATACAGTTAGACCGCGAGAAGTGAATGGCGAGGGACCACTGTATTTGTTATTTTTATGGTAAAATAAGCATTTTCTAGCCTAAAAATGAACACTATGTCAAATAATAATAATAATAATAATAATAATAATAATAATAATAATAATAATAATAATAATAATAATAATAATGATTAAAACATATTGAAAGAATATTAAATGGAAATAAAATGGGTAGCGTACAGCGCTGGGTGCCCTTTTGGCTCAGCTACCACAGCTTCAGTCTTCTCCGTCTCCCATGTGTAGCAGCATTCAGCATCTCACGTCTGATCGCTGCACATAGTGTTGCTCTGCGGTTGTTTGTAAGGTTTATAAGAGTGTGGGGAGGATTTATAAAGCCTTAAAATGTATATAACTAATAAAATAAATATAAGGTTGCTACTTCGCAGATTTTCACTTATTGTGGGTGATTCTGGAACCTAAACCCTCACAACAGACAAGGGATCACTGTAGTCCTTTAATACAGCATGGTGTTCTCACTTCATCCTTTTATTCATTTTAATCACACAGGCTTGAATGATGGCAGTGGCTTGTTGCCAGTCTGCGCTACAGAGTTTGTTCATTGCATTGGTCATCACTGATCTCACTCATTAACTCATAATGGTTGGGTTGATATAAAAGTTTGTGCAGGCACTAGCTGTTGCCAGATGATGAATCCTAGATATTTTGGGGATAGCTCCACCAGTTTTTGGTGCTTGATAAACCAGCAGTTCCAGCTAGCAGTTCCGGTCTTCTTGCATGAGTCTCTACAGGATTTTTACACCTGGATTTGAGTTGTTTATCTGTTTCTTCCTGGAAGATGTCAAGTTTCATCAGATTGAGAGGCACCTGTGAACTTGCATCTTCAGGTCTTTCCACTAATGTTCTGTGAGACTTTAGTGGGCCACGCGAGGACAGTTAGAGATTGGTCCTAAAGCCACTCCGCTGTTGTCTTGACTGCATGCTTCAGATCATTGTGGAGCTGAGAGGTGAATTATCTCCCCAGCTCAGGGCACTGTTCCGTGGAGCAGGTTTTCTTCAAGGATCTCTCCCATCCCTGCTAGCTGGAAACCCCCCTCTATTAACATGATGTTGCCACCACCATGCTTCACTGTAGTGATGGTAGCAGGTGCCTCGCGTTTAATAAACATCTTGCCTGGATTATTGTTTCATCAGAAGAAAATCTTTCTCTTCATGCTCTTAATATCATTTAAATGCTATTTAGCAAATTCTAACCAGGCTGCCATGCTGTTTACTTAGTCTGGCTTCCGTCTAGCTGCTCTACTATAACAGCCTGATTGATGGAGTGCTGCTGAGATGGTTCTTCCATCTCTGCAGAGGAGTTTTGAAACTCTGTGAGATCAACTGTAGGGCCCTTCTTGCTCAGTTATAGAATCTGGCCTGACCATGGTTTCAGTCATCTTCTATATCAATACAGTGATCCATTTGATATGTTGGTATGGTAACTGTCACACACATTGAACTGAAATCAGACAACAAGATAGCATTTAGACACAACCTCTGTCTTTTACTTTAATAAAAGATTTCTGGTTATAAAGTCTTTGGCACTTTTGATAATGCATGTTTGATTGAAACCTTACTTTCATTTCTGAAACCTTTGTTTAAAAACACACTTCATCTCAAAGAGACAATTCACCAAGATTCAAACTAATCCCTCCACTGATCTGCTAAGAAACATCTTTCTGCTGAAACATTTGCTCACTTGCCTCAGTCAAAATAGTTTCAAATAACCATCCCTCCCTGGTAAATAGTAGATACTGATTCGCTGGTACGCCTCATCTTCTTTCCACTTCTAATCAATTTCAACAAGTTAAGTTTCCCAGCAAAGTCTAAAATGTTGCCACATTGTCTGTAGAAAAAAAGGGAAAAAATAGCTCAGCATTTTGATTAAAACACCATTTGTTATTTTGGAGTTGGATAAGCAATTACCTTAGCTTAGCATCAAAACTGGAAGTAGAAATTGATGATTCCTTAAACATGACTTCAAGCAATCATTGCAATTCATGCAGCTACATAATGCTGTAAATAGTCAATTACAAAAAAAGATAAAGAAACAAGGGAAAGAGAGACTCAGTTTTCTGCTGTAAGTGCTGATGAATTAAGTCTCATCGCTAAGGTTATATGTTACTGCTGCCTGGGAGCTCAACACACTGCAACTTAGGGGAATAGACAAAATAAACAAATGTGCTCAGGTGAAGCATTTATAACGCAAAACTGCAAATACAGAACACCCAACCCAGCGCTTCAAAACACTGCTACCCCAAACAGAATACTTCACAACTCCAGACCTGAGGGTTCGGGCAAACCCTCTGTTCTTTCTTGTTGAATAAATAGGATTAGAGGCCACACAAATGTCCCCGACCAGCGCCGTTTCTCATTCTCTCCCGCTCCCCGTCTCCCTTCGTTGTTTTTCTGCAGGTGAAGGAGTGAACAGATGAGGTGGAGGACTTCTTCCTCAGCACGCACACAGACATCACCTCGCAACGTTCATCCGTGGGAGGAGGAGAAAGGCTTGGGATTGTTTGTTGCTCACAGGAGGAATTCAAGGTCAGTGCACGGTACAATCACACACACACACACACACACACACACACACACACACACACACACACACACACACACACACACACACACACACACACACACACACACACACACACAGAGACACATATCCAGAGTCTGGCTGTAGAACAAATAAACAGATAGAGGGAGGTGGTCCTCTCTGCTGGCTGTTTGTATGAAGAAGAGTCAAGTGAGTGGATGAGATCTGAGGCATGATCTGTATCATGTGTGAGAACAAAAGTACGCTTAATGGAAAGATAATCCATTTTTAACCTAATTATTTAACTGTCAGTTCCCTAATGGTTCTGCCCCTGATTCCTCCTTCCCTTCCCTCCTTTTCCCATACCTTCCTTTCTCCATCATGTCTTTATTCCTTCCTGTCTTTCATTCCTTCCTACTTACTGTTTCCTTCCTTCTTCATTTCCTTCCCGCCTTTTGTTCCACCATTCTCACTGACTCACTGTTATTCCTTCCTTCCTTCCTTCCTTCCTTCCTTCCTTATTTTCTTCCTTCCTTTCTACTACTTCTTTCCTTTCTTCCCTACATTATTCTGCCTGTCACTTGTTCCTTCCTTGTGTCCTTCCTCCCTCCTGTGTTTCGTTCCTTCCTGTTATCTTTCCTTTCTTCTGTGTTTTTGTCCTTTCTTCCTCACTTGTCTATTATTTATTTCTTTCCTCTCTCCTCGCTTTTTCTCCTTCTTCCTTCCTCCCTCTATTTCTCCTTCCTTCCTTCCTTCCTTCCTTCCTTCCTTCCTTCACCATATCTTGCTCCGTCCTGCCAAACCACATTCTTTGCCTTATCTCATCTTTTCTGTCTACGACTTCTTTCCTTTCTTCCCTCCATTTCTCTCCCCGTCATTTGTTCCTTTCTCGTGTCCTTCCTGTGTTCCTTCCTGATTTCTTTCCTTTCTTCTGTATTTTATTTTGTCCTTTCTTCCTTACTCGTCTATTATTTATTTCTTTCCTCTCCCCTCGCCTTTTCTCCTTCTTCCTTCCTTCCTCTATTTCTCCCTCCTTCCTGTCTTCCTTTCTTCCTGCCTTTGTATTCTTCTCCCTTCCTCTCTCTCATTTATTTACATCCACTTTTCCTTTCTTCATTTTGCTTCTGTTGTCCTTCCCTCTGTCCTCTACCCCCCCCTTTAACATTTCTTATGTCTAAAAAAAACCCACAAGTCAACACTTCCAAACAAACACTGTCCAAGGATCTTTTCCCTGTGAAGTCCACACACTGGGAAGAATTTAGATTTTAATTGCTTCCCCATAGATCTCTGGCTCGCTTAGAAACTGGGTTAATTGCATAAGAAGGGAGCGATAGTTTTATTGAATGCTGCCAGCCTCAGTTACTGCAGCGTGTCTGCTGTGGTGTTACGGGTTATTTAGCCACAGCTATGAAGAAAAAGGTGATAGCCCGGGTGTCAGGCTGTTTTATGTGAATGCTGACATCAGTTTCAAAAAGCTTTTAAAGTGTCAGTCCTCCAAAGCCGCCCTGACAGGATCATGTTTACTGTGTACGTCGTCATCCTACATGTGTCAGCGGCAGGACATCAGCTGCTCAGAGCTGCCTGCTGTTGAGACTGCAGCTTCATCACACTCAGTAAAAGTTGCTTTAAGGTGAAGAGTAAATTCAGCAGAAAAACTACACCGACTCCCTGCTTCTAAGTCTTCTCCTTTCTTTCTTATTTACTGTAAGCTATCCTTCTCCATATTCAGCCAGTGGTAGAAATGAAACATTCAGTCCCACCTGCTGACTGAGGTGAAGCCTCAACCATCTCCAGCCTCCCCTCCAGTCTTTTCCTCCTTCATTTTTTTCCTTCCTTATTTCCTCCCATCATTTCTTGCTTTCTTCCTGCTCTCTTATGTTCTTTCTTCCTTCTTTGTATCTTTTGGGCTTTTTTCTGCTCAATTCTTTCTTTCTTTCTTTCTTTCTTTCTTTCTTTTTTCTTTCTTCCTTTCTTTCTTTCTTTCTTTCTTTCTTTCTTTCTTTCTTTTTGTCCTTCCTCTACTTCTACCTCTACACTTCATTCCACTTTCTTCTTCCTTCCCTCCTCATGTCATTTCTTGTTTCCTTTCTTCCTCCTCACTTCCTTTCCTTGATCATTCATTTGTTCTTCACATAGTATGTTCCTTCTTTCCCTCTTCATTTTTTTGCTTGTTCTCATCTTTCCTTTCTCTTGTTTTTGTCTTTTTTTCTATTTGTCAGTTTCCTTTTTTCTTCCTATATCTTCCTTCCTATAAGATCTTCTTTCTCTCTATCCTGTCTTCTGTGTTTTCATCTTTTTGTCCCAGTTTTCTCCCTCTCATCTTTCCATTCTTCTTTCAGTTTGTATTTTGCTTCTATTTTTCTGTCCTTGCCCCCTCACTTTTTCTCCCTCCTTTACCCTCCTATCTTCCTTCCTTCCTCCATGGTGTCTTTTGTTGCTTTCTCTTTTCCTTCGATTCTTCCTTCCTTCCCTTCCAACACTGTCTATCGTTCCTTCTTCCCTTCCTTCATTATGTCTTTCCTTCCTCTGTCCTTCCGATCTTCCCTGTCATCTTTTCTTCCTCTTTGTATTCCTTCCTCTGTTTCTCTGTCTGTCTGCTCTTTCCATGATTTTCCTCCTGTGCTTTGCCTGTTGGTGAATGTGGACAGTGCTCAGGGAGCCAGCGAGAGATGGGGATGAGGTTAAGGCTGTGACATTCCCCTCAGGACCAGAGCCTGGTATGGAGTCCTCGCAGAATATTCCACCAAATGACGTCACAGGCTGAGGATAATAATACCTGCTTTATAGGCTGAGAATCCCAGGGCACTGTGAAGGACAAGCAGGGTCAGCAGAAAACACAGACAGACTGTAAATTGTGTTCCATTGCCAGGGAGTTGTGGTGTTCATTCTAATTTTATATATGAAATGAGTTGATATTGGGCTAGCGGTAAATTTGATTAGGTGTTATCATGGTTGCTCGTATGCCTAAAATAGATGGAATAACTTCCAAGTATTCTTGTTTTTTATTCAAAACCGATCCACGCTTATGCTCTGGTGTCCTCACAGTCACTTTGGCCATCAGAATAGAAGTAGCACTCAGTTATTCAGGATGCAAAGTAAGTAAATGTAGCCTACTTAGTCACATTAAGCTGTAAGGTCAATCAGATTCTCAGTAATTGCATTAAGCATGGCTTCAAGTTTTGGAATAATTGAAATAGTAAGCCGGGTGTTGTGTAGCGACGTAAACTACCACATTTACTGTCAGGGCTAAACACACCTTCGCATCAGTAATGCTTTAAGTTCATCATGCATGTCATATTAAGTGTTTAAATGTAAGTAAGCAACAAATCTCTAATGTCTGTAGTATTAACTTGGTTCTCTCAGAAATACTTTGAACCATGTATTCACTTCATTCAGTGTTGAAATGCTCATAATTTCCTAATCAAAAATGTGGCATTCAGAGGAAACATCTTTCAATAAGTCTCTGCCAAACATTCACATAACTCATTCACAGCATGTGTTTTTCTTTCTTAGATTATTTGTTGCAGTTTGAAATTGAAGGCATGAGATGTGTTTTACAGTGTTGCACGACTGCTTGAAAAATATGCTTTCATTTCAGTAACCTGCAGACTTAATATCTGCACAGTTCAGGTTGAAAAAAAGAAGTTTTTACAGGAACAAAATATTGATGGTATACTCTATAATTAGAAATGCACATAAAAGCCCCATTTTAGGGATGGGAGACAAACATTACTGCAGTGACAACTGCGATTTGAACATTCACTTGATGAGAAATGTCAAGCTTTTCTCAACCCACATCAAGTCTCACAAAATATCTGGTTTGGTTTTCTGTCTTCACAGCAGCATTGCCACGACAATATTTTGTTAAAAGGCAATTTTACATGCTGATTTTTTATTATTATTTTTTTTTTACTGATGGAATGGCTACAACTCTGATATCACAGCAACTTTTAGATGATCTTTTATATCTTTTAGATGGTCATTGATGATTTTCTGCAGACATGTCATGGTTCAACACAGACTCACTCAGTGGTGTACAAATATCAATGCACCAACTTAGCCACATCCAATATCAGGCACAGTGCTTTGTTCACTGGCAATGATTGTTGGCACTTTACAGAAATCATGTTAGATTTCTGATATGAACATAACTCCACTGGGCTGGTACCAGTTCATGTTAGTGTATCACCTGACAACAAGTACCTGCAACATAAATCGACATATACTGTGTGGAATCCTGCTGGGATGCACAAAATATGACTGCACTGTAAAGAGAGAAAAAAAAGGCCTAGTTTCTATTCCAGGGAGAAAATAAAGCTGTTGACCCACTGCATTGAAAGTGATGTACCATCAGTTTTTTTAAAATAAAGCAGAGATGCATTGTTTCCTCTGCAGATGTCTTTTGAGAGTGGGTGTGCTTGGAACCCTTTCTTAAGAAATCCGTGAAAGGAATATTTGGAAATATATGATATGCTTTAAATGTTACCCAAACAAATTGAGTTCAAAGAACTAAACTAAACTTGACAGTCAAACAAAATCTGCTACATCCCACAGTCAGGCAGATTATATAAAAACTGGCTGATGAAACTGTAACAAGATTCTTCAGTGCCGCAAAATGCTTTTTTTTTTTTTTTTTTTTGTTTTTGCTTCCTCTGACTGAGCTTTGATCAGAAAATGTCTGGATGGTGAGATCCTTGAATAGCTCAGCCTCCTACAGCAGCTGTTTATGAACTTGTCCCAAAACTGTCACCCTGGTTGATGAAGAGCAGCACGAGCCCCAGGGAGGAATGGTTTGAGAGCAGGATCATCAGAAGTCAAGAATTTTGCAATTGTGGCCCACGTACTCCTGTTTTTCAGCTCTTCACCCCCTGCAGCTGCAGCATTTGTCTGTCCTCTTCACAGAACTCACACATGAGAAAAGAACAGGTGTTGGTTCCTGTTTTTACACCATCGCTCTGAGACAACGAGGAAAGTTCGATGCCCTGGGTTCCATCATATGCTTTGAACCAGAAATACGTTCATTCGTGTAAATAGTGGGCTAGGTTTTGTGCTATATTAGATTTATTTTAGTTTGATAGATACAGATATACAGGAAGGATCAGGACAGGAAGAGTAAATTGTACAGCTGGGCTAAAATTGGAAGCAATATGTAATTTGGTTGGTGCACTCACTTGTAATTCTGTTTGGGATCCATTTTTATATAGTAATTAAAAAAATCACATATCCTTTTTGTACAAATCCTTGGCCTACTTTTAGCACTTGAGATGTATCCATCTATAAAGTCTGCAGTGTGTGTGTGTGTGCGTGTGTGTGTGTGTGTGTGTGTGTGTGTGTGTGTGTGTGTGTGTGTGTGAACAATGATGTAGTACTTTGAATGGCTGTCACACTGAATTGTGGTTTTCAGACAGTGTAAAGGATAGTTATGTTTACATTAACCGGTTTAAAATAGAAGCGTCTGATCATGCAGGACCTGACTGGTCTCAGAACACATTCTTTGTGTTATTTGCATGTAACACGAAAATGAAATTTATCTAGCATATGTTCTGGAGACAGATAGACAATGTTGAAGGCCTGGTGATGTATTCAATATATTCCATATGTCACAGTACCAGAAATGTGGTAGTACCAATTCCTTGAGTCTTTTGATGTGCTGATAACAAAACAAAAAATTAACCATTTGATTGTATTTCAATATAAACTTGCATTCTGGCTTTTGGTTATGTATAAACTGTGGCTAATCATCTCATTCAAATACAAAAACACCCCCTACGTGAGCTTTGGTGTGGAAGTCATAGTGAAACTGTTGCCATTGCATAGACTTTACGTAAAGATGGACGGACCTTCGATGGTGTGAACCCATAGATTTAACCCTATCGCTAGAAGCTCAGTGTGGTGGCTCCAGGCAACAACTCCTCCTACATTCTGGTTCACTTAAAAATGAGCAAAGAGGTGCAGCATGAGCGGAGCTGAGGGATGCAAAAGATCTCTGGATCATGGACAAGCTAGCTTACTAACCTTCACTTAACAAGACTGAAGCTCGCTGATTGATTGGTAGCCTTTAACAGATCAAACTTACAAACTGTTTGATATTACTACATCTTCTTCAGAGTCCAAGAGGACAAAGGCATTATGCACACCTACATATTAGGTCACTGCAGCCTGTTGGCCCAAAGCTTTGTGTGTGTTATGAAAGCAAGAGCAAACTGCTGTGTAGGTCTCAACACTGTGTTTCTTTTTCAGGTTATTTTTTAGCCTTTTTGCCATTATTATAGTGTATAGTAGAGAGAGAGAAACAGGGAACGTGGGTGGACGAGTAGGGAAAAGACATGCAGCAAATGGCCATGGGTCGACTAGAACCCATAACTGCTGAGTCGGGGACAGTAGCTCCTGGTTATGGGTCGCCCCCTCAACCTACTGAGCTACAGGGGCGCCCCAACACTAATTTTTAAACTTGGAGAGGACAATGTTGATTGGTTAAATTCAGACGTTGCCAAATGGCAGTCTTCACCTCTCAAAAACTGCCATCAACAATGTTGCCTATTGTGAAAATGTGTGTGCAATGGTTTTTGGGTAGAAGGTTGGTTTAAACCTCATGAGGAGTTGGTTTGAATTCTTCCAATAACCAATCCCGAGGTGACACAGCTGTGCATTAAAACAAGACAGAAAAACAAGAATACACATATCAAGAGTCAGAATCAAGAACAATGTGTGCATTTTCTAAAACAAACATTAAATGGGATTAAAATAAAGGAAGCATGATGGATTGAATATTCATTAAAGATCCAGCTGTGCTGAGAGTGAGAAACTGAGGTGCCTTTTTGCTGAACAGCGAGTTCAACATATCACCACATCTGCAAGAGAGAAACATTTTAATATTCCCCACAACTGTGTGTTCAGATATGCAACGTTTAAGAGGCCTTATCGTTTGTCCAATAGGCCTATATGCCAAATCACAAGGACATTTCCACATAGAATCCACAAATGTGCTGCTGCATCTTATGAAGGGTTTTATGTTGGACTTTTTTTTTTACCAGAACATGGATGTGCATGACAGAATTGTGGATGTTGGTTCACTGACAACAAGGAGGCAGTGTTAAGTGTTGTAGTTTGTGTAGGAATGTCTGTCTCTGTGTACTGTAGGGTGTCCTCTTTGTTGGAAATGTCCTCTCATTTCAGTAGCGTTGGACTGAAATTCACGGTATTGCATTAAAAATTGACCAACTGGATTATTGGGAAAGAGCTGTTATGGATGTTGCTCTCAGCTTTTAAAATAGTGTTCCTGCAGAGGGGTTTGCCACGGACTGTTATTTCAATTATGCAGTTACAGCCGTTGTAAGGTATCAAGGAAGTTAATGGAGTTGTTCTGCTGTTTCACACTGTGAGAAAGATAGTTAGTGGCAGATTTAATGTAGTTAAGAAGGTCAGGCATGACCAGGACGTCAGCAATACGTCTTTCCCAAAGAACAATTTACTGAAGCTCAGTAGCTCGGTCACTAACGGGATAATAAGTTAGATACAGAATATTTGAGTGACTCACAAAACTGTTCAGGAACTGTTCTTTTGTGGAGTAGTTAATGTTTCTGCAGAACTGGGTTAAATAAAGATGACTAGTGCACCACAGCCAATCAATCTATTGTTTGGAGCAGTTCCATTGAAATTAACAGATTTGCTGTTGTAAAAGAGCTACTAATGCTGCATTAACACCCTGCTGACAGAACTGGAGGAACAGGAAAACGTGTTATGATCCTGCACTCACATTCTTTCTAATAATTAGTCTAATTATAGGCACACAAGCAGTAGAAATTAAGACTAAATTGTATTTATATGTGTTACATGTTTCACTTTGTTAACAAGTGAAACCCAGCACAAAATGCAGTTTCTTTTTAATTAGCTAAATTAACTGCGTCTGTTTTAATATCAAATTTTATGTTACAGCACTTTGAACTAACAGCTTTGCAGTCTTTTTTCTACTCACTTGTGGAAATTTACAGTACTAGTCTTGAGGTTGAACATGCTTATCTGAGGTACCAGCAATTGCTGATTTCTGAGCCTGAACTCTAATGATTTGCCTCACGCTCTTCATTGCGACAGCTGTTACTGATTTAGTTTGTCACTTGACTAAAATATTCATTACTTTCAATACATTTTTAATAATTTTTTTCTAGTTTTAGTTAATACAAACAAAATACATTTTAGTCAAGTTTTTGCAATGGGATTCTTTGTTTATGGATCTTCGAAGCATTTTCAAGCTATAGCTGTTGCCATCTTTGTGTATGGTTACTATGGTTACAAGGTAAGCGTTATTAGCTGTGTCCACGAAGCATTTTCTTTACCAGCTTACAATGTCAGACGCTTTCCTGGAAACGCCCTGCTGGGAGCTTGAGAACACCTTGGAGGTGCAGCTCTTTTTGTTTGCTATGATATGGATGTTTACGCTGCCAAGGAACGTAGCAGTTATGTGACAATCGGCGTATGTTTTTGCTTTTATTGATCTGTCAATCTGTCTGTCTGTGCACAACATTACTCAAAAAAAAAAACCAAAAAACCCACATTTAACCATACCGTTCTCAGTTCCCTAATTTCCGGCACACCAGTAACCCTGATGCACACTGCAGCCCAGTAGGTGGCGGTAGTGCACCTAAAGTCTGTTGCCAGCCATGAAGAAAATACACAGGATTCACTGAGTGATGCCCGCTTACAAGAAAGTTTGATGAACAGTGAAGAAACATGAGATCGCATTGAGCTGGTTGGGCCAAAAGTTTTCTTTTAAAAATCTTCTTAAAATGTTGAATATAATCGCTATATTTGCACTTTGAGTTTGCAGTAATCTGTGATCTTGTAGACAGAAGAAAAATGCGGGTAAATATAAATGAAACATCAACATTTTTGTTATTTAAGTTCACTTATATGTCTATTCATCGATTCAGTCATCAACTAAAATTTATTTGAATTGAAAAACTTTGCTTATTGTGTCAAATATTGCTATTTGACAAAAATCTGATTAATTGTGATTAATTAATTACAAAGCCTAGAATTAATCAGATAATTTTTATTAAATGCTTCCCAATGCTATTTTTTTTTTTTGCTTTGTTTTGTTATGAAAAGTAGGTTATCAACAAATAATTGACAAATAATTGAGTTTTCAAATTAAAACCGGGAGCTTTTGCAACTGAACTGGATGAAAGCGATTTAAAGATATTGATGTTTTCTGGACTGACTATCTTTCATGTCTTTAGATAATAATGAACTGTTGTTCCTTTACTTAGTGGGGTGGTTGTTGCAACCATGCCAAAAGATAATTTAGGTTAGTACCCCATGAAACTTTTCAAGATATTGCCTCTTCTTGTCAAATGGTGACTACTTTAACTAAAGCCAAACATATTTTTCCTTTTATTTACTACATGATTCCATAAATGCTATTCTTTAGTTTTGAGGATGTTCGGTTTTGTCCTACACTGTAGAAAATAGTAAAAAATAGAAATACCCTTGAGCCAGGAGCTGTGTCTAAATTTCTGGTACTGCCAATAGTTCCTTCTGTAAAATGGAAAATATTTTATGTGTCAGAAATTCAGAAAGGCCATATTTTACTGCTCGGGGTGTATTATGGTCTTTTAAAATTACAAGAATGCAACAAAATAATACAGTTTCAGAGTGTTAGCTTAAGTTAAAAAGCTTCTAGCATACTAAATCCTGAAATGAATCCTAAACTTGATCATTGGTTATTGATCTAATACGATTGGTAAGACAAATGATCCTGCTGTAGAGGATGTATGTCAGATCAGTTTACCAGGCTGGTTATTATTGATCAGTGCTAAGATGCTTGAAAAGTGATTAAATGAACGAGAGAAATCCCAACAGTTACACAGGCATAATTGTACATCAAACTCATGAACAACAATTATCATCAAACATTCATTTTGTCATCTCATCAACTTTTGCCAGACAAAGATGCAGGCTGCCAAAATGTTTAGTGCTGGTGCATTTCAAACTTTAGAGAAGAGCCAAGCAATTTCACAGTGATGTGCTGAGAAAAATAAATTAATAAATAATAAAAGAAACTCCAGCAGCTCCGTAATTAGACTCAATGTTGTGGTTAGTGCTCTAATATAAAAGCTTTCAACATCATTGTGTTTTCATGGAGAAGTGGTGTTGAATTTCATTTTAATACATGAATGGCTTTTTCAGGGCAATTTTATTCTAATGTTTCACAATTGCTTTCTTGAAAGCTTCCAGCCTTTACACAAAACTATGCACACAAAACCCACATCTCACACTACATTAACAAAACCTCGTACTCTTAAGGCAAAATTCAATAATCGCCTCAAAACATTTTTTTTTAATTTATTTTTTTAAAAATCTGCGTAAAATCAAACAGCGCTTCCAGCTCATACACATAGCCAACAAGAAAAGCACTCAGAGAGCGCAGTACTCTGCCAAGGCTGCTCAGTTGTTGTATGATTTCCGATGGATGAAATCTTTAAAAAATGTGTGGTCTGCAGCAGTCATTTTGTAGTAGGGTCACAATCATGTGATTGTCAGCCGGCAGCTGACGTAGTGTTCACTTGTAGTTGTATGGTACTTTTCCACCAGTACCTACTCGGCTCGACTCTACTCGGTTTGTGAGGTTTTCCATTAGAACGTAGTACCTGGTACCAGGTACTATTTTAGTACCTACTTGGCCGGGGTTCCAAGCGAGCTGAGTCGAGCCGATAATGTGACGTCTACAGAGTCCAGACCACTGATTGGACAGGGAGTGACGACACATGAGCGACTCCTGAACGAAACGGTTTTGTGACTTCAAGAAACCTTTACATCATTTATCCCATTGGTGACAAGCTCACTTTAAACAAACAAGTATATTTTGAAAGTAACGTCATTGTCTCTTGTATGCAGACAATGAGCTAGCTAGTTAGCCATCAACGCTAACACCGTGGCCGGGCCACCATGTTATGACGACTCCACTCACGATGAGGTGGAAAACGACCTAAATCAAGTCAAGAAGAGTTGAGCCGAGTAGGTGCTATCAGAAAAGCGCCTATAATTACAGTGATGCTATGCCGCTATCTCACAATGATACAGACATCTTCAACAAATCTGTGGATCCAGACTATAAGCCACATCACTGCCACAATGTAATCACTTGGTCCTTTTGTCATTTCTGACCTTCCCTGAAAATTTAATCGAAATCTCTTTTTGAGTAATGTTGCTCACAGACAAACCAACGGACAAACCAAGGCTGCATTCCTTGGCGGAGTAATAAAAACCAGAACACTACTTAACATTTGTTATATACTGAAGCACAGTGTTTGGGACATTCAGCACCATAAAAAAGTTTAGTTTTTGCATAATGTACACTACTGTTCAAAAGTTTGGGGTCACTCAGACAACCTCATGTTTTCCATGAAAACTCACACTTTTATCCATGTGCTAACATAACTGCACAAAGGTTTTCTAATCATCAATGAGCCTTTCAACAATATTAGCTAACACAATGTAGCATTAGAACACAGGAGTGATGGTTGCTGGAAATGTTCCTCTGTGTTGCTCACTCAGTGAAGATGATCACAGAGAGTCTTCTGAGAATGGCTTGTACTCTGTCTTGCTTCCCTCGTTGTCATTCCATGAACAAGTACACGGTATACCACCAACCTATTCTCATTACCAGGGTGTCAAAAACTGCCATTTTGTCAAAGCCACTACCATCTAAGAAATACGCACACGGTGTCCTCTGGTGTCAGCTTCACCCCCATCAAGATTCAGTGCTGACAGACGTATAGGAGTTTTTACAGTTTTTAAAAAAGCCTCCTAAAAAGGTTACAGGGCTGGTGGCGGTGTAAGTCACAAGAATTTCACCCAGTAGGTCCGTGTCCCATGTGAGACGACTACTTTCATTTGATTTTGTGACCTGAATTTCAGGTAGGTAGTATTTTATGGCATCATTCAGTAAATAGTCCATGCTAACCGTTCAGCATGTTGTAAATCAACTGGTCTGAGAGTAAACTAGACTTCTTCACTGCCTACTGACTTTAATTTATGGATCTAGCCCAAGGCGAGAGATTTTAGACAGTTCCAGGGCTTTTCAGTGACTTGGACTCATGAGGCCGACTTTCAAAACTCAGGTGACAGCCATCGCATGCTGACTTTAAGTTTAACTGCACACGTTTGTATAGTAGGACACACTTTAAACATTTGGAAGAGCTGCAGGTAGGGAGCTCTATATTGTTGTATATTGTATTTTTGTTTTGCTTTTCTTTTTGCTTTTTCCTAATTTCTGCATACTACAGCTTTAAGTCTCTATATCACTCACTGTTTGGGCACCAAACACCACTTGGTTAAGTTTAGGAAAAGATCTCGGTTTGGGTTAAAATACATTGATTCACAACATTAATATATTACAAGACAAACTTCCCACTGCCGAGTAACAGTGACAACACAACTTTTAGCTATGGACTCATGGCGTCTATTTTTGACATTCACAGATTTTTATTGGTCTATCAAACCACCCTGCACTTTGAAAAGCAAAGCCAAAATCCACCCAGTGCGTTGAAATGCAACACCAAGGGGTCCTGACATAGTTGTCTTATGTGACGAGTTGGAACAGAGAGGAGGCTCCTGTCACAGTTATTCAAATTTCATCTGAAATTACTGTTTCTTGGTCTTGCTTTCCCCGTCTTTCTCCTCTTTCTCACCTCCACTTGTCCACTCTGAACGGGTTCCAGCAATAATTGTCATGATTTTTTGACTCATTGTTTGTAAGGACTGTCATCTGTGCTGTAATTCTGCTCAGATGCATCACAAGTGCATGGTAGTACAACATGTGTTTCAGTGAATGAGAATGTGTTTAGAATTTTGCCAAAAGGTGAAATGAGATCTACATATTGCATTTAACAAAGTGAAAATTGCTTAAGGTTTTGCCAAAAGACTGAATTCTTCAATCAATAGGCTCAGGCCGCAGAGCCTTTGGCTCAGAGAATGGGGTTTAATGTTTAGCAGTTCTCCATATTTGCAGTGCTGATACAATTTACATCTGTATAAACCTCCAGGGAAGATAAGTGTAAAGGTATGAAAGCAATCAAACCAGTTCAAGTTGTTAGTTATTGTTAAATGGAAGTGCAGAGAGGGTAACAGTATCTCTGGCAAAGCAAGCGGGATATCACTGTGTCTCATAAAAGCATTTCAGCTCAAAGCTCACAATCATACCTGAGCCATCATCCGAGGATAACAAAGACTCAAACAGAGTGTGGTCTCGATGAATCTCATCGTTAACCCCCATTCAAGACTGTGAAGGAAAAATTTCTTCATCACCAAAAAGATGGCAGCCACCTGAAAAAAATGTCTGGCTTGATTTAACAGTATTGACTGAGAATAGAAGGGCAGCTTGACTGTTTTCTGTAAGTCAAGGAGAAAAAAACCAACCTAACTCTCAGCTTTCTATGACTTTATGACCTGCAATTTCTTTCTTACTTGCTATTAACTTAGTGAAAGCCCAAGGCCTTCTTAGATGTCGACTGGCTTTTGCCGACAGTCTTATAAATTGGCCCCTCTATGTTCTCCAGTGTGAAGGAGATTTATCGAGCACAGTTTGATAAAGCAGCATTTTATTTTGGCTCAAGTAAAAACACAATAACATGAGTAATCACTACAAATGTAAATGTGTGCTTACAATGGGAGCAGACGCAGACGGTACATTCTGCAGCCTACGCAGCCTCTTCAGTTGAGTTTTGAGTAACAGATACTGGATGTGCAGTTGACAGTGATGATTGGACAGCTGTTTGCTCATGCAGGGCCAATATGACTCAGTTTCCCGTCTATCTAATGTGTTAATTACTTTGGATGCGTTGGAACTGATATACGCTATCATCTTTCATCTCCAACTGGCCCAGTTGTGTTAAAAAATACTGGGTGTAATTTATGGATCGCATATTGAATTGAACCATTTACATTTGTGCTATAAATACTTGTGGAACACATTAGCACTCTACATTGAGGGGACTTTTAGTAAGCTTGCCCAAAGAAAGCTTCTATCAACTGATTTGTTAGACTCTGTTGTTTTCCTGTCTGTCCAACAGTTCCGGAAGATATCACCAAAACTACAAGCTGGATCTCTTGTTCATGAAATCCAATGACCACAACACTAGGCTACTTTCCATTGTGGGTTCTACAGGAGCACTTCTTGAAGTTGGAAACTACACAAATAACGTTCTCCAACTTCCTGCAATGGAAAAGGGCCTTTGATGTCGGACACTGTAGAAAAACCCAAAATACCCTGAGTTTATGGCCACAAGACAGCACTGATGAGAAAAGAATATACAACACTTTTCTAGTGATATGTCTGCCAGTACAATACATTTTGGGTTTACACCCGTGTATACTGCCTCCATGAAATAATCAGTGTGGGTGGTGACAGACCACCCGAATAAGAAGTTACCAGGCCATTAAATGGTCCATTATCAGCACATATCATTACCATACATATGGGCCAGCAGAGACCTCATCCACCTTCTGGTAGGCTCAGTCAGCCCATTGTCCATTATCATCCATTATAATCTATGATAAACAGAAACTAACCCTTCAGAACTACGGCTCTTGTAGCGTGCATGAGAGTGCATGTAAAATCTCTGATGGAGAAATGGAGCATTTGGTAAATGTAGCAACAGTGTGTATTTTAATTTATGCTTTTTTATACCTTACTTGTTAGTTTTTGTGCCTGAACTTAACCAAACACTGAGCAAGGACAGTAAAAGTCAAAAAGTCAAACTGGAACGATGGTCTGAGGTGGGACATAAACTCAAGTCTTCTGGGTGCAAGTCTGCTAACTTATGCCTCCTACGTCCCCTCCACCTTCCAAATATAGACTTGTGTTATTTGTTAGTGCAAAATTGCAGCTACCCCACCAATAAACTGTGTTATAATAGCCCTCTGAGGCTGCTAGAAGTAAAGGGAGGTCCCTATCTGACCATATGAGAATGCCACTAATTGAAAGGTATAATAAGATTTATATTGGTTGAACTGACTGGTAAATGTTTTCAGGACTTCTCAGCTGTTTGTGCTCATTGCTGTGCAACACGCCAAACTTCTACATACCTAATTTCGTGCTCCCATACATGCCAAAATGATGTCCTACACTCTAATGCCCTGAAAGGTGTTATTGTATATATTTTTTCTGTGTTTAATACATTTAGGGACCAGGGTGGGCCAAGGTAAAACTCAAATACAGGATAGCTATTTTTTTTTTTTGAGGTCTTTTTGCCTTTATTATAGTGCACAGTGGAGAGAGAGAGACAGAAAAGTTGGGGAGAAGAGTGAGGGAAAGACGGGGTCAAACTCGAACCCATGACCACTGCGTTAGGACTATTTATTTATGGGTCACCCAGTCAACCTGTTGAGCTACAGGGGCTCCTTAAAGTTTGATATTTTGAGAGGTTAAGATAAAGGGGAAGAGTGGTAAGTCTGACAGAACATGAGTCTGTCAAAGAGGCAGGAAAGTTCTGAAAATCACCTTCTTGGTGGACATGTACTTGAGGCCACTAGCTGATGTTCAGCTCCTGCTGACCTTCTTCTCCAACTATCCTGCCTGCCCCAGACTGGACAAATGCATCGACTCAGGGGCTGTCTGCTCCTGGATTTCAAGCCCGACCAACATGGTGGCTCGGTCGCAAATTTTCTCTTTCATTACAAAAACCGTTCAGCGAAAAGTTTTTTTGAAAGCATTTGAGGCGAGAAATAAGCTGCGCGGTAGCTGAATCTGTCCTCGTTTTAGTTCGCCGACGGTTAGTTTAGACGTTTGATGAAAGTTTCGCGATGCGTCGGATCTTCACACGCCACACTGAATTTGCATAAAGTAGAAATCGAGTCTACTTTATAAAAATGAGCTGCAGCCTGCTCCAGAGAGATGCACCGGATCGCAGCTCGAAATGCATCGCAACCGGACCAGCATGCAACGTGCTGCATTTCACATACACAATGAATGGGATGCAGGAAATTGACAGATCTAGTGGAAACGTACCATTAGGTCCGCTACCACCCCTATGCTGAGACTGTGACTTTTCACCTCTCTATTTAAAAGACACCTTACTTCCTGCTGATGCTGATGAGCCAAAACGTTCTTTTGAAGTGTTCGTTGCTGCAAGGTGTAGAGCATATCAAATAAAACCGCTGCATGACTTGACCTTTCCAACATTGCTTATCTGTGCAATGAAGTGTTGTAAGAAGAATCATTTTGAACTTACATCAAATGTAATCATAAGTAACAACCTGCACACTGCAATGCTTCCATCTCCACTCCTGTTATTCTGGTTTAAATTACTTATGAATTTGTCATTGCATATATATGTTAATTCCTATGCAATGTGTTGATGTGCTGATATCACATCAAGAGAAAGAACAGGACCAGAGCTTTGTAATTATACTTGCTGGACATTTGTACATACTGCAGTCATAATGTTATGAAGACAGATCACTCTTCTGTTAAGTAATATCTTCTTCACTTATTGTTATACTCCTTTCGGTTGACTAACTTAATAACATGGACCTACCATATATCAACAGGATTTACCCTTTTCAATTATGCTAGTTGTTTCTTTGTGTGTCAAAGCGTAATCCTGTTTTGAAATGACAGGAAATATCTGCATTGTCTCTAAGATGCTGCTGACTTTACATCCCATTTGGTAAAAAAAGATGCACACAAAACAAAAGATTTGCTTTCAAAAAGGCACTGCCTTCTCACACAGATCCTCAACTTTGGGGTAGCCTGAGTCAAAGTGGGCATCAGGGGCCCCTTGTTTTGGAGTGGCATATGGAGGTTGGGCAGAGCTTTAGTTGGTTAGCCACATTTGCAAGTAGGGAACTATACATCAACACTTCAGCTATACAGTATTGCACTATGATGGTTCTGATATTACTAGTTTTCAGACAACCTCCCCTACACAATGATGAACAGATGTCTCTACGGCCAGAATCCTGTGGTGAGATACAGAAACAAACAAACAAAAAGGTTCATGATACAATGACCCAGATAACAGCTTAAACGTAAAGGTCTAGGACTAGGACTCACAGAGAGGCGGTGGTATGAGTAGTTTTACTGTTTGGGCTCATCAGTGTATACTGGCAATGGTTAAATTGTGCTGTGGAAGAACTTAATATAGACATTGCTCTGTGGGAGACTCATTACAATTTATTCTATAGAAGAAACAAAATAATCTAAACCTGGCATTTTTGTGAATATTCAATGGGCTTCAGAAGATCCTCGGAAGAGTAGACACGAGCAATTCTCTGTACTGAAAAATGAAATGAATATCAAAATCTAACAGGCCAACAAGATGAATCTATCAATACAGCATGGGCTTACCTGCTGACATTTGACTCCCTGACAAGAATAAACTCCTCATTCTTGTGCAATTTCTACACAGTTTAACTTCTATTGCTTGGCATCAATAACATCTGCAAAGTTGGCTTTTGTTTATTTTGTTTCAGCATAAGTATGTGAGTCCTAAAAATGATGAACCTGAATTATGTGTTTTGTAGTGCAGCAGGAAGGCATGCATCCAACATAAAGATGTGACATTGCATGCTGACTTTCTTGAGCAAATAAGAGTTTGTGTCATATTAATGACTATAATGAGAATAATATACCTCAATTCACTGCCTGGGCTTAAAAATGCACAGTGACTGTCAACAGCAAGATATTATTTTCTAAACACTACTCAACATGAGCATTTAGATTACAGGCGCCTAATTAGACTACAAACAGTATCACTGCTGGAGATCAGAGTTAGTAAATCCTGAGAGACACTTTGACATATGAAATCAGAGTTCATGCAATAAAACTCGGGAATACGAGACACCTTCAATCTATGCATGTTTTATTGTATTGTAGATTTAATTCTACATGCATACAGCGGTCATTTTTCACCATCTGTCTACACTACATAAACTGTAATGCCTTAGTGAAAAGGCACCTACCTGTGCATATAAGATATCACAGTAATGCTGCATGACAGCACAGAAAGCGAGCCATGAAGTGCAAGGAGCTGTCTGTAGATAAAACTACTGTGGCACAGATGAGGGCAGCATGCTCAACAGCAGGGTCAGGGAGACCGGTCGTAACTGAGGGAAGAAGGACTACAGCCAAAAGAGGTCCTTGAAAAAAACCTGCTTCAGAGTGCAGCAATCTGACACTTGGGCCATGGTTCACCTTTCAGCACCACAATGATCCAAGGCACACAGCCAAGACAACACCGGCATGACTTGAGGGCAAGTCTCACTGTCCTGGAGTGGCCCAGTCAGAGCTTAAACCCCACAGATCATCCGTGTAGAGACCTGAAGATGGCAATCTGACACAGCTTGAGGATCTTCCAGGAAGAATGAGATAAACGACTGAAATCCAGGTGTGATTTGCAAATCTTCTACAAACTTACCTGAGGAGAACTGAAGCTGCAGCTGCAGTCGGAAGGTCCAACTACAGATTACTATATTAAGCCTTTAAATACTGATGTAAATGAATGGTTTCAGTTTTTGATCTTTCATAATTTTGGAAAAAGTCCCAAACTAGGTCTTTACTTTTTATTGCACTAACAGTGGCAAAGAATATACTTTTAAAATTAAGTCTGCAAGAAAAATATAGTGTGCAAAGGGGTCTGGATATTTTCTAAAGTGACTGTACAAGCTCGTTTCCAGGAAAAAAAAACATAAAACTTTACATCTTGGAAGACAAGTGTGGGTGAAATACTGACACTCTTGTGTTATTCTATTATTATAGGAAATTATAGGAAAAAATAATGCAGTACATGAGGCCACAGAGTCAGAAAAATAATTAATAATTAGCCCAAATTGGTGCTGGGACTTTAATTTTGATTAATTACAGAAAAAAATAACGCGTTAAAAAAGTAATGCATTTGTTCACATGGACACATTGAGTGATGTCAGCACAGGAAAGTTTGGTGAACAGGAAGGAAGACGAGACCACAATGAGCTCGTTAGGTGGAAAGTTTTCTTTTAAAAGGTTTCTGATGGCAGCTTGGATGAAAGCATGGTTGTGTGCAATTTGCCAAGCAGACGGTATCACCTCAATAAACACGTGTTGTTGTTAGCACCAGAGCTAACGTTAGCTACGACAGTCCTGGTACCAGCAAACATTGTAGTCAGCCCATAATAGACCACTTTTCAAGACACTGAAAGTGCTCAAGTTTACAGAAAGTCTTAAAATGTTGAATGTAATCGCTATAATTGCACTTTGAGTTTGCAGTAATCTGTGAATGTAGTAGACAGATGAAAAATGCAGATAAATACAAATGAAACAAACATTTTTGTTGTTTAAGTTCACGTATATGTTTAGTCATTGATTCAGTCGTCAACCAGAATTTATTTGAATTGAAAAACTTTGCTTATTGTGTCAAATATTGTAGCAATTAGTCACGATTAATTAATCATAAAGCCTCTAATTAATTAATTTTTTTAATTGTGTCCCACCACTAATACCAATTAATACCACATAAACAAGACACTTAGACATTATTCAAAGATGATTAAAAATCCCAGTGATGTGTACTGAATAAGAGATCTACTGAAAATACATCCCCCTCATTTCAAACAGGAAAGACAAAAAAAAACCAATCGTCTTTTTTTAGAATGCAACTGAGTGACTGCTGACGAAAGCTCTCATGTTTTATTGATCAAAGCAGCTATTGATAGAGGGATGTTTTTTCTCCGTCTAATTAACTGATGACACATATTATACTGCCAGACAACAAAAGTCATACATCATGCAAATGTGGAGCAACTTTTCATTTGGCTCATCAGAGGAGCTAACTCCACACTGAAGCTAAATATAGAACCCGCCCTGTTTCTTCATTTATGTCTCTCTGGAGTGTTTCTGGTGTTTTTCGTGCTTCAGCATCTTGTTTTTGCCATCAGCAGCTGGATTTACAGCATTCGGTAAGCAGAATGAGACGTGTTATCAACAAACATCACTACTTTCATCAAAGAGGAGGAAAGCAATTCCGTCATATTTCACTGACTGACAGCGTTGTGAATTTTTAATAGAGTATTTTATGTGCTTTTTCAAGGAGTTAATCAGATTTGACACAGACAGAGCGGCACCTCTGCATGTAATTTGCAGGCCAGTTTGTTTCTGACATCAATCAGGGATTCATATCAGTGAACTCTGTTAAACGTGGTGCAATTTTAACTCAGCCTATAAATCAACTGATTAAACATTTGACCAGTTAGTAAAGAACCGACCGCAGTCCAACACTTTTAGAATCTGATTCTCCATTAATGTATCTGCCATTATTTACTAAATGTATGTATTTTCTGATTAATTAACTATTGATTTGTCTATTACATAATATCAATAGATCCAACCCATCTTCTAGAGCGCTGGCTCCCAGGGAGTTATGAGATAAATAAGAGGGGCTGTAATGATTACTGGGAACTTAAAGGAATAAATTCTGCTACATGGAGTCATGTTTATTGTTCAGGCTATTCTCTCACCTCTGTGAAATACTGCATTGATTTACATTATTAGGCCTTTAAACTATTTCAGATTAAAGGTGCCTAAAGCCCCAGACAGATTATTTTATTTATTTCTCTCAGCGGTTTGAGGCAATTTTTACCATCAGGATGTTGTTTCCTTGCAAACTGGTTGTCCTACTATAATCACGAACGCTGATCATCACATAACTCTGCTGCGTTCCTTGGCGGAGTTACGTGATGATCGGCGTATGTGAATCCTTTCTTCCTTCTGTGTGTAACACTACTGAAAAATGGACTAATGGATTTGGATGAAATGTTCAGGGGCGGTCAGAAGTGACACAAGGAACACCTCATTAGATTTTGGCAGTGATGTGGCTTGTAGCCTGGATCCACGGATTTGTTAAGGATTTCCCATTGCGAGATAGCATCTGACACAGTGTCACCGTAACCATGACAATAAGTGAACGCTACATCAGCGCCCTGCTGACGATCACATGATTGCAATCCTACTACAGACTTATCCATCTGAAATGATACAAGAAACAATTGATTAAATTGTGGTGGTGTTTCTGAGTCCCATCAATTCCCGCCGCCTGCTAAATATCGCGCAATGTAGCAAACCCCAGTCAGAGAACAGTGAAGTGTACTGATGTTTCACAAAGCCTTGAACTTCAGCCATCAGCCTTATTTTGAACACAAACTGACCTTTCTGTCCTTCACTCCTTTCATCAGGAAACACCGTAAGAGCTTGTTCCTATACCAGATATGTGCTTAGAAGTTTATACACATGCTTTGCGTTGGACAGCAGCAGAGTGTAAGGAAGGAATGATTATTTTAACACTAACAAAACAAAGCATTGCAAAAGAGCCACATTCTATAGTGCTGTGATTCCTGATCATCAGTAACTTATGAAAAAAAAAATGCTGCATTTTTACAAAAATAGGCTGCATTTGTGACAATGGCATATGGAGGAATGAACAGTCTTGGCAGAGTACTGAGCTCTCAGTGCTTTTCTTGCCTAAATGTTTTTTTTTTCCCTTTTCTACCTTTTGACTGAAAAAAGTCCAAGGTATAGGCTTGTTTACGAACCATTATGGTGACATAGAAAATTCAAGCCTTCAAAAGAGAAAATCCTTTTCATATGAGCAGCTGGAACACTAAGTATATGCAGGTACACATATTTTCTTTTGAGTCTGATGGTTTTAGCCTAGATTTGTGGACATCCTGGCAAACTGGCATTATTATAACTATGCCACATTATTATTATTTTTTTTATGGCCCAGTGCACCAATGGATACACAAACAAATGACACAACATTACGGTAACCCCCTGAACCCCAAAAAGGCATGAAAGGTATGTTGTCTTGAACAAATTGCCAAAATCACACTGTTTATCAGATCCAGAAACTGTGAACTCAGGTAGAATCATCAGATTTATCTGCTTTTCTGTCAGTCCTTGAACTAAACAGGTGTGACATGCAGCTCTGTCAAAAAAATTAACCAATTTGAAGCTCAAAATTGTGATTTCTTTTATCAAAACGACTGTTTTCTCATACAAAAAATAGCCAACAATGAATCAGTTTGCATCAGTTTCTGTAAAAAACTCAGAATTCTGCATTCCTCAGCACAACTAAAAAAGCCGTGACTGACCAAACAATAGTCATGTGACAGTAACACAGGGACTTTTTAGATGAATTGCAAGCTGTTTTTACGCAGAGAGAAGAGAAAAGAAAGAGTGAGAGGAAAATAAAACACACTTGATCAATAATATAAATGCAGCATGGCTCAAAAAGAGTATAGTGAGGAGCAGGCTGTCATTAAGTTAGTTGGAAGATACATTCAGCAGGGTGATATATCGTTCTGGACTTGATATGCAGTGTTTTGTGCAAAAAATAATAATAATCTAGCTAAATATAATGACATATCTATAGTATACAAAGGCCCATTTTCTCTGGTATTGATATACCCTGGTGCAGGGCTTTATATTGCAATGAAAAATGAGCCCACAGTAAGGAAAAATGTGGTAAGAAACTGCTTGGGGTTCAGATGGTTACTTACTGAAGGAAAGCTACATATGTAATGAACTTCTGAGGCATCTTCATTCAGATTTAATTTATTTCTGTGATGCACAACAGAGATAATCATGTCCCCCTAAAGTACAGAACATGGCATCTTTAACTCTTTCCATTTCTACAACAGATCATATTTTGCTATTTAAATATCCCATCTGGAGCGACAAGTTCAATTACAAATACACTGAATATTTCATCCCCCATCTCCTCCTGTAATGATAATCCCATTGGAACAGTTTCAGGATGGAGCGATCACACTTCATTTAAACTGGTTAGAACTTGCATGTACCCTGTACTGAGCTGTCACAATAAGACATTACTTCGTACTTAGGGCATTGCAAGAAAATACAACAGTTGGGAACCACTGTCTTAGGAAATATGTTCATATATTACTAATGTAGAAATGATCATTTGGGCCCTCTATGTTGGGAGTGAGTTGTTGCCTCAGGTGAAGGAGTTTTTAAAAATCTTTCGATGATGTTCATAAGTGAGGACAAATTGCGAATTGTAGCCGCGTCAGCAGCAGTGGGGCCCTTGTAATGGGCCGCTGTGGTGGAGAGGAAGCTGAGTTCAAAGGCAAACCCTTCCCAACAGTATGGTTATGAATTTCCTCCATAGGTCCTCTGAGCTTCCCTTTAGAGACGAAGTAAGGAGCTTGGACATCCAGAGGGACCTCAAAGTAGAACCACTGTGTCTTCTGTTGGTCTGGGTATCTCCTGGGTGTCTTCCTCTGGAAGACTTAGATGTCCAGCTGGTAGGAGACCCAGAAGTAGACCTGAAACATTCTTTATATCTGGCCTGGGAGCACTGCGAGACCCTCAGGAAGAGCTGGAATACTGTTAGGAAGAGGACTAATTTGCTTTGCTCCTCTTACTGTAAAGGTACGTGTCCACAGGATCCGTCAATTTCTCGCATCCCATTCATTGTCAGTTGTTAGTTGTAGGGTGTTTTGAGCTGCGCTGCGATGCGTCCCCTGGAGCTTGTTTGCATAAAGTAGTTTCATTTCTTCTTCATGCAAATGTGGCGAGAGGAGTGGAGGTTCGACGCATCTCAAAACTTTAAACGTCTAAACTAGCAATCATTGAACTAAAATGAGGACAGACTCAGCAGCTTATTTCTCACTTCAAATGCTTTCAGATATACTTTTTGTTGAACTGTGTTTGTACTAAAAGAGAAAGTTTGTGATGGAGCCACCATGATGGTCCAATGCATGTATCGAACTGAAGGTCTGAAGGGCTGTCATGTGACCACCTAGTGGCCCACTAGTGCTGCTCACCAAGCGGGCAATATTCAGATGTGGTGCGTTGCCATGCGAGAAAAAAACAGCCTTGTTGAGATGTACAATTAGCCAACCCTCACAACTCAGTGCACTTACACCATCATCCATGCAACTGTTGTAGACACAGTAAAAAAAAATTTCTTGATTCGGATGCTTTCATCTGACCAAATATCTAGTACAGTTCCCATTTGATTATAGGACCAGAATGAATCACTAATGGTGGTCATGTCTGAAAGTAACAGATGGTCAAGTACAGTCTATGTCAAGGTTTTATCAGTAGTACACGCTCTGCTTGTGGTACAGCTAGCTTTCACATGATGTGTACTGGGCACTTACAAGTCTTTGTTACGGAGAAAGCTGGAGAACCCAGACGCAGACAGAAACTGCAAACAGGCGAATTGAGAAAGGGTTTTATTAACAAGACGGGAAAAACAACAAAAAAAGAGAAACTGGAATGTGAGGGAAACAAATACCAAACCATCTATAAAAATTAACTAACAAAAGGTAAGGGGAAACTAAATCACAACCTACTTGGATCTCACTCAACAAACCGACAGCTAAAGAGCCACTAAAACCAAAGGTGAACATTACAACAAACTAAAACATAACAAACAAACTGGGCTGGCTAAATGGGGTGCTCACAAAAATAGGGAGGCAGGCTTGGGGAAAACAGAGTCTGTATGTGACTTAGGCAGACAAAACAAAGAACAGGAACTGGCAGGAATCCGGGGGTCAGAGCTGAGTCCATGAGGAGCTGAAGCGTTCGGGAGGTAAGCAGGGCTCAGTGGTGAAAACAGAATCCATGAAGGGATCAGAGTCTATGGTCCAGCGAGGAGTGACTCAATGAACTGAGTTTAGATAGCTGGAGGTGAGGTAGTGGGCAGGTGTCCGGAGTGAGCTGATTACTGCAGCTGACACTCATTGCAGTAAACAGCAGGTAGCAGAATGCAGGCAGGTGAAACAGGGAGAGCAGGAGGGAGAGAGACAGGGAGAGAGAGACAGGTGGGAGAGATGACAGACAGAAGGAACCAAAGAGACAGACAGGTCAAAACAGATAAACAGATGAGGAAGGGAGAAAGAAGGGCAGGGGCTGGAGCAGGGATCATAACGGTCTTAGCCTTCAGGTATATGGGAAGCTTTGAGAGGGAACTGTGAAAGTATTATGACCTTGTGTGAATTCAAAAGTGTTCATAATTACCTAAGTTGGCAGTGAGAAATACTATCTGATGTTTGTTTAGCAAGAAGGAAAAAAATAATATATCTTTGTCATACATACATCAACACAAAGACATAATAATTAGCAGGTGCTACAATCAAAAGTACCGACATTATAGGTAACAATTTGAAACCTTTAATTGTTTCTCTCCAGTTATGCCCCTGCTCTACTGTACTATGTGCGATCTGCTTGCCTCAGCAGTCTGTAAATGGGTTTCAGTGCAGAGTATCAGGAGAATAAGCACAAAAGATCCCTTTGTCTTCAATCCATTTTAAGCCCAGTGTAGAACTTACATCTTATTGTATGACACTCACAAATAATTATCTGTTTCAGTGCTATAGGGTTTGAAACATATTTAACACCTACACGAATGCAAGGTTGTGACATAGAACGGTTGTTCGTTTGCATAATGCAGACACACTGATCACCTCTTTTCATTTCCTCACTTAATTACTAAATGTAGGCCAATCTACAGCTTTGAGGGAATTACTGAAGCAAATAAATGTCAAAATGATTTGACTGTTACAAGTAACCAATTGCAAAATTTAATGACAGTGTATATATCATAAAATTAATACTATTAGATAATCTGACTGCATGGGTGAGCTGCCTTTAAAATAAAAATTTTACAGTTACTCCGCCAACGAATGCTGTGGAGTTATGTGACAATCTGTGTCAGTTTGTCTGTCTGTCTGTCTGTTAGCTACATTACTCAAAAACGGACCGACACATTTGGATGAAATTTTCAGGGAAGGTCAGAAATGACACAAGGACCAAATGGTTAGATTTTTGCAGTGATGCGGATTAGTCTGGCTCCACTGATTTGTTAAAAATTCCTGTATAATTGCCAGATAGTGGCACGGCATCACTTTAACTATGACTACAAGTGAACACTACATCAGCTGCCTGCTGATGATCACATGATTGCGATCCTACTACATATCGGCCGCTGCTGACTTATCGAGACTTATTTAATGATACAAGGAACAGATGATTAAATTGTGGGGATGTTTCCAAGTCTCATCAATTCCCATCACCTGCTACATATTTAGGTGATGCGATTTGGTATCATACATAATGTACACATCATTTTGTTTGTGGGTATATCTGTAGTAAATTGTCACATTCTATTTTGCCGTGATTTCTGATCATCAATAACTAATAAACAAATGCTGCATTAATAAAAAAAAAAAAAAGCTGCAATTCTGACAATGACAAAAGCGTTCTGTGAGTGCTTTTGTAGTTGTGCAATACTAAGTACTAAAAGATCCCCCTTAGGTGTCTTTGAAGATGCCGAAAAATGCTCTGCTTTGAATAATAGTTCATGCTTGATGTGATTTTGAGTAAAAAAAAAACAACAAACAAAAAAAACATCAATTACCTGGTTTGAAAGTTTTCAAGTTCCTCTCCTTTTTGAAAAACCCAGAATGTGTGAAAATAATTTTCATTTCAAAACGTTAAGCGCTGCTTAGAAAATGTCACAAAAAGTTCATTCTGAGTAGACTGAAATGTTGAATGTTATGTTTACATTTGGTTGTGCAAAGTGCAAATACAGGTCCTTTTGACTTCCACAGACAATAATCATGTACACAGCGCTGCTAAAACTGTGGAGAGGAGGACCCACTTTAGTTCTTAATTTGTGTAACTTCACATCAGAAAAGCTCTGACTATTTTAGATTTTAGACTAGTTTGATCACTGGAGGGTGTAGTTGGCAGTTCAACAAGCTCCTCCCAGCAGGGCAGAAAACCTTTCTGGCTGCAAATAATCAAAAACAAGATTTCAATGAAGTTTCAAATGCTTCAGTCAAGGCCAACAATCATGCACATACGCATAAAAAAGGGAATAAAAATACAAGAGATATAAGAATAAAGAACGGGTTGGAACACTTTTTGTGTTTCTGTTTTAAATGATGGATTTTCAGTGTTTTCAGAATGTGAAAACTTTCCTCATCATCTGTGATTGACCCTGACAGGAAGCAGAATGTGTTGGCTGACCATCCAACTCAAGCATTTTGGTATTTTAGCTACAGGTTAGACTCACGACTACACAACTACTTATAGTGAATTGATCCATTACTCAACTCATACTCAGGCCCTGTTTACATGACACAGATTTTAGGATGAAATGTTTGAAAAGGTTTCATTGCGTTTCAGCCTCCTGTTTAAACAGAAATTGCATTTTAAACGACCTCAAACAGAAACTTTCCAACACTCCAGTGTAAACACAGATTTCTTTCACTCCATTTTCGTGTAAACCCAACAACTTAAAGGAAATACTTTTTGGGTGAAATGTTGTCATGTAAATGGAACCTTAATCTATAAATGTGACAAGACTTAACCTTAATTATACTGTGTTTATGTTATTTTTCTTTTATTAATAGACAGTAAATGGCCTTAGAGTTAATAAGCTTTTGATGTGTAGTCAAAATGTCTTGCCGTTAATTAAAATCTGTCTCGATGACAAATGTATGCATTTGTCATCTTTGTGAAGGGCATTCAAGCAATCCAAAGGATTTTAAACGCACTGTTTTTAAGCAGTTGTCAAGTGGTACTTCATCAGACACATGATTCACTGAATATTTCTCAGCACTTCACAGACATGTTCTGTAAAAGGTAAAATATAAAAGTGAAATCAACATCACATCAGTGCAGTTTCACCCCAGCAGTTATTTGCAAGAGAAAAGGAGAACAAAAGAGACTGTGTGCCGTGAGCAGAGATTATAAGAAAGAGGGGTTAGCATGTATTCATACTGTATCAGCTGACCTTTTAAAATGCCAGCCTTTGTCATCAGGAACTGACCCTCTGCCAAAGGAGAACAGTTTCACCGCTGCAACACCACCTACGTACGTGAATTGTCCCTCTGTACTTGAAGACTTAACGAGAACTTCTTGGAGTGAGGAGAAATGGTGTAAAACGAAGCCACAGTGAGCTGATCTGTTGCATGTGAATGGGTTAGGGGATCTCTCTTTGCGTAAACAGGGCAGCTAATGCACAGCAGCTTTGCATGGCAGCGTGATCAGAGATAAAATGGTGTCATATTAAGCTTGTTTTGGAAGTCTGTTTTGGGTGCGATCCAGCTTACCGTTTATGTCCTGCATAACAGAGGCGAGTACATTACAACCTGACAGCAGAAAACAGGAGCTCGAGGCCAAGGCTCTTTATGTAAGCCTCATCTCAATATTCTCCCTAAACACATTTTACAACAACAAAGAGTTTTTTTGAATAAAATGTGCTATTACCCTTGCATGCATAATGCACATACATATTCTATCTTGTGTATGACACTGGAGGGCTCAACTTACACAGTCAATTACTGTATGTGCCTTCATCATATATCCTGCATGCAAATGAGACTATAAATACACCGACTCATCTCTCAGATGCATCAGCCTATCGGGTGTTAAACAGAGTACTGTGTACTGTCTTCCACTGTCCTTCCCACCATCTCAATATCATGCTATGGGAGGTAATCATGTCTGTTCTGCATGCACTTTCAGTTCATCTATACATGGAATAAAGCTGAGGCTGTAACAGATAAGAGGTAATAAAAGCTTTGTTCCATACCTTTTTCAGCCGATGTTTTTACCTAAATAAATGAATGGCATATAGAGAACATGGAGGTGCGTCATGCTGTGTTGCATGTTGGGCAGGGCTGCCGTCCTGTGAAGAGTGTGTTCTGTAATCTGTGCTTGTTATGGGGGTTACCAGCTTACCTTGTGTTCATTAACAGTTGTACAGTGACTGGGTATAAGATCTGCTAATTCACAAACTGGCAAGATGAAACAGCACAGTCATACTCACAAAGCTGAGCCCAATTACTAGACTGAACCAAAAACCAAACTCTCAAAAACATTCAGCTATGTGAATATTTTACTGTCATAAGCAGCAGGTTTGATCAGTCATGAGTTTCTAGAGATCTGCAGCATTTAAACTCAAGCAAAGTGTATGCACTCAGTCCCCGAACAAAACAGCCATCAGGGAGTGTAATCCCGCCTTGGGTTGCCAAGTCATATGGATCTGTGTTGTTCACTGTTCTCAGTCCAAATACCATTCCATTCAGTTTCTCCTGGCAAGCCCCTTTGCCTTTCCTTTTCTCATCTCCGTCTCTTTTGCTCTCCCTCAGATTTGATCAGTTTAACTTTTCAAAAAAAGGAGTCATCTTGTGTTACAACTTGCAGCACAGCATGACACCACTTCAAATTCTCTATATCCAAACATGCCGTTACACCTAAGACCTTTTCAACTAGCTTTCTAAGGGGGATTAACTTAATTTAAAGATTTGTATGAATTCAAAATATCTTTTGTTTTGCAACATAATATCTGTCTGTCTGCTACAGATCAATAAAAATCTATAAAATTAAATGAAGCTTTAGCAGGAACCTTTAGCAGGAGTTAAGTTGCTCTTTTGCTAAATAAAAATGTAATTCATTTGTAGCCTTATTTAAGGATGTAGAATACCGATCTATATAACCTAGATGTCAGTTCATCAACATCAGCAGATGAACTAAAAATCCAATAAGCTTGGGAAAATAAGTGAGTGCATTTAGTTTTAGCTTTAGCTTCAGCTATCTTAGGTCACTTTCACTTTCTAACGACATCTCAATGTGTTCCACTTGGTGAATAGAGGGAGTCGGAGTACCCAGAGAAAACCCATGTCTGCTCAGGGAGAACATGCAAACTGCATGCAGAAAGATCCCAGCCCCAGTAATTTAGCTGTGATTTGAACCGATTTCTTGGACACAGATGCAGTTTGCTATTTTCCATATAAAATTTGATATATTGCCAAAAAACAAATATCTGTCATGATTATCTCAACCTAATAAAAAGAACACAATCAAAACTATTCTTGAATAAGCTCATTTTATTATTGTTTAGCTAATTAGAAGGTGGTTGTTATTAAATTCGGACAGTTATTTAGTTAACATTTTAGTGATATCATTTTTTATTAATACGTGATTGTTCCCGTAGTGAATAATTATGGAATTTGCAAAGACATGATCATAATGAACATAAAACATTAGGTTTTTTTATTGTTTGCTTTTTTTTTTTTTTTTTTTTTTACTTTTCATTAAAAGGCATGCAGGGGCTGCACAGTGGTGTAGTGGTTAGCACTTTCGCCTTGCAGCAAGAAGATCCCTGGTTCGCGTCCCGGCTTTCCCGGGATCTTTCTGCATGGAGTTTGCATGTTCTCCCTGTGCATGCGTGGGTTTTCTCCGGGTACTCCGGCTTCCTCCCACAGTCCAAAAACATGCTGAGGTTAATTGATCATTCTAAATTGCCCGTAGGTGTGAATGTGAGAGTGATTGTTTGTCTCTGTATGTAGCCCTGTGACAGACTGGTGACCTGTCTAGGGTGTCCCCTGCCTTCACCTGAGTCAGCTGGGATAGACTCCAGCCCCCCGCGACCCTAATGAGGATTAAGCGGTGTATAGATAATGGATGGATGGATGGATAAAAAGCATGCAAGGTATATCCCATGGACTTCAAAAGTCTCTCAATTATATATTGACCTTACTGTTTATTTCATACAACATTTTCTTGTCTAATTTGCGGTGAAACATCTGTGACCACTCAGC
This sequence comes from Amphiprion ocellaris, assembly GCF_022539595.1. Classification (NCBI taxonomy): domain Eukaryota; kingdom Metazoa; phylum Chordata; class Actinopteri; family Pomacentridae; genus Amphiprion; species Amphiprion ocellaris. The sequence continues at coordinate 1,885,102 of NC_072785.1, forward strand.
ATTCCCCACTCAAGCTGCTTCACAGCACCACCCTCCATCCTTGCACACCTCCATTCCTCCGGGGAGGCCATACACTGAGACCAGTTTCAACCGTTAACGCCATGATAATGATTAAATGGCTGCTCGTTTGAGCTGAGGCAACATTAATTCCTTTCAAGCTGATTTTTGGTCAGACACGTATGAATTATGCAGCTATGTAACAAAAGGCCCACTGAGGCAATCCACAAGCTGTGTGCTGCAGAGCTAAAGATAGAGCCAACAGCAGGTCAAGTTTACCTCCCCTGCACTGGGCCTACAGTGTTGTAAAAGCATGGTAAGTTCAATGCAGAGGAGGTTTGAAGAGCTGTGAGAGCTTATTTAATGGCTTGTCATCTCAGCCTCTCAACATAGATAACAATGTAACATTGAAAATATACATACCTGACAGAAGTGAGAGCCTTGATGTATATAATTAAGAAAAGAAAGGTATGAGCACTGGAACATAGAAAATATCTGTTAAATGGGTGAGACAATGTGTTAGCATGTACACCGATGTATGTATGCATTGTTGAAATTGAGAAAACAACAAGAAATGTTCTGAAGTGCTTGTACTGTAACTTTTCTTAAGCATTATACAGTGGTCCCTTGCCATATCACGGTTCACTTTTCGTGGTCTCACAGTATCATGGATTTTTCACTATATCGCATGACTTTGCGGTATATACAGTCAAGCCCGAAATTATTCATACCCCTAGCAAAGTTGGACTTAAAGTTACTCTTACTCAACCAGCAAGTTTTTTTTTTTCTTTTTTAATTGGAAATGACACAGGTGTTTCCCAAGAGATAATAAAATGATGTACAAGATGCATCATTGTGGGAAAAAAAAAAGTAATTTCTCAGCTTTTATTTACATTTAAAAGTCACTTTAAGTTAAAATTTGCTAGGGGTATGAATAATTTCAGGCTTGACTGTAGGTATTTTTATATATTATTCTGGTGAGCTGCGTTGAAGAACAGCGGTGGAGAAAGGATATCTACCTTTTATGCACTCTGCAATTGGAATATGCTTTTATTTTGACACACACAGACAGCAGCCCTGTAGACAGTGTGGCAGGAAGTCATCAAACACACTTCACACTCATGATACTGACAACATAACGCTTAACCGAATGAACTAAGCTGACTAAATCACAAAAACACAATAAAACACAAACACTAATAAGACTGTAAGACTAGCATAAACCAAAATAATTACATTTAAACCACCAACACCCTGAACTCCCATGGTGCATTGCAGCACTAAAGTTTAGTCATAGCGACCGGCTCTGTGACAGCTACATTATTTTAATTATTTTTCTGGTAAAATAAGCATTTTCTAGCCTAAAAATTTGAAAACAATATAAAAATGTATAAAAAATAATTTAAAAATATTAAAAGAATGTTTAATCGAAATAAAATGTGTAGCGTACAGCAGTGGGCGCTGATTGGCTCAGCGACTGCAGCATCAGTCTGCTCTGTCTCCCATGTGTAGCAGCATTCAGCATCTCGCCTTGTCCATTTCATATAGACACCGGATCACTGCACATAGTGTTGCTCTGTGGTGATGTGCAGTATGTGGGGAGGGTTTATAAAGCCTTAAAATATATTTAAATAATAAAATAAATATGGTCGCTACTTCACAAATTTTCGTCTATCGGGGGGGCGATAGATGAAGGACCACTGTACTCTATTCTTAGTCAACTGTACATCTCTCAGATTCGCACCACTGGGTTGAACCAGATGTTCTCTAATGTTGGATGTTTTCTTCAGAAATTGCTTGCTGAGCTATGAGAATGCCTTCATATTGTGTAAAATGTTGTTCTTACATAAGATCAGAACTGCGATGCTTCCACACTGTTATACTGTAAGGTGACTTTGGGAAGCGCTTCCTCTTTATAGACATCATTCATTAGCATTCAAAGGAAAACCCAGGTTCAGCCACCCAGCGCACGGATCAAAACGTTGCCAACAGCAGGGCAGAGAGACGTGCGTGGCATTCCCTCTGACCTCACATCTTTGAGCCACCTCATTTGCAGCTCAGGTGTCATGTGCAAATCCCCTCAGATAGATAATGCCATGGAATACTCAGCAACCTGTCATGTTGTTATGACAGGTGTGTTTGCAGAGAGAGATTGGATGCGATTTGGAAGAACAATACAGCAGCCCTTTGATGATCCTGATCCAGGGAGTAATAATACTAAAGTCTATGTATGTAGCTCGTGCAGAGACTTGTGAAAGACAAGACAAAGTCAGTGGAAACTCGCAGGATTTACACATTTCCTCACTCCTCAAACGTTGGCTTGTACAAGTATCCCACTGTTAAGGGCTGTCTGAGTCACTGTGTGAACTTTAAATGAAAGCTAAAGAGGTGCTCCAACAGTTTTACATGTCAAAGACAATTTAGTAGTCATGGTTAGTACAATTCAGCCTGGGAAAAAGGGTTGTTTAATGTCCTCTGTGATTCTGGAAGAGCTGTGTCAAAATAGGGTAAGTTGCTCCAGTTTCATCCCTGCATTTTCACTTGGAGTTAGTGTTGGATTAGAGACTAAAAGTCAGGATATACCTGCCTCTGCAGTACCTGTTTTGAACAGTTTTTAGGCAGTTGAAAGACAATACTGGAATATCTAACCATGTACTGGTTGGATTATGTTAAATTTTTGTACATGTAATGTACAGAGACTGACACCTAGTGACTTTGACTTTTTCTTGAAACCTAATGAGTATTTACATTTGAATCTGGGTTTAAGTAATCATCAATTTGCTTATTTCGATGCATGTTTTACTCAGTAATGCTGGAAGATTAATTAAGCTCTGATTCCAGGAGAACACTGCAGGCTGGTATCTCTTTGTAGATGTCCAGTTGTGTCTTTGCTTTGGGACCTGATTGATTGTCTGTGACTCAGATCAGATGACAAGACTTGAATTAGTTTGACACAAGTGTTTCTGTGCTTTAGTTGATGCTCTGTTTTTTTTTTTTATCCCATTATTACTTATCCCAATTCATATATTGTGTAGTTTTCAGTATGTACAATGTGTGCTGTATATATATTTGTTATTCAGAGTGTCTCCTGATGGTCCCATATTGCTGCAGTCTTGTGAAAGAATTCTTAATACAATTCAGGCCCTGACAGAAGGAATGTTGCCGCTGCAATCTTGCTCATAATTAAGTGACAGTAAACACTAGACACACAGAGCTTAAACACTGCATTTAAATCATTTCTTGGCTCCCTCCGTCCGCCTCGATTGATCCCTAAGAGAGTGCATAAATGACTGGACGCCGTTTTGATTGATTACTTTGATGCAGCTTATTTAGAATAAAGTGTTCCGAGGCCTCACAGCTTAATTAATTTCCTTTTAGGGTCTCAGTAGCTCACGTCTTATTTGACATTTATGAGCACACATGCCGCTTGTTTTACATCAGGAAGCTGACAGCCACGGCAGAAGTATTGAAGTATTATAGCACCATAGCAAGGTGTAGTGAAGTGAAATAGGAACACTGTGTCCACACAGACTTACAGAAACCCTTTTTTCCACAGTGCCACGTTTCACTCTGTTACATCAACCATAATCCAGAGTGACAGCTGTTGATGACCCACACGACACGTATGCCAACAGCATCGTCTCAATTATACAGCATGAAATTGTAACTGTCTGAATTCTGGTTGAACTTTTACAACTTCATGCCTGTTTGCACTCAAACAATGTAAAGCTCACCACAAGACAGCGTGGGCACCCGGGCTGCTGTAGGTGGGTTTACAGAGAGATGGAGAACACCGCTTGCAGGCTCTGGAATCTTATTAAGCATATTGTGTTGCCAGAATGAAAGCAGAGGTGTACTTGGCAACACCTAACCGCTACAGCCAAGGGAGTCAGGAAATCTCTGTGGCTTAGTAACACTGCACATTGCAGAAAGAGCTTGTCAATGGATTCTGGGGAGGATATTCTGCAGCTTGTCACTGACGGAGGCAGAAATCACATGACATGACAACATAAACCAATGTCTCAAAAAGCACAGTTTATTATCATTTTAAACCTATTCATCTGATTCTAATTTTTAAGCGACAGCATTCCTGTGAGTGACAGTTTGTCTCTTAGTCCCACAGGAAGGGTGTTGTGACCATTGATGGCTTTATTCACAGCTTCAAAGCAATTTTTTGTTAATCATTCATTTAATTGTCAACTATTTACACATTAGCTGAGAACAGATTATGGCAATGAATTAATTTACAGTGGCAAGATAAGGAATGGGCGCCTTTGGAATTATTTGAATTAGTAGTAGTAGGCAGATCTTTGTCAAGGTACACTGTGAACAAATACACTCACTAATAACTAACAAATCACTGTGTTGTTCTTGGTCATACTGAATACATCACTAAAACATTTACATTGTTGGTTGTAATCAGTGTAATCAGTGGAACAAGATTGAAGGGGTGAGTTACATCTACTATGATTCTGCTGATGTGAGCCGTTCCTTGTCCAAAAGAGATCTCAGAAGACTTATGATCAATGACTGTTGATTTTATATATATATATATATATATATATATATATATATATATATATATGAACATCAAAAAACATCATTTGAAAGAGTTTTGATGTTAATTAGTCCACATCTAGACAAGCAGTCCACCACTGGAGGGGTGGCACCAAAGATAGCTCCAAAGGCACAATGCAGAATGCTCAGTACGTTTGCAAGTAAGTCCACAGTTACATGTCAAAGCTTAAAGAAATAATTAAGGCCTGTTTACATCTACCATCACGGGTTGACCACACACTGGTGATAGTACATAATGTCCACGGCCTGAAGGTTGTCAAACAACAAACTCATGAAACTGGGGTTAAATAGTTTGGACAGCAGCCCTCAGGACTACTCATGCCATCAAAGTCCAAGTCAGTTTTATTTACAAAGGTCAATTCAATTCAATTCAATTCAATTTTATTTATATAGCGCCAATTACAGTCAAATTGTCTCGAGACGCTTTACAGAACCGGTCATTCCAAACAAGAGATGAAATAAAGTGCTGTGCAATTGAAATAGCAGGCAATAAAACAAAATAAAACATACAAGTCTTAACAATTGAAGATAATGAAAATGATGGAAGTAAAAATTACAACACCATAAAGGATGAACTCAAGGGTGACAAGTACTGCTTCAATTGACATGACAGGAGGTGGGTCTTAAACAGCAAAAAGCAATTCTATCACTAAAAGATAAACTGTTCCTGATATTCGAAGCAACCACTGTAAAGCCCCAATCGACTCAATTTGTGTGCTCCGATTTCAAAACGTCCAAGAGCATCTAGTTGGTCAGCGTTTGAAGTGGAGCATGATGGTGTAAAAAAAAAACAAAAAAACAACCCTTATACAACTCTGAAAAACAAACAACAAAATCTCAAAATCAATCCTGAAATGTTCAGGAAGGGCAGTGCTGGTATTGTATCATCACACTTTCCTTTTCCTGTTAAATAAACAGTCATATTTTGTACCAGCTGTAGACGCTAAAGAGGTGCCTGTTCTATGCTCATATAGAAAACCATTATAATAGTCAAACCAAATGCTAAGAAAGGCATGGATTTTTTTGTCTTTGGGAACAAGAGAGTTAACAGTCCACTGCACATCAGCATTGAATTGGTGAAGCATGGTGGCGGCAGCATGGTGAAGTAAAGCTGGTTTGCTGTCATCAAGTGGAAAATTAATACTCAAATTTATCAAGTTGTCTTCCACGATATCTGGATGACTGTCCAGTAGGCTGAGGCTCAGTACAGGGTGTTGATGCAGCAGAACAATGGGCCTTAACATTAAAGTAAATCTACTCCAAAATGGCTTCCAAAGAAGATCTACCCTTCGGACTAGTCCAGTCAGAGCCTACACCTGAGCCCAACTGAGGTGTTGTGGAATGACCTTACAAAAGCTCTTCACACCAGACAGTCGTAGAATATTCCTGGCCTTAGGCAGTTCTATAAGTAGAAGAGAAATTACCCCTGAATGTATACAGGCCTGACCTGCAGCCACTGGAAACACTTGAGGTGATTTCAGCCAAAAGATAAAAGTTATTCAGCCCAAGGTTCAGTTTTTTCCAGCACTGATCATGTTAAATGGTTGTGTTCAATGAAAGATTATGACTGTTTGTGCATTGTTATTTTATTTTTGTGCATCTATATTTGTGACTTCAGGAGGTCTGATTACATTTTAAGATAAATTAATACACGTTTCATGTTTTTGCCACTATAACTAGAAGCATGTCAGTTTTCTTTTTTTTTTTCCTGTCTATTTTTTTTGGAAAAGTTGAACTGACCCTTTAAGACAGCCAAGTACAAACTGTTCCTCACAGGAAGTCTCTGTGCATTACTTGGTACTGCTGATTAATAATAGAAAAATACAGTGTTAGTGGAAGTAGAATTCAAATTGCACTTCTAAAAAATGCTTCTTTTTATTTTGCATTTTTGGTTTTCCTGTGGCAGTCACAGTAGAGACAGACAGGTAATGTTTGAAATGAGGGCAGGTGGAACACATGCAGTAGGAGTCCAGCCGTTCGGGAATCAAAGTACAGACTCATTTTTCACTCACTAAGAGGTTAAGGCCAAATAACAACTCTGACCAAACAGAAAACATGAACACAACATTCGACTGAATGTGAAAGTAAAGACCCAATGCCAACTCAATCTGAATATCAGGCTGCATAATTCTGGCTTTAATTGTCCAGGATTTGAAATAGCCATCACTAGAGACATTTATTTCTGTCTGCACGTCAAATAATGAGGTCACTTTTGATGACACATTCTCATTTTTGGTGCTTCTTTTTAAAATTCAACAGCAATTTGTCCACTTAGAAACACTGTTCCAGTCAGTCTGGATGAACCACAGCTTAGATGTGAAGAGTTTTAATTGGTGGTGCTCTATTTGATTGTGCCAAAGACCAGGACCCCACTTTGATGCCTTTATTCTTGGCAGTAGCTGGTAACGGAGATGCTGCATGTTTTCACAGCTTTTAAGTGTTGGCAGAGACCTTAAAGTACCTGTTTTCAGTTGGATTCAGCCACAACAAGCCATTTATTGTGTCCAACACTGTTCGTACATGAGATATTTGTTCAACTGAACCACGCAGAGCTGTGGGTTTAGGTCACCATAGTTCCAATTAGAGTGGAAGCCATGCTCACATGACTGAAACCGGTACGAGTGGTTTGGTTGTGGACAAACTCTCTGGAACCACTTTCTCTGGCAGAAATGGTTCCTAAATTAAACTATTGACAGTGTATTCTGTGGATGATTTAAGTAAGAGCTTTGGCAAGGGATGGGCTGTTGAATTTTTTAAAATGTAATTTTACAACACAGTGAGCATGTTAAATCAAATTCTATTTGCCTCCATTTCAAGAAAGGTGAGACAGATAACTAAAAACCTGGACAAATTCAAACAAAACACTGCGTGGCTGGATTCCCCTGCAGAAAAGTGACAATGTATTTGTTCTCTCATAATTTGGGTGAGCAGATCCCTTAAACAAACTGCACATCTCTAAAGGTGCCGGCAGGTTTTTAATGGAGATGGTGCAAAAATGGCCTTTTTGTCGGATCAAGCAATCTGCTTTTTGTTATGCTAGACTGCTGTGACACAATGCTTATTATCCAGTATCACACTGGCATTATTTAATTTGGTGCCTCTCGCCCATTGCCATAGGACTGCAGCTTCTTCTGATACAGCCAGTGGGATTGTGTGTCCTTTAGTGTTTTCCCCCGACCAAGTGATTTGGCAAAGGCAGACGTCTGGCAGATGCAGATCTTAAGAAGAGCCTTGTTTTAGCAGAGAGATGTATTGTTGGATAAAGACAGCACTAATTGCAGTGGGACTTAAATAATGCTTTTGTTTATCTACCTCGGACGGCATAGCCTGAAGCCAGAAAGTGCAGTTTTTACCAAAATAAACATTATGGAACCTTGTTGTGTCTACCTTTTCCTCTGTCTCTGTGCTTTTATCTTCTCTCATTAGGATGAGAAGCAGCAGTGGGTTCTCTGACATGGTCACAGAATTTTAATGAGGAGACGTATTAATGCTGTATATTGCACCATTTGCCATTTCTTCCTTTCATAATGCCAACAGATTTTGTCTGGGACGATTCCTTTGAAACCGTGTCTGAAAACATCATGGACCTGAAGCTGCTACTGGCTGATCTTGTTATGCATCTTAGCAAGCATGTATCTTGTTTCTCCTCAAACAGATCGACATATCCTTTAATTCTTAAGACTGAAATCAACACAATGGGGGATGTAATTTGGCAAACTGAAACAGTTTTTTTTCTGCTCCCTACTGCACTCTAAAAACACTTTAATTCTTTGAGGTTTGAGTTCTTGTGTGGTCATATGCTTCTGGTGCAAAACATCACACATCATGGCAGGCGAAAATGAAAAATGTCACTTTTCTTTCTGTATTCAATACCTTTGAATTTTGTTTCAGTTTTTTAAGGATTCTTTTGTTGGTGTTTTTTAAAATGATTACCATCACACAAAACCATCACCTATATGAACCTTTCATTAATTTAGGGCTTTCTGTCTTACCCCTTCCTGTTCTAGGTGAGCTGATAGACCCAGCAGAGACTAATGTGAACAAGAACTTCAAAGAAGAGGTGTTGTGTGAATCAGACCCCATCTTCTTGACATGAATCAATATGTGTCTGGATACCTGACCTGACAAACAACACATCCTGTCACTGTGAGTACCAGCCAGGATCTGGTCACGCTGACATTCACCCGTATGTGCTCAAATGTCATGATGTGACATCAAATGCAGCATACTGAACATAGTTCAGTCATTCTGAGCTTCAAGTGCCATCATTCAAATCATCAGTGGTGGAAAGTATATTTTTTCAAGTTGTGCACTTGTCTTCTCGTTTGTACTTTCTGCTCTGCTACATTTTAGGAAGGAAGATATTGCACTGCTGTAGTTATGTGCTACTTTTCACAGTATTTTGCATTAGAAAACATATGATAAAGTTATGAAATACAACATTTTCAAATATTTAGGAAGTGGTGACCCAACCTTATGATTTGTGAGTATGATATGTTAGCAGTTCGACCAAAGAGAGAATTCCCCTAAACTCGAACATTCTTTACAGCATTGAGGCTCAGAAAGGTAAACTGCATCAGAGCATAACTCTTCTTTTGGACAACACAAGTAACAAGCTAATTTCTTTACTTACATGGTTATATTATATTATACTCAAGGGTTGTTCTTTACTCTTTCTATTTTCGACAATTCAGATCGTTACTGAAGACATCAGAACTATTCAATAACACATATAGAACCAGAAAAGCACTGAGAGCGCAGCATTTTATTTACAAACACAGCATTTGTTTATTAGTTATTGATGATCAGAAATCACGGCAACATAGAATGTCACCATTTAATATACATTCCCTTTCTCATTCAAATGAATGAGAAAGTGTGTCCACAAATTTTTGACTGGTAGTGTAGATGTACCCACAAACAAACTGACCTTGCGCTGATCACAGGCATGTGTACGTTATGTTCAGATACCAAATCACGTGACCTAAATATGTAGCAGGCGGCAGGAATTGATGGGACTCAGAAACACCTCCACAATTTAATCAATTGTTCCTTGTATCGTTTCCGATGGATAAGTCCTAAGTCCACAGCAGTGGATTTGTAGTAGGATCACAATCATGTGATCGTCAGCAGGCAGCTGATGTAGTGTTCACTTGTTGTCATGGTTACAGTGACACAGTGACGCTATCTCCCAATGATACGGAAATCTTTACCAAATCCATGGATCCAGACTATAAGCTGCATCACTGCCAAAATCTAATCAATTGGTCCTTGGGTCATTTCTGACATTCCTTAAAAAATTCATCTAAATTTGTTGGTCCATTTTCGAGTAATGTTGCTAACAGACAGACAGACAAACAGACAAACCAACGCTGATCGTCACATAACTCCACCGTGTTCCTTGGCGGCACAATAATGTCCTCTCAGATTTATCTTGTATCAATAGAAGGAGACCAAATTGTAGATTGATGGTGTCCACTGAACACTGCAGACTCAAAACAGCAGACTTGCACAGGCTTCTATACAGCTCCCATTCAGGGTTATGTATAAACACACTCCACACATGCTCACTAGAAACACATCAGCAGCCTTGTGACAGCAAGAAGAGCCATCTGGCTGGACGGCATGGAAAAATGTAAGTGTGCAGCCATTTAACAAGAATAGAACTGAGATAGAATACAATACAAGCATAATGTAGGAAACAAGCATCTCGTTTACTTTTCCTGCTCATGCACACGCAGCACTTAGTCCATCGTGCATACAAACATAGATCCTTGTGAATGCAGAAGCCATGAATTGGCCTTGAAGAACCACTGAATAAAACTAAGTAATATCATAGAAAGCTATTAAAGTTAGTTCTACCTCTAACAGTTACAACACTAAAGTGCTGTTTCAATAAAGAAGCCTTACCATAACGATGAACTATATCCATAATATCATTTGCAGAGCCCATTCCTTTTTATTGTACTGATAATACTATGATACTTTTAAATATTTAGGATTTTGCATGCAGGGCTATAAGTTGTAGTGGAGTGTTTCTTACATTATTACATAGGTTTTTAAAAGAACAGTCTGTGGGATTTTGGTGGAGCTATATAAGCAGAAACAGAATGTTGTATTAATAATTATTTTTATTAGATACTTAATACCTGCAACTAGAAATCATTGTGTTTCCATGAGCTTCACATGTGCACATGTTGCACTGCCATATATCTACAGTAGCTCAGAACAGACAAACCAAACACTGGCTTCAGAGAAAGCCTTTTACAAATTCACGTTTAAGTACAGCCTCTATAGGTTCTCCTACAGCTGTACAAAGGGACGGCATTTCATTTGGTTGCAATTTGCAGCTCCACTCCTCGAAGCCACCTCTTTAAGTTGAGAAATTGTTATGCTTCTTTTCCACATTTTACCCTCTGGTAAAATGTGGAAAAGAAGCATTCTGTTGCTTCTGTGACATTTGTGTGTCAAGTATTGGCTCAAATATAGAACAACGCAGGTTATATGACCATTCCTCACATTTTAACATTAGCTTTTTAAAGGAAAATACATCAACACTTGTCCTGTTGGGAACGTTTCTTTGAGATACCATTAATCCAGAGAAGAGAGTCCTCATCACTGAAGCCTTTTCACTCAAGGAAGTGAAACATGAAATATGTTGAAGCCCTCATTTGTCTATCATGTCTATCAATCACAGAAGCACACTTTCTCTTGTCAGCCTCTTGAAGTGCTCTGAATCATTTTCTCCCAGAGTAAACATTTTTCAGTTTTTTTTTTTTTTTTGAGCTCATCATCTGTCACAGCCACACATTCCTTGCTGTTTGACAGATTGCCTCAGCGCTTCATTTTTGCACTAATGATGTTGGGAGACCCAATGAATTTGTCTTCACTCATTATGAATGCATTTCCACTCTGGCAGCAAAACACTTTCCATGCACCTTCAAAAACTCCTGCAGGTCAAACTGGGCTAAACAAACACTTTCTCACAACATTAACCCTCTAAAGCCCAGCATAGCATGGGTGCTACGATTGCATATTCTTATTTTAATGGTGGTAGATTTGAAACCAGATAAGATAGATTGATCATTCTTTATGGATATAAAATCTGGGGAGTTAGACTAATATGTCACACATTCATTAGGCGTCAGTGTGCTTTTTCGTTGTAATGATGGGTTTATAAATATACACAATAAACTGCACATAACAAAAATCTTTATGAATGAGACCACAGGATATTGTGCACTTTTTCTTTTTCTTTTTTTTACAAATTTGAGGGACACAGTTATGCAATTTCTGTATTTTGAAATATGTGTAAAAAAAACAAAACAATTTTCTTTTTCTTTTTTTAGGTTTATTGCACTTTTAAGCAATTTATTGTAATAGTTAAGCCTTAAGTCAATACAGAGGGTCCTTGACTTACATCAGAGTTCCATTCCTCCAGTGTGATGTAAGTCGATTTTTGCCATAAGTCGGAACTCCGTGAAAATGTAAACAAAGCCACTATGTGCATCACGATATGATCAGTTCTTCGGAAAAGTCATGAATACCAATGACTTTCATGCATGTATGAATCATTTTACAAGAAGATAACAGAATGTTGTAACAAGCAGATATTGTTGTTGATGTTGAGGTTTCAATCTTTATTGTTCAGTTCCAGATTTACCTGATGTCAGTGAACGTGTCATGTTTAGTTAAGTCACCTCTGATTGGCTGAGAGTCAGCAGTAGTGTATATTACTCCATGCAATGTCGGTGTGTGTCAAGTGAAAGAGAGCTGGGAACGGTGGGTAATTCTGGAGCTAAGTTATTGGGTTTTTGTAGTTGCTTTGGCGTTGACTACGGCCCACAGTAGCCTGTGTGAAGGTTCAATAAATGACCAGAGAATTAGATAAAGTCTCACTCATTCATCACAGAGGGTTGCAACAGTGTGTTGCAGTTTTTGCAACTTGACCAGTGTTCATTTACATTTCACCCTGTTCCGAGCATTTTATTCTATCTGATTTCACTTCCATGGAGATGCCATCAGGAGAGTCTGACTTATGCTTCGGAGCCATAATGAAGGGCAAAAAGTTAGTGAATGTAGCACAATCCAAGGTGGTGTACCACTGGAGAATGTAAACAAAGCCGTCTTATAGCGCCATATGATGATGTATTCGTCTGCTCTGCTTGTCAACTAGTTCCACATAACCAGTTGCGATGTAACGACGAAATGCCGCAGGTCAATGATGTCGTAAACTGAGGACCCCCTGTACATATCATTAAATCTTGGGATATAAGGGTTATTTTGATGTAAAGCAAATAAAAATACTCCAAAAAAATTACATTACAGTATGTAAAAATGTAAGAATATGTCCTGGTGGATTTGCACAATGGTCGGTCTTAAAGGGTTAATGGTGCAAACAACCCAGAGTACTTCATCTGTAGAAGACTGTGTTGCACTGGTTCTCTCTCCACTGAAAAAGAATATGTAATATTGCAAACATGCATTTGTAGTCTTATATTCAGGTCAATATTGAATTTATGGCCTTTCAGGGTTGGGAGGCGGTTGAACCTGTGGCTATATGTTTCAGACATTTATAAAGAAAAGCTGTGTACTCACAGTTCAGGGCCTGGCGCTCAGCACACTGTCAGACCTCCAGCGCATACTCAAAAGGAATAAGTAAACAGCAAGTGGCTTACTTAAAATAAGTAAGCCTTGGTTCCAAAATAAAGCCGAGGTAGGAGAGACATCTGAATGCTGACCTGCTGCTGAAACCAGGTTACTGTTGTGATGTAGACATATTGTCCAGTTCAATATATCTTGATTTCTCTGATTAACTTAAACCCTTGTGTGCATGTAAACATATTGAAGGACAGATTTACCAAATGGCTTTCACGCATGTCTTTCAGGTGCAGATGTGGCACGTTCTTCCCTGAATACATGCGTATGTTTTGTTTATTAGATAGACACACCAGGCAGGAGTTTGTGTCACTTGTGTGTTTGCAAGGTGCATGTCTCACCTCATTGTATATGCATTCAAGGGTGGATCATGCAAATAACAGGAGACAGGTTAGTTATTTATTCTGCTGCACCATTTGGGTTTTGCAGTGGAAATTCACCCCATTTGAAAAGCAGGTGGAAATAAAGTGCATGTGGGATTTGCCAGAGCCAGAGGGCTACGGTGAAGAAAAGAAATGTGCAATAAATATATACTCATATATAATTCAGAAATAGATTATTAGAAACAAATAGTGGATTCGGATTTTCAGAGTTAGTTTTCATTAAACTTTACATTTCACTGTAAATTCCAGATGGAGTCAAGCTTAACTTTTTAAAAATATTGTTAAAACATTTACTCAACCCGAACACTTTATCAGACATACCTTCTCATTCATGTAATTATTTAAATAGCCAATCATGTGGCAGCAGTGGAAAACACAATGCCCTGCAGATACAGGTCAGGAGCTTCAGTTAGAATGTGGTATAAGGGCGGAAAATGTGATCTCAGTGACTTTGACCGGGGCAGGATTGTTGTTGGCAGCTGGGCTGGTTCAATTATGAGGTTTGGTTTGAGCTGATCTCTTGGATTTCCACCACAACAGTGTGTAATGTTTACTCCTAGTGCTTCCAAAAGCAGAGTAATGGACTTCCAGTTCTGCAGACTAAACACCTTGCTGATGAGAAAGCTCAGATGAGAGAGACCAGCCTGGTTACAGCTCACAGAAAGGTTACACTAAATCAGACAGCCATTCTTTACAACTTTGCTGAGCACGTACACAACTCAGAATGAAGAATATATCCAACCTTGAGATGAAGTCACTTTTGAATGACTACCTACACTTTAATAATGTGCCATAGAACAAAGCAAAAGTCATCTCATGCTGGTTTCATGCACCTGATTCAGATGTTATCAGTCCATTAAATGGCCCTGGTCTGTTGTTATCATGCTCACAGATGTCACCAGTAGACACCGTTCTGCACATTCTGTAGTAGGTCAGACAGTGGCTTTTCATCCACTGTGATCATTGGTAAACCCAGAGTATGAAGGCAAGCTTTTGCAGTTGTGCAAGTGCAGGTAAAATGTCTGGTGAAGTCGTGTCCCTGGAATCTTGTGAAATAGAACTTTGTAAACAAGATAGCAAAGGAGTGCTTTTTAATCCACACAAAACCTTTTACTGAACCCAATCAAGTACTTTTGGTAGCTAAACTTATGTAAACAGCAACTAATAACAGAAGTAAGAACAAGAAAAGCACTCAGAGAGCACAGTTCATTCCCCCATATGGTATTGTCAGAAATGCAGCATACTTGTTAGAAATGCAGCATTTGTTTAGTTATTGATGATCAGAAATCATGGCAACATAGAATATGGCCATTTAATATAGATGTACCCACAAACAAAATGACTTTGCACTGAGCACAGGCGTGTGTTATGGATGTGTGCATTATGTACCAAATCACAAGACCTAATTGATGGGACTCAGAAACACCCCCACAATTTAATCAGCTGTTCCTTGTATGATTTCCAACGGATGAGTTTCGGTAAGTCTGCAGTGATGGATTTGTAGTAGGATTGCTATCGTGATCATCAGCAGGCAGCTGATGTAGTGTTCACTTGTCATGATTACAGTGACGCTGTGCCGCTATTTCGCAATGATGCGGAAATATAAACAAACCCGTGGATCCAGACTATAAGCCGCATCACTGCCAAAATCTGATCACTTGGTCCTTGTGTCATTTCTGACCTTCACTGAAAATTTCATCCAAATGTCTTGGTCCGTTTTTGATTTATGTTGCGAACAAACAGACGGACAGAAAGACAGACCAACGCCAATCGTCACATAACTCCACTGCATTCCTTGGCGGAGTAATAAGTCAAAAATGAAATGAAAATAATACTCCCAGACAGGATTCAAACTCCTAGTATCCTGGTACAAATCTGTTGACTTACACCCTTAAAGAACAAAATTAAAAATGCTGTCTGTTGACATGATTCTAAGGTTTCTAACGTGTTCACACTGATGTCACACTTTGACTTCATCACTTTTCACAGCATGAAAACAGATAAATATAGAGAGTTTATCTATAAGCACGTCCAGCACTTCTCCCAGCAACAACCAGCAGTGTAGGACACAATCCAGTGGTTAGTTATGCATTTAGATTCAGTGCAGTGTCACTGATGGGATGCCACACAATTTGGTGGCTTTATTTGGCTAGTAACCAGAGCCGCTATTATTTAATGTTGCTTTTAAAAAGAGCAAATTCCAGATTGTGACTTTGTCACGTTACGGGTTAAGCATCAGTCTCACTGGCTGCAGTAGTTTTAAATACCTGTTTATGTGCGACAAATGGCACATGCAGCGGAATGGGTCTTTACTATGGTGTGCCTAGTAAAGTACTCAGTGAGTCTAAGTGTAATTTTGTGAGCAGTTGTGGTGTCTTGTGTATATTTTCTGTCCTTCATAAGTCATAACAAATCACTTCATCTTCATTTCACTTCTCATGAATGTGTCCAGGAACGATAGGTTATCATTTCTTTTCAGAGCTCAGTGATAGAACTCACAGAAATCCTGCAGCTGTGTGGCTCTTAGGAGCTCTTCTTTGCTCACAGAGTGCATCTAGAGCTGCACCAGGGTCAGTCCAACCTGAATAACAGACTGCTGTCTTAGTAAATCAGGGACTGAACACATGCAGATTGTGAACTTAATGAAAACCGCAGAGCACATATGTGCAGCAGCATTTTTTAAAATATATCTGGCTTGAGAGTGTTTCTGGTAGATCATTTGATAAGAAGACAGATATTTTATTGTAACTGCATATCAAGACACAATAAAACTTATTGCCAGCAGTCCACTGCATACAGCAGCATACAATATCTAGGCAAATCTTTGTAAAAACAAATGTGTCATAGGTTCAGCAGCATATCCACGTCTGAGGAAAAAGCTGCTTTTCAGGCTATCGGTCCATGTGCAGAAGGTTCTGAACCTGTGTGCGAGGTGGGTGGTGAACAGGGGGTGTCCAGGGTATATGGAGGCTCTCATCATAGGCCATTTTCCATTGCAGGAACTCGTGGGACATGTGAGCCGAACCTTTGTGCATTTCAACTGCAGGAGCCACCTTTGTAGATCCTCTTTGGTGGAAGTTTTCAGTGGAGAGAAAAGTAATAAAGTGCAGGTATTTCTGAGCAGCCCTGAAAAACTACTGTGTGGGTCTTGATGCTGACTGGTAAAACTCAGAGAGGACAAATTCTAACAAGAAAAGTACTCAGAGAGAGCAGTACTCCACCAAGGCTCTTCATTCCCCCATATGGCATTGCCAGAAATGCAGCATTTTTTTTATTAGTTATTGATGATTAAAAGTCACGGCAACATAGAATGTGGCCATTTACTATAGATAAATGGGCACATTCTATGACATTACACTGAGTAATGTTGCTAACAGACAGACAAACAGATGGACGGACAAACTAATGCTGCATTCCTTGGCAGAGTAATAATGAGGACAACAAGCACCTTTTTTTCTGTCCATTTCAATGTCCTCATCAAATAGCAGTCTTCTCTCTAGCATCACAACATAATATTTACCATATAGGCTAACATTACAAAACTTCTATTTTTTCTATTTTCTATGTGCTCATAGAGCTTAAGATACTTCCAGTAACTTCTATTAGTTGCTGTTTTGCCCCACTCTGAGTTAACGTCACGGTCAAAGCTGATTCTGAACCACTATGGGAGCAGAAAGACTGCAAGACCAGATAACAGGCCAGTTTCTGTAATGTTCTGTTCATGTCACTTCGTACCTGCCCAGAGTCTCGGCTGCAGAGAGCTTTGTAATGTTGGAGGTTTGTTTGTGGAGATGGCTCAAGTGGACGTCTCTCAGGTAGGAATCAGACGGTCCACTGACCCATTTTTGACAACCCACTGCAGGTCTTTCCCTTCTGCTGTGATGCAGCTGGAGCACCAGTCATCACAGCAATGTGTTAGGATGCTCTCTGTTGTGCACTGGTAGAAACTTCACTGTTTTTTAAGGCTTTTATTGTGCCTCAGGATCCTCAGCAAAAAGACGCATTCTCATGTTGAATCATCTAAGCAATATGTCAAAAGTTATGAGACCGCACGGAAGCTTAATCATGAATGACGGAAACAACTGGCAGATATGGCAGAAATAAACACAATTTTTACACAATATAAAAATAATTGGATGTCCTCAGATGTGGAAAGGTCATGTGGGGACTTATGTTATCATAGAAAGTCACAATGCCTCAGGTTTCTGTGAAGTTGAGTAAAACTAAAATAAGCTTAAATGAAGTCTTTCAGTTTGCAGCTTTGACATTTACCTAAAAAACATCACTGATCTTAAAAGGTCAGGTGTCCTACGTTAGATAACCTTACAGTCACATATTTTATAATCTGAATGCCTTAGTGAGGACTAAAGCTTGTAGTCAACTGAAGCTGTATGGCTGAATAGGTTTTCATGCTTAGCAATGAGAGAAAAACTCACTCAACTCTTTTATCCCTTCAAGACTTAATATGTCATATTTTCTTTTCACACAAATGTGACATTCAGCTAATCTTTCTTAAACCATTCAGTCACATACTGTATCTTCAGTACGTGTTCGTGTTGCCTGCGCCACAGTGATTGGACGATATGAATCACTTCAACAGGACAAACACTCAGCAAAACCCAGAGTGTTCTGATTTACAAAGTTGGATTAGGGTCTTAAGCTATCTCCCCAAACTCTTCTCCTCCTTTCTCATTCTATCATTCTCTCTTTCTCTGAGGAAATTGGCATCATTTACTGCTGTCACTGCAGAGCTCATTGTCCCCCATTATCCCAGGGACAAAGCTGCCATGACATTGAGTTAATCCGTGCTTGTTTCAGTTTTGCTTTTGGGGAAAAAACAGATAAGGAGTTCAGGTAAGGAGGCGCCATGGCCCTGGGGCAAAATGGACAGCAGCGATTGGATCGGCTCAGAAAAAGATAAAAAGCAATCTGCCAGGCAAATTGGGTTGATTTCCTCAAGAATGTCAGAGGCATGATGGGTGTGATGGAACGCTCCTCCAAAGACTAAAATGGCTTCCAGGAATGTCACACATACTAGAAGGAGACAGGTTGACTAAGATGGGCATTTTATGAAATCTAAAGGATGACAGGCAAAGTGGACAGAGACTGTTCCCTCAGCAACTGTTGCTTAATCAAAAACATCAGAAAAGGTCAAATTAAAACTAAAAGAACTGTCAGTCTGCAAACCCACATAACCAAATCTATATGTGCTGGCCTGCTTTTCCACTCTGAAATGTAAATTATGATCTGTACAGCCCACTGCATTACATAACTCTCGTTCCGTAAGTCTACTTGTAGCAAACAAAAATGATATGTTGCATTTAGAGTTTAGACTTGTTTGCTGATTTGTATCTACGGAACATACCTGAGACCGGATTTATAGTAGTGAGAGAGAGACAGAAAGTTGAAAGCCACACATGCAATATCTTGTCACATTTGAAAAAGATGGCGTTGCCTTATTTTGGGTTTTGGTGTTAAAATGTTTTGGTTGCTTGTTGAGTTTGTCTGTAAAGTACATCACATATAGTAATATTCCCTTTGTAAACAGTAAAATTTCCTCCAGTGACTTTCTTTGAGTGTTTCAGAGACTCTTTACAGACATTTCAGACATTGCCAGACAGGGAGCGTCCAATGAAAGACATGCCTGGGATTCATTATAGGAAACATAGTGTCCAGGTTTGTTGCAACATATGCCTGACATACGCTACCATTCAAAAGTTTGGGGTCACTTTGAATTGCCCTTATTTTTGAAAGAAAAGCATTTTTTTCAATGAAGATACCACTGAATTAATCAGAAATCCAGTGTAGACATTGTTAATGTGGTAAATGACTATTGTAGCTGGAAACAGCTGATTTTTAATGGAATATCTCCATAGAGGTGCAGAGGAATATTTCCAGCAACCATCACTCTATGTTCTAATGCTACATTGTGTTAGCTAATGGTGTTGAAAGGCTCATTGATGATTAGAAAACCCTTGTGCAGTTATGTTAGCACATGGATAAAAGTGGGAGTTTTCATGGAAAACATGGAATTGTCTGGATGACCCCAAACTTTTGAACAGTAGTGCATATCACTGAAACATAATGAAGACATCAAGGTCAAGTTGAATGTGTGGTTTATTTAGTTTAATTTCACAAAATGAACAAATTCACATGCTCAACGCAGTATTGTATTTATTGTATTTTAGATGGGAATAAAAATATACATTCTGACACATTCATTCATATGTTATTTGATAAGACCTGATCACCCTCCCTTTCCACGGGCACGAAGCCAGCTAATGTGCTGTACAGTAGTAGAGCGGTAAATTGAGGGATACATTTAAGTGTTACCTTTCCTGACTATTGTTTTATTTTATTTTTACTGGTCTGTTAAAGGATGCAAAAGTCAAACAAAAAGATCCACACACTACAGCGATAGCTCCCAGCAAATTTAATTTAACAGAACAATGTTTCGATCAAACAGATCTCTGTCAGCCATTGTCAACTTGTCAACTATAGTTTGAAAAGAAATTTGGTTGTCTCTCTCAGGAGTTAATATCTGCTGATATATTCTCCTCTTTTATTATGCTTCAGTGCTGGTGACAGCCATGGTCGCAGGCATTATGTTTGCTGTCTGCGTGTCCCATTCTCATGAACACGATATCTCAGCGACGCCTGCAGGAAATTTCATGACATCTGACACAGACGTCCTCTTGGACTCGAGGATGAAATGATTGGATTTTAGAGATGTCTTTGTTACTCCACAGCACATATTTTTAGTCATAATTCAAGAATTCATATGCTAATTATGACAAAGTTCCAGACTTTACAAAGATAGAAACGGATACAGACAGACCAGTGAACAACAGTAGCAACAGTAATCAGGAAATGTAGAGTATAAAATATATATAATAATATATACACTACTGTTCAAAAGTTTAGGGTCACTTAGAAATGACCTTATTTTTGAAAGAAAAGCAGTTTTTTCCACTGGAAATAACATTAAAGGAATCAGAAATCCAGTGTAGACATCGTTATTGTGGTAAATGACTATTGTAGCTGGAAACAGCTGATTTTTAATGGAATATCTCCATAGAGGTACAGAGGAACATTTCCAGCAACCATCACTCCTGTGTTCTAATGCTACATTGTGTTAGCTAATGGTGTTGAAAGGCTAATTGATGATTAGAAAACCCTTGTGCAATTATGTTAGCACATGGATAAAAGTGGGAGTTTTCATGGAAAACATGAAAAGTCACACTTTAGAACGGTAGTGTGTATAATGCAGTACTACTAATTAGAGTCGCAGAGTCTCCCTACACTGATGATAGCCACTTGCACAATTTACTTTTGGAAAAACAGGCAAGTGTGTTTTTTTTTTTTAATTTGCATCGGTTATGAATACAAAATGTGAGTGTCTGTGACAGCTCAGACTTTGTGAAGGACAGTGGAAAACTTCAAGTTTAAACTTTGCCAAAGGCGTGAAAATAAATCTCATACATATTGGGAAGACATTATTCAGATGATATCCAAATCCATTTTCAGATGGGGTCCAGCAAGTTTAGCAAGATCATGGCCAGGACTACCACAATTAATGCATAGTCCTGACAGTGAAGCATGGGGGTGGGAGTGTGATGAGATGGGGCTGCATAAGTGAAAAAAATGCTGGAGAAAAGACTGGCAGAAGAGGAATATTCCAACATGATAGCAATCCAAAATCAGTTTCGAGAGACAAAAAAAGTTGGAACTATGACCTGGCTAAGTATGTCTCCTGACTTTAGAACACCTTTCAGGTATGTACAGAAAAATGTGGAGCAGCACAACCCCTTTAGGAAAGAATAGCTGAAAATAGTCAGTGAAGAATGGCAAAACATTGCATACAGAAATCCTCCATATCGGGGAGGTTTGAGAAATGTGAACTCCAGCAATGAAAGGTGTACTGATGTTTATTCCATCAATTTCCCAATGTATTGCCTGTATTTTTTTAATTTACTAGATTTAAACTGGTAGTTTTTAATTTTACAGAGGAGCAGACACCCTACTGTTCAACCTAAAAGTAATGCAATTACTGTAAGGAGGTAAGATTTTGAATCTTTGAACATTTAATTGATATTGCACAGAGC
This sequence comes from Amphiprion ocellaris, assembly GCF_022539595.1. NCBI lineage: Eukaryota > Metazoa > Chordata > Actinopteri > Pomacentridae > Amphiprion > Amphiprion ocellaris. The sequence continues at coordinate 1,906,823 of NC_072785.1, forward strand.
TGTACCAGTTTGTGTGGTATACTGTATATCCTGGATAGTCTACATATTGGGGGCCCACACTGTAGTGACTGTATTGATCTTCAGTGTTGCCAGGTGGAAGATGTGTGGAAACATTCATCTTCTTTGCAGCGACATCCATGTTTGAAACACTGCCTGCTGCCACAGCTACAACTTTGTCTTCTATCTGAATCAGTTTTCTTGGCAGAACATGTAAACGTGATGAATGTGACTCCCCTTTTGGGATTTCCTCGATGATTTTGCACACGTCTAGGTCTTCATTATTTACAGTATCATCATATGAGTCTGGACAACTTGAATGGCTGTGGGAGGCATGCTGGTTCTCTTTGTTTTTGTTCTTCTTTTAGACAACATAGTATTTTGATCCACATTTTTAATATAATCATTTGTGTGATAATCTAAATCATTTTTTATATTATGTCATTTTAATGCCTTTGATTGAATATTTGACTTGATTAACATTTTGTGTAGTTGTTCTTTTTAGATGTTTTCATGAAAGCATGTTTTTATTCTTTCAGACAGCTCAGCTCTAATTGGTCCAATCTGAGAGTAGACTGGCTCTCAATCAAGCAGATCACCCTTACCTGAGTGATGGATGTGGTGTGTCTCTTTGTGATGCCTGTTTGACGTTGCGTGACAGCAATCCTTGTTAGACTGAGACGTTGCTCTGTTGAATTACATTGCAGGGAGTGTAGTTAGTGGATCTGTGCCTTTTGCCTTGACTTTGTTTTGTTCATACAGCACCTGTTCGAGGTTTTTGAGACGGTTTTTCACAGAAGCAACTCAATGGGCTCTTTGTGCAAGCAGCTTGTTATGACTCATAGTTATATACACTGCGGCAGCTAATTACTTACGGACATAATTATAACAGTAGCAAAGGTGGAAGTGGAGTGATGATGTTATGTTTGCATAGGCAGGAGGTCAGGATAGATGGATGGACTGACAAAGTATTGGACTTTAACATAAGAAGACATATTTTTTTTCTCCCATATCAACCCAATAGGCATCATTGTTTCTTTCAACCATGACCATAACCATGACTGCATATTTATTAATAAAACTATGACCATTTTTTTCAGCCAAAACCCTGACCTTTCCCTAAACCTATTCAAGTTGTTTTTAAATCTAACTATATCATCCCAGTACGATATTTCCTAATAATCAAACTGCTGGGAATGAATATAGCATCGGTCTTATCCAGAGGGTCATTCAGATTGGTGCACCTGTACTTGTTCAGGTACTTTGGCTATTCCCTCCCCACACATGTTTAGATTGCTGGGTTTTGTTGTTTTAGTTTGGCTGTAGTTGCTGGTAGTCCTATTTTCGCTGTTTTCTTTTGTAGTATTAATTTGTGGTTAGGTAGTTTAGTATGGGGTGGTGACTGGTCCGAGAGCCCATTGCAGGGTTAGCCACGTTCATCACCTCTCTTTTGTTTCTTTTGGCCAGCAGCTACAGCCCTTTTACTTTCACCATTATTTTCATCCATCCATCCATTATCGATACACCGCTTAATCCTCACTAGGGTCGCGGGGGGGCTGGAGTCTATCCCAGCTGACTCAGGTGAAGGCAGGGGACACCCTAGACAGGTCACCAGTCTGTCACAGGGCTACATACAAAGACAAACAATCACTCTCACATTCACACCTACGGGCAATTTAGAATAATCAATTAACCTCAGCATATTTTTTGGACTGTGGGAGGAAGCCGGAGTACCCGGAGAAAACCCACGCATGCACAGGGAGAACATGCAAACTCCATGCAGAAAGATCCCGGGAAAGCCGGGACGTGAACCAGGGATCTTCTAGCTGCAAGGCGAAAGTGCTAACCACTACACCACTGTGCAGCCCCCATTATTTTCATCTCAGTTGAATTAATTGTTAATAAAGTTGGGTTTTTCCCTATTCTCACGTTACCTGCCATGTCTGTCTAGTTTATGTTGCCGGTCTCTTTGTTTATTCGAGCCTTGTCAACTTTAAAGAGGCCGTAACATATATGTACTTTTGGGTAATGACTTGGCCGGTGGTAAAGTTCTTTTAAATCCAGAAGTTACTGCGGTCCCTATTTCAGAGCATCCAGATGAGCTGGAGCAGACATTTCCTGAGGTATTTCCTGTCTGCGCTGTCACTCGTGCTATGTCTGAAAGGCAAAAGCAGGATTTGTTGAACGATAATGACATAGCTTTAGCTGACAGTTTTATGGCTGATGGAGAAAATATAAACTTTTCATCAGCCGCTTCTGCTCCTTCTCGTTCCGTGGTTGCTCCGGCAACCCCAGTTGTTGGCTCCTCTGTGGCTGAGCAATTAAATACAAAAATCTGCATGTCTCGTGAGCAGTTTATGTTAGAACAAAAGCGTGATGTGACTCTCTCAGCTTCTTTTGATGCTGTTGTGCCTGAGTCTGAAGCTGAGAAGTTGTCCACCTGTTATTTTATAAAGGATGGGATACTGGTGCGTAAATGGATGCCGCTGCATGCTTCCACGCAGGATGATTGGAGTGTTTTGACACAAATTGTTGTCCCAAATAGGTATCGCACTGAGATTCTGAAGTTGGCACATGACAACCCGCTTGCTGGTCATTTAGGTGTTAACAAAACATATGATCGCATTTTGCAGTGTTTTTTCTGGCCTGGTTTGAAGCGCGATGTGCGACAACACTGCAAAACCTGCCATGTGTGCCAAGTTTGTGGAAAACCCAATCAAATAATTCCACAGTATGCATTACACCCGATTCCGGTTGTGGGGGAGCCATGTGAACGCGTAATAGTAGACTGTGTTGGCCCTTTTCCGCGCACTAAAAGTGGTAATAAATTTCTTCTGACCATCATGTGCTCTGTGACCCGCTTTCCTGAGGCTATCCCAATGCGTAAAATCACTGCTCCTGCGGTTGCAACAGCCCTGGTGAAATTCTTCTCTCTGTTTGGGTTGCCTAAGGAAATACAAACTGACCAAGGCTCCAACTTTATGTCACGAGTCTTTGCGCAGATCATGAAACAGCTGGATATTACTCATCACTATTCTAGCGCTTACCATCCAGAAAGCCAAGGTGCTCTGGAGCGTTTTCATTCCATACTAAAGAGCATGCTCCGGGCATATTGTTTTGAGGTTGAAAAAGATTGGGATGAGGGCGTTCATCTCCTCCTGTTTGCGGCTCGCGAGGTAACTCAGGAGTCTTTGGGGTTTAGTCCAGTGGAGCTGGTGTTCGCACACACTGTGTGCAGTCCATTAAAACTCCTGCAGGAAAAGTGTCTGGGTGATAATAAACCACAGAATCTCTGTGGTTATGTTTCAAACTTTCGTAGTAAACTTCACCGTGCGTGTGATTTAGCGAAGCAAAATATGTCCGTTACTCAGGCTAAAATGAAGTGATGGTTTGATAAAGACGCTAAAAACAGAAGCTTCAGTCCCGGTGACACAGTGTTAGTTTTGTTGCCTGTCCCCGGTTCGGCTCTACAAGCTCGTTACAGCGGTCCTTATGTGGTCAAGGAGAAACTAGGTGATTGAGATTACATTGTAGCCACCCCTGACCATAAACGACGTAACCGAGTGTGTCATGTTAACATGTTGAAGCCTTACCTCTGCAGGGAATCTACTCATCCGACTCCTGGCAGTGAAGTGCACAACACTGTGCTGGCGCTGTCCAGTGCTGAAGCCGCGGTGAGTTCCCAGGTGGCAGAGGAGCTGTCCGGTGCTGGAACCCCCGGGGTGCTGCCTACAGTGGCTGCAGCTGACCTCGAGGACGTGGTGGGTCCGTCCCTAGCTGTGGTCCAAGGCAGACTGCAGAATTTGGCAATGTTGTCTAAACTTGACGAGTGTTTTTTACACCTCACTGAGTCCCAGCGTGAGGATGTGGTCCAGTTAATTAAATCGAATGTTTCATTGTTTTCTGATGTGCCCACACAAACTAATGTCCTTGAGCACAATATTGACGTGGGTGACGCTTCTCCGATTAAGCAGCATGCTTATCGGGTAAATCTGGAGAAGCGTGGTCGCCTACAAAAACAGGTCGACTATATGCTGGAGAACGGCATTGCCGAACAGAGCTCCAGCTCGTGGAGTTCACCGTGTCTCCTGTCGGTGAAGTCCAATTCATCTGATCGTTTTTGTACGGACTTCTGTAAAGTTAATGGTGTCACTAAGCCCGATTGTTACCCACTCCCTTGAATCGATGACTGTGTAGATCATGTCGGCAGTGCTACTTATGTGACAAAGCTAGATCTCCTTAAAGGCTATTGGCAGGTACCTTTGACTTCGCGCGCTAAGGAGATAACTGCGTTTGTCACTCCAGACGCCTTTTTGCAGTATACGGTTATGCCGTTCGGCGTAAGAAATGCCCCGGCAACGTTTCAGCGTTTGGTCAACACTGTTTTGCATGGTTTACCTGGTTGTGAGGCTTACCTCGATGATATAGTGGTGTATTCGAGATCGTGGGTGGACCATATTCAGCAGCTAGGGGCAGTGTTTGCAAGGCCACGTGACGCCAATCTGACCCTTAACTTGGCAAAATGTGAATTTGGTCAGGCCACTGTCACATACCTAGGAAAGGTTGTGAGTCATGGGCAAGTTAGGCCAGTAGAGGCGAAGGTGGAGGCGACCCTGTCGTTCCCTGCTCCTGCATCTCGGCATCAGCTACGTTGCTTTCTGGCGGGGTATTATCGTAGTTTTTGTAAGAACTTCTCGGCTGTCGCCGCCCCACTCACAGACCTCCTTAGCCCCAAAAGGCGTTTTTATTGGTCAGACGACTGTCAGCGTGCTTTCGATTGTGTTAAGGCACTGTTATCAAACGCCCTTGTTTTGGCTGCACCAGTGTTTGACCGTCCGTTCAAATTAGCGGTAGACGCAAGTGACGTAGGAGCCGGTGCTGTCCTCCTCCAGGACAATGAGAATGGTGTCGAGCATCCGATCTCCTACTTCTCAAAGAAATTTAACAGCCATCAGCGTGTATATTCCACCATTGAGAAGGAGGCACTTGGCCTAGTTTTGGCCTTATTCCATTTTGAGGTGTATGTCGGCTCCACCTCAGGTCCAGTTATTGTGTATACAGACCACAATCCCCTGGTGTTCATTCAACAAATGCGGAATAAAAATCAGAGAATCATGCGCTGGTCGCTCTTGCTGCAATCGTTTAATAATCTAGAGGTTAAACATATTAGGGGTGAGAGAAATGTAGTGGCGGATGCGTTGTCACGTGTAGGTTGGGGCGAACCTCCACGCAACATCTTATGGGGGGGTTGTTACGTGTTGCTGGCTGCTGTGTCTCTCCTTGCTCTCTCTAATCTCCCTCCTCCCTTTATCTGTGTAATTGCAGCACACCTGAGTGCTGTTAGCACTTAGGGAGGAGGAGGGTATTTAGGGAGGCAGGAGAGAGCAGCAGTCAGAGCAGAGATTGGAGCACCTCCCAGCCACATGTCCTACTGGACAAATGCCTGAGGGGTTTGGTTGCGTTTATAACTTTTCCTTTTGTGATTAACATTGTGGTTTTTTTTTTGTTTCAGGTACTTTGGCTATTCCCTCCCCATGCATGTTTAGATTGCTGGGTTTTGTTGTTTTAGTTTGGCTGTAGTTGCTGGTAGTCCTATTTTTGCTGTTTTCTTTTGTAGTATTAATTTGTGGTTAGGTAGTTTAGTACGGGGTGGTGACTGGTCTGAGAGCCCATTGCAGGGTTAGCCACGTTCACCACCCTTCTTTTGTTTCTTTTGGCCAGCAGCTACAGCCCCTTTACTTTCACCATTATTTTCATCTTAGTTGATTCACATTAGTTGAATTAGTTGTTAATAAAGTAGTTTTTTTTCCCCCATTCTCACTTTACCTGCCGTGTCTGTCTAGTTTATATGTTGCCGGTCTCTTTGTTTATTCGAGCCTTGTCAACTTTGAAGAGGCCGTAACAGCCTACTACCTGGGACCCCCTGAAAGTCCTCATTAGTGCAAACGTGGTTATTGGAGTAGACCCATTGTAATTAGGATTATGATTGACTACTGTTGACATGTTCCTGAATGGCTAGCATTTTAGCTATTAGCTACCTTGCAACAGTAATTCACCAGGTGGCCGTGTACGTCATCCCAGCTTCACAGAGCTTTTAGCACTCGTTGTCTGTGGACGCTCAGATGACCTTCGCTGTTCTACTCTATTGTGGAAGATGTATTAGTGGACAGGCATCACCCAGTGGCAAGATCTTGACCAACCTCAAATTTGATTCAGGGACTGGCAGTGCCAACAGATCAATCTTGCAACTGGATGTAGGAGAATTCAACACACGCAGCAAGTGGTGACATTGATAGAAATAGTCAGTTCTTCTGAGAAGAAATCACCTCCGTGATGAAGAGATTAACTTCAGAATGAGTAATGAGCACATGTTGTGTTTTAAGTAGTGGTGGGACGCGATAAAAAAAGATTCTATATCTATATCTATCTATCTATATCTATCTATCTATCTATCTATCTATCTATCTATCTATCTATATATCTATCTATCTATATGTGTGTGTGTGTGTGTGTGTGTGTGTGTGTGTGTGTATGTATAATCTATTAATTACAGGCTTTGTAATTAATTACTCGTGATTAATTGCATTTTTGTCAAATAGCAGTATGTGACACAATTAGGAACATTTTTCAATTCAAATACATTTTGCCTGACGACTGAATCGATGAATATACGTGAACCCAGATGACAGTGGTGGATCAACAGATTATTTCTGGGCTACTAATCCAGAAGTCAGAGGTTCAAACCCCAATGTGGCCAGTGTCAGGCCCTTGAGCAAGGCCTTTAACCCTTCCTGCTCCAGGGCCACTGCACATGGCTGACCCTGTGCTCTGACCCCCTCACCAAGTGGGGAGATATGCGAAAAACAGAAATGTCTTTATTTGGTAGGGACAGTGCACATTAATGAATGTCCATTTATTCAGCAATGGGCATAAATATGCCGGATTATAGCACAATGCTAATTTACATCCACAGTCCCAAAGAAAAAAATTCTCTTCCGGGGATTAATAAGGTAGGGGAAAAAAAAGTCTGTTTAATTTATATTTATCTGCATTTTTCATCCAGCTACTATATTCACAGATTACTGCAAATTCAAACTCCAATTATTGCCATTACATTTAACATATTAAGACCTTTTGTAAACTTAAGCACTTTCGGTGTCTTCAAAAGTGGTCTATTATTGTATGGCTACACTGTTTGTCGGTACCAGGACTGCCGTAGCTGAAGTTAGCTCTGATGCTAATAGCAACATGTTTTGCATTGAAGTGATGCCGTCAGCTTGAAGTGCTGCAGTGATCAGAAAACTCTTTGTTGTACAGTTTGTACACAACCATGCTTCTATCCAAGCTGCCATCAGGAAGATTTTTAAATGAAAACTTTCTGCCCAACAAGCTCAATGCGGTCTTGTCTTCCTTCACTGTTCACCAAACTTTCTTGTGCTGACATCACTCCTGTGCATCTTCTTCACAGCTGGCAAACAGACTTTAGGTTCATTACCGCCACCTACTGAGCTGGAGTGTGCATCAGTGTTACTGGTGTGCCAGAAATTAGGGATCTGAGGAAGGTGTGATTAAATGTGTTAAATGTTTTTAATGCGTTACCTTTTCTTTAAAGTTGAAGTCCCATCCCTAGTTTTAAGAAAATATCTACAAGCTAATATGAAACTGTGTTTGTCATTCATAGTCATGCAGTTGTATTCATTTTTTTTAGACTGCTGGAAAGAAATAACAGCATATCTTGTGTTCAGAATGAACCTTTGTCAGGGAAAGACAATAGAAACCTGTACATAAAACCCTCAGGGGGGAAATGACAGACATTAATCTTCTAGTGTCCTTAACCATCTGCTGTAATGGAGACAGTTTAGTTGCCAAATGCCTCTTTTTATATTAGACAAATTAAGCAATTTACTAGAAATATATTCATAATGCACTCTAAGGTCATAATATTTGCACTTAAAAATTAATCTTGCACATTTGCAGCCAGGAGAAGACATAAAATTTGCTGAATGTGGGAATTGCCTTCCTGCTCTATCCCATCTCAGCGGGATTTCAAAAAGATGATAGCAAGTTAATATCATCAGGTGATCTATTGATTGTGCTTGTCCGCTTTTACAATCTGGCCTCATCTATTGGTCTCCACACCTTCCGTCTCATTTAAGAGTTTCCTGGGAGAGGAGGTGAGGCTGTCCCCTACCTGACAAACTGCTGCTGCCTCATCCATCCAGCCTCAGCACCCGTCTTCCAGCTGCACATGAAGGCCGTATCATGGTTCACTAATCCTCCTCATTAAGCCGGGCCCCAAGGCTCTCGTTAATGTACATCTATTCCCTCGTGCTTGTACCAGACTCATGGCTTTCATCTTTGGCAGCATGTGCAGATGTCATGAATTTGCCATGTGCAATATAGTATGTGTGTCAGGATTTTGATGTCTCTGTCAGCTGCAGAACCAGATAAGATGGGGAAGGGCAGCTGTAGTCGCTTCATCTTGGTGGTAAAGGGAAAATTGCATGGACTGCACTACAACCTTTCACATGAATCTCCATCAATGTTTGTACAGTAAAGCTGGCCTGTAGAGTATAGTGCATCCACGTACTGTGGAGTTACACTGTTTTCCTTTGGACCCACATTGATATCTCGTAAGTTTTTCAGCTTTAAGTTATGATACCATGCGTATATTTGGTGTTTGATACTCAGCATCCATCTCTGCATTTATTGCTGTTATTCTTTATGTTTTTTTTTTTTATTGCAGTGTTTTTATGCCAAACTCACCCTGAAGTTGTGAGAGGAGAAAAACAAATGTACTTTTTATATAAAAATTGAGTTTGCTTTACAGAACATAATTCTGTCCACTCTTCGGCTTGTGTAAAGGTTGTGGCAGAGCGGCAAATGTTCAGGGGATCTATATTAACCTCCCTTTGATGTTACACATGCAGCCTGTGAGCTCTTTGGATTTCCCTATTGAAAGCCTTTCTGATTCATCTTGGAAACAACTGAGACCAATTGGAAGCTGCATCATCGAGGGCCGACCTGCATCTGAACATCCCAGCAACGCAGCACATGCTTCCAGTCGTATACCGTCCTCTGACAAACGTTGCTAAAACCCTGGTGACAGGCAGCAGGATTCTGCTCCGAGACTGAACCACAAAGTTGAGCAGCTTTGACTCTCTATCAAAAAATATGCTCCAAGTGATGGCATGTTCTATTTATAAATGACTTGTAGTGAGGATTTTTTTTCTTTTAATCTCAGAATGGGAGGGGAATGGGTGTGAAATACTGCTCCACAGAGGATTTGAATGTGTCTGACAAGGTATTAAACTCAAGAACCAGGGGTGGCCTAGGTGTTAACAACAAAACATTACTCAACAGTTTTCTTTATGTGCCACATTAGACGCAGAATATCAGGTTTGTTGTGTGGAAACCTTGTAACTCCAACTTGTGACTTTACATTTTCATTTAAATAAACTATGTACCGCCTGCACAGCGACTTGGTGGTTAGCACTTTCACCTTGCAGCTAGAAGATTCCCGGCTCATGTCCTGGCCTTCCCAGGATCTTTCTGCGTGGAGTTTACATGTTCTCCTTGTGCATGCATGGGTTTTCTCCAAGTTCTCCGGCTTCCTCCCACAGTCCAAAAACATGTTCAGGTACTTCACTGTCTTAAACACACGATTGTCATGCTAGAAACAAACTGTCTTCCCTGTTTAGGTAATGTAGAGTTAAAGTGACTCCCAATTTGTTAAAATATTTTGTTGTGTGGCTCAAGTCAGGTATTTTAATGTTAAATTTGCTCCTTACAACAGTCATGAATCAATGTTAAAGGGAGACAGTATTGTACAGGAGGTCCTCAGTTGGTTATGATGTCCTCGACCTACGGCGTTTCGTCGTTACGTCAGAACTGGTTATGCTGCGTGGAACTAGTTGGCAAGCGGAGCAGACAAATACGTCATCACGCAGTGCTGTAAGAGGAAGAGGGCTTTGTTTACATTCATCGGTTGTACGCCACGTATGGTATTCATGACTTTTCCGAAGAACTGATCAACATCATAATGAACACCGTGTGAGTTCTGACTTGTGGCGAAATTCAACTTACGTTGTGCCATAGGAACAGAACTCCAACGTAAGTAAAGAACCCCCTGTATTTCCATGGTGCTGTTTGTCTTTAGTCTACTATACATCGTCAAGCCCTATGGGAAACATTTACCCAATAATATTTAAAGACTTTTAATGTTCTTGTCTGTGTGTGCCACATAATCTCACAACCACTCTGGACCAATTAGGAATTTGATTTACAATGTGCTGCTCAGTACAATAGAGACACATTTAAAAAAAAATAGAAACTTTACAGCAATTTATCAGAGGCACAAACTGTAAAAAGAAAACGCATGAGGCTCCACACTCCTACAGCCGTATTAATATGGGCTGGCCTGTGGGATTGTGACCAAGCAGTGTAACTATACCACTGCATTCACCTAGTTTTCAAACTCTGACATAGAATTCTGACATTATAACAGGTGTAACTGACAACAAAAAAAAAAAAAAATCACAACCCTCACATTTAAAAGACAAACCATGTTTTACAGCATTAAACTATTTTACTACAATTCAATCTCCTTTGCATTTATTGCGTCTTGTAAGTCATGACGCCTTTGCAAACTTACTTTAACTGCAGTCTGTGTCACCCAAATGAAAGCAGATAAACATTATTTTAAAAATAAACAGTACAACAATGAAACTAATCGAACGTATGTTGGATTTTCCTTGCAATGAAACTGTTCACGTGAACTCCACTGAAGAGAGTGAAATCTGCAGCGTGTGTTGACTTCTAAGCTAATTTTATACATGGTTCCTTCACTGAAACCTGGTCATTGTTTACCTAGGTGGAGCTACAGACATTGTGGGTTCATTTAAACAAGCAAACACACCTTATCCAACAACTCAGAGCCCTTGTTCATGAAATTTGCTAGCATGCAATCTACAACAAGATACCGTATTCTCTTGTGTTAAATCTGCACTTTTGGCATATCAAAAGAAACCGATATAAACTTGCACTTTTATCTGACACTATTTTCCATCTGCATGTATGGAAGGATAGATATTATAACTGAGTGCATAATCTGACTTCATGTCATGCACCAGTGGCTTTCTATAGTCATGCTTTAGTATAACTTCTTCCAACTTCCTCTGACATGTTTCCCAGTCAGATTTATAGGGTTTGCAGTGTAACAGTTATATTTTTGACAGCCTTTGAATGATTTGAACAGACTTGGCTATCACCCTATTGTACATGGCTGCATTGTACATCAGACTTGTTTATTCATTATACATGAATGCATTTAAAAAATGCTCACCCAGCACAGCAGGGAAGGTACATTCAGCCTATAAATGCACATGTAATTAGAATTTTCCAATAGATTTTTAATTGCACTATGTTGCCAGTATAGTGATTACAATCTGGAAGCACAGGTTTGGATTTGCGTGCACTGAGTCAGCCATTGTTGAAAGCACAAAGGACATGTGACAGGAGGGCTGGGTCAAATGTGTGCATTTTCTTTAACCCTGGGAGGGATAAATTCCAGAATTCTCAGTTGATTTATATGGTGCAGTCAGAATTTACCTTTGCTAGAGTTTCATCCACATTAGCTCAGGCAGTCAACAGTTATAGACTATTCCAAACAGATAAGACACCACACAACAATGGAGCCTTAAATGGACCACACACATGAAGAAACAGTCACTTTCATGGCAAAATATCACGTGTGTTCTCCATTCATTTTAACATCCCTGCTTGCTATTTTTAACGAGATTTCATTTTGCCAATTTACCACCATGAATGGGCTGCACAGTGGTGTAGTGGTTAGCACTTTCGCCTTGCAGCTAGAAGGTCCCTGGTTCGCATCCCGGCTTTCCCGGGATCTTTCTGCATGGAGTTTGCATGTTCTCCCTGTGCATGCGTGGGTTTTCTCCGGGTACTCCGGCTTCCTCCCACAGTCCAAAAATATGCTGAGGTTAATTGATCATTCTAAATTGCCCGTAGGTGTGAATGTGAGAGTGATTGTTTGTCTCTGTATGTAGCCCTGTGACAGACTGGTGACCTGTCTAGGGTGTCCCCTGCCTTCACCTGAGTCAGCTGGGATAGACTCCAGCCCCACCATGACCCTAGTAAGGATTAAGCGGTGTACAGATAATGGATGGGTGGATGGACCACCATGAATCTGTGAAAACACACAAATGAGGAGAGAAAACTTCGATTAAAAGCTACATGTTCACTGATCTATTGGGAAAAACATTCATTCCGATCTTAACCGGCTTGTTTCATCAGAAACATATGGGACAAGATCATTGCAAGTCTCATATGAACAATTATTTTCTGAGTTTATTTATACTTTTTTCAGAGCAGCCATCTCTCTTTTTATAGCAACAAATATTGAATCAAATCAAACTGATTAGAGAAATGAACACTTTATATGACAAGTACTCCAGATTACAGAGAGCATATTTCTTTTTACCTCGATCGTTTTATTCAGAAAATTGAATGTAGTTACATAGCATCAGGAAGAATGATTTAGCTGTGAAAGAGCCCCTTATTCGTCCTCCAAGGAATGAAGTTATGTGACGATTGGCGTCGGTTTGTCAGTCTGTCTTCTCGCAACATTACTCAACTAGAAAAGCACTCAGAGAGCGCAGTCCTCCTCCAAGGCTGTTCAGTTGATGTATCATTTCCGACAGATGAAATCTTTAATAAAAAATGACCTTGCGCTGCGCACAGGCATGTATTATGCATGTGCATGTTATGTATGAATACCAAATTGTGTGTAAACTACTCTTATGAAAGTCTGTTGATCAGTTCATCACTTTTGGCAAACCTTTGTTTTGCTACTGTTAAAATAACCGTTCCTTCCATGCTTTTATTTTGAAGATGTATGTTTAATGTTGCGGGCTTTTATTTTGTCACCATTCCAGCAGCACAGGAAGTGATTTTCTAAGAAGCGGTTTCTTGACATGACGAAGACGCTGCCGAAAAGTCAGAAAATTCAAATAAAGATGAAAGACAACAGTTCCACGCTGTTGCTGTCTAGCAAAGGATGTGTTTGATCTTAGAAGCTCCTAGCTGGAATGGAGACAAGCTCTTACTGTGAAGAGATGAGTGAAGGACAGAAAGGTGAATTTGTGTTCAAAATAAGGCTGACGGCTGAACTTAACGTGTCTGGCTGGGGTTTGCTACATTGCGTGACCTAAATATGTAGTGGACGGCAGGAATTGATGGGACTCAGAAACAGCCCACAGTTTAATCATTTGTTCCTTGTATCATTTCCAACTGATAAATCCGTTTGTAGTAGGATCACAATCATGTGATCGTCAGCAGGTAACTGACACAGTGTTCACATCATGGTTACAGTGATGCCGTGCTGGCTGCTATATCTCCCAATGGGAAATCTTTAACAAAGCTGTACATCCAGACTATAAGCCACATCTATGCCAAAATCTAATCACTTAGTCCTTGTGTCATTTCTGACCTTCTCTGAAAATTTCATCCAAATCTGTTGCTCTGTTTTTCAGTAATGTTTCACACAGACAGACAGACAGACAGATTCACAGACAAACGTACGCCGATCATCACATAACTCCGCCGTTCCTTGGCGGAGTAAAAACAGACAAACAGATTTGGATGAAATTTTCAGGGAAGGTCAGAAATGACACAAGGACTAAGTGATTAGATTTTGGCAGTGATGCGGCTTATAGTCTGGATCCACGGATTGTTTAAAGATTTCTGCATCATTGTGAGACAGCAGCACGGCGTCACTGTAACTATGACAACAACTGAATGCTATGTCAGCTGCCTGCTGACGATCACATGATTGTGATTCTACTACAGATCGACTTATTGGGATTTATCCGTCAGAAATGATAAAAGGAACCATTGATTAAATTGTGGGGGTGTTTCTGAGTCCCATCAATTCCCACCGCCCGCTACATATTTAATTCATGCAATTCAGTATTCGTACATAACGCACACATGCATAACACATGCCTGTGCTCAGTGCAAGATAATTTTGTTTGTGGGTACATCTATATTAAATGGCCACATTCTATGTAACTGTGATTTCTGATTGTCAATAACTAATAAACAAATGCTGTATTTCTGACAATGCCATATGGGGGAATGAACAGCCTTGGCGGGGTACTGCGCTCTCAGAATGCCTTTCTAGTTTTGTTTGTGTTCACCTTAGAGGCTATCACAGTCTCTTATCTCTCTTTAAAAAAAGTAATTTTTCCCTTTAACTGCAATTTTTAAATAACAGGGAATCTATTTATTTTTATGGAAAATACTCCATCAGTTATTTGATGCCCAGTGCTACTCTCTTTCAGAGACTGTTACCGGTAATGTTCACACCTATTGATCGCCTTCCTTTGTATGTCATATATAAGGGTCAGTTTCTGCTTTACCAGAGCCTGACAGCCTAACCTGTTTCATTCTGCTCATTAGTACTTCCCATTTTCACACTTCTGTGACCTGGAAATTGTTTTCCCTCTACCATCATTGAGAATATGAGATGAGAGTCAGTAGAGAGATGGCTCTGGGTTGCTGGAATCTGTTCAGTGACTGGGAAGCTGATCTGAGGGGAAAGTAAATAGAAGCGGCCATCCTGCTGTGGGAACAGTTTTACTGTGATGCTCTAGGCCTGTATTAACTGCATAAACAGAAATGGTAGCAGCTGCAGGGGCACTGATGTTAATAATAAAAAAAAGTCAAAAATGAAACAAAAAAGCTTGTGTATAATCCTGAATTTTTTCATTTTTCTTCATGAACCAAAAAAGTCACTTCTAGTTTTCCATTACAAGTTCATCTTCACAAACTGTTTTCTTTTTTGTAAAAGGAACACGTTCAAGAAATCTTGTTGGCCAAATGAATTGTACCCATAGTTTGAAGTGTTTTAGTCAGATTTAAAACATAGGTTTAATGTATTTACTCATATTTTCTTTAGTTTTATTTTTCCATGTTTGAGAATGTAATGCAATCTTGACCTTTTGGGGACTTGACACACACAATATTATTTTGTTTCTACATTATTTCAGTACTTCCTCGACCTTTGCGATCTCTGTGTCGTCTTGGCCCGTGTTCACATCAAAAATAACCCAGGATCAAAACAGCGATGCAAGAGGTCTGCATTTGTGTGGGTGTGTTGCTACAGGTGCTGGTGAGATGCTGAAATACGGGAGCAGGAAATCTAGTTTAAAGGCTTGTCAGGCACCGACACAATGCTCAGCCGCTTGCACGCCTTTTAGAGCAGGATTTTACAGTTCTTGATGGTTGCCACTGGGTGGGCAAAGTTGGGGATTTTTATCCTCTGTCTTGATTCTAGCAAAATAAATATTATCACAGTTCTACAAGCTACAAGGCATTTTATCCAATATGTGTGCTCCTTCATATTTGATAGACCAACATAGTGCTCTTCAAACTACACTGAAATCTATGCTGTTGCCCAGAGTTGAGGCAAAGTGACTGAGCAGCTCAGACGTATATAAACAAGAAGGCTGCACTCATTTGACACAATGTTACTGTTGCTCTGAATGGACCCTCATTGGTTTTCCATTGTCACCCAAACAGCAGACAGACTGCTAAACATATGCCTTTGATCATCTTTTTTTCAGATTAAAAATTTAAACATTTCAAATAACAAAGCCAGTGGTAATTTGTATTCTAAATCTCTTTCACACTTTCTGAATTATATAGATGCCGGAATGAAATTACATTTTTAGTTTTGGCCTTAATGGGTAGTTTTCCACTGCAGGAACATCCATCCATCCATCCATCCATCCATCCATCCATCCATCCATCCATCCATCCATCCATCCTCAGCATGTTTCTGCATTTTGAGAGGAAGCTGGAGTACCCAGAGAAAACTCCATGCAGAAAGGTCCCAGGAAGGCCAGGATGGGAACCAGGGATCTTCTAGCTGCAGGGTGACAGTGCTAACTACCAAGCCACTATGCAGCCTGCAGGAACTTGTGGATCATTATAGAGCATAGGTGTGAAACTCTGGCCCGCGGGCCAAATTTGGCTCACAATGTAATTGTATTTGGCCCGTGAGGCAATATCAAATAACTACCAGAGCTGGCCCGCTATTACTACAAATCCCAGAATGCTCTGCTGGTGTTTTGGAGCGTCAATCAGGACAAGACCCATAAACACCGGCTCTTTCTCAATATGCCTACTTGTCCGTACTTGCGTTGTCGCGTACTCATGAAACATCATCAGTTGGAGACCAAGTGCTGTTCAAATTCTGGCCGAGAACGGAAGAAATACCTGGATGTGTTCTGGCTCCGCCCACATTATCGAGACTGCGTCAGACCAGAGTTGTGTGGAGTTGGGGCAGCCAAACAACCCATAATGCATTTTACGCCGACCAGCGGCAAAAGCTGCGGCAAAAACAAGTACTTTTGGGAATACTACTGTTATTATGACACAAAATGTAGTTTTCAGATTATTTCAGGCGAGAAAGTAGTTGTGTAAACGTTAAATCTGTGGTCAGTTTATCCAGATAAAGCCTGATTAAAAATGTACTCCAACTGTTTGGGATCTGTGAAGGTCCAGGTTAGACGGCAATGACCGGACGATCAGTCTCACTGTAGCCGCCGAGAGCAGCCTGATGTCAGCAAGACTTTTTGAAATCTGCCGCTGGCTCTGGCGGTTCTACAGCGGTTAAACGGGGATATTAGTAGTTTTACATTTAACTCACGGTCACACTTTGACCTCACAGTGTATTTTTTATTTATTTTTTATTTTTGTTTCAAGAAAAATCGGTTTTGAAGAAGTTAAAGTTAATGTTCATAACTTTATATTGTTAATGTAGAGATAGAAATTTAAATATAGAATCTAATTTATTTTCAAGTTTTGTTTCTGAGTCTTTTCACCATTAAAAATATGTTGTTGTTTTTTTCTAGTCTTTATAGTTCTTTATATTTGCTTTTAGGGCTTGATTTAATTAAATATAATTTAAAATGGCAACAAAAAGATGAGAACAAAAATAAAAACATTAGTTTTACTGCTTTACAAAAGATATTTTTTCTATTTTCATTTTTACAATTAATTGTTGCCAGGAGAAGAGGATAAACCTTGTTTGAAGAAGAAAAAGCTGTGATTATTCAACATGGAAAATTAAATTCCACTTATCAACAAATAAGGAAACAAACATGAAGATCAAAGTATGTTATTCGTAATTTATTGAATAAAAAAGAAAGTTATAATAGTGTACAGCCCACAGGAAGGCCAAATAAAATTGAAGAAAGACGTATTAAAAAAATCATTGATCTTTCTCAGGAAAAATCAACTGCTGCAATGAAAATAAAAACTAAGTCAGACATTGATTACAGCACAAGGTCTATTCAAAGAATTTTGACCATCAAAGGGTTAAAATACACCAAAATGTGAGGAAAACCTCCTTTAAAGGCCAAACATAACATTTCTAGAATTGAATAGGCTAATTTTTTTTTTAATTTACAGAGATGAATAGGAAAAAAATTGTTTTTGGATGAAAATTTTTAAATTGCGATAGCTCTGGCGGGTTTAAATTCTATTGGCATCATATCGGTGCTGAAAAACAATTTTTGAGCAAGGATTATGGGAGCTTTTTATGGAAATACTCAAATCTGTTTAGAATTTTTTGATGCAACGACAAATTCAGAGTCTTATATAAAACATGAAAAAAACATTGAACCACTTTATCTGGCAATAAGACAACACACTATGCCACAAATTGCAGAAGACCACAGAACACTCTGAAAAGTCCCCAGAGTTTATTATGATGGAAAACAGTTTAATAGCAATTATTTAAGCATGGGACAGAATTGATGAAAAACGGTTTCTCTTATTCATAGCATGCCAAAAAGGTGAGCAGAAGTGATTTTGCATTATGGGAGACTGATAAATTATGAAGTTCTTATCTTTTTGTCGCCATTTTAATTATGTTTAATCAAATTTAGCCCTCAAAGGAAAAGTAAAGAACTATAAAGACTTGAATAAAAAATACATATTTTTAGTGGACTCAAAAAAAACAAAATTTGAAAATATATGATATTCTATATTTAAATTTATACCTGTTATCTTTATGTCAGGAACTGTACATTGTATAGGTTCATTGTTATATTTGGAGGAAGATTTTTTTCAGTAAACATCAGTGTTGGCCTGCGACTTTGTCCAAGTTTTAAATTTTGGCCCACTGTGTATTTGAGTTTGACACCCCTGTTATAGAGTGACCTGAGCTGTCCCTGTAGAGCCTCTTTTAGCACCTTTTTAGGGTGAGAAAAAGTACCTACCCCATGATAAGTGCTTCTGACTGGCCCTGAACAAACTCCTGGGTGGGTGGGTTTGGATGCTGATTTGTTAAATCTGAAGAAGATTTGGTAAATGGCCAGGAAGTGCAGTTTTTATGCTATCTTCATGTCCTCGTAGAGTATCAGTCTCCTATCTAACATCGACATCTCATAAGTACAGTTCACCATGCAGGCTAACATAGCAAACCCTCCACTGTTCTGTTCCCTTCATGGTCAAACAAGTGGAGTTGCATCCAGTAGTTACTATTTTTCATTTGTGAGGTGTACTTAGATTTTACCTAACAGTCAAAGCTGTTGGATTCTTTACTGCTTTGGAAACAGAAAGGCTCAGGGAGCAAATCGTAAGAAACAATAGCAAAGTTGGAAGCTGTCTGAATGATGGTCCCCTACTTTGTTATTATTACTTACAACGTACCAATCACCATATGGATTTGTAATTATTTTACGAACTTGAGTTTCTTTAGAGTTGATGTGCTTTGGGAAAATTATTAAAAGTGTTTTATGTTGCGTGTTGCTATGGATTTAGTGAGTAACACAGATCCATAACTGAAACCATGTTCTTTTAGTCTGTATTTGTGGACATTTTAGACAACTATATACACCAAATTGGTTTCTAAAAAAATCTGTTTCAGTGTTCTTTTTTCTTTTAAACAATGTACCACTCATGTACGGACTATCACTGAATTACTTTCTTAGCAAAAAATAAACAAATCCATGAAACCTAATGATTCTGAATCAACCTCTTCAGTGTCTAATTTCCTCTGATTTCTAAGCATTTTATGAATTTATTTACAATGGATGCAGAGAAAATCAAATCCTTGCAGAATGTAAATGACATTGAAGGTAAAACTACGTTTATCATATCTATATGTTCAGATTTTACTGTGTAATGAGTGATTTCTGAAACTATAACTAACTTCCCTTGTGTTTCAAACACCTGCTCTTTCACTGATATGCAGCAGTACCTTTACCTCTCCATCTGTGCCTCCCTTACAGGAATATGAATTAACGTTTCATAGGTGGAAAGTTCACTAATGATACAGAAAAGAGCATCACATTTCTAACAACGTTTACTAATCGCTGCAATTAAAGAAAAATGTTGCCTAAAATCTGGCATCACTTTTGCCGATATCGGTCCCTTTAACCTATTGTACACTGTGTTGTAGTCTTCAGGATGATGTTTTCTTTCACGCGTGTTTTGCGTGCATGCGTGCGTGTATGTGTGTGTGTGTGTGTGCGTGTGTGTGCGCGCGCGTGCGCGTGCGCGTGTGTGCGTGTGTGCGCGTGTGCGCGTGTGCGCGTGTGTGCGTGTGCGCGTGTGCGTGTGTGCGTGTGCGTGTGTGTATGTGTGTGTGTGTGTGTGTGTGTGTGTGTGTGTGCTTTCTCATGCTGTTTCATTCACCAGTCACCATTGTCTGCAAGCGGTTGTGCTGCTTGCCCACAAATGAAGATTATAAAGGTCAAACAGACTCAAATGTTGTAAGTGAATTAATATTCCAGCAGTAACGACACGGAGGATTATTCTTGTTTCTATTCAAACTTTGCCTTCTTTCACATCAACTCTCACCTTTCCAGGTGTGTAGAAGAAGCTTTTTTCTGTTTAAAGTTAGAATGTCAGAAAACCTTGCAGCATTAGTGAACAAGTCCAGTCATCTCCACCCTGTTCAAACTATATCAGTACATCAAGAAAAGGAAAACTTTGCCAGCCTGTTTATGGTGCTTTGCTACAACACTCTTTACATTTCCTGTTTAAGCTCTTGTGACTAGTGATCCTTTATCAAAAAGAGAACTTGCCAGTATAAAATGACTGAATGTTGTGTGTGTGTGTGTGTGTGTGTGTGTAAAAGCTCTGAATCTTTATTGGAATGCTTGTCATTAGGAGGGAATAAATCCTGGGCTGACTTAAAGGCAGGAGAACATAGCATTAGACTCAGTGAGGACTTTAAGCAGCTGCAGCACATGTTGGGATAAATGACAGTATTTTTCCTGCCAAACAATGAATCAATTATTGGCATAAGGCTCATTTTGCCTTAGGGATGTTTTTTTTTTCCCTTTGAAAATTCTCAGCCCTACCCTCCTTTCTTCAATTTTACACTTCTTTTCATTTTTACCTTTTGTTATCCATCTTTCATATCACTATCTTCTCAATGTCAAAAGATGCTTGGTACTCGTGAAGACCACTGTGTGTTAGCTTGGCTCATCGCTGTCCCACACATCCACCAACCTCACAGGGAAAGAAAGGCTCCAGATGGCCAGTCCGCCTGTGTCAACCAAACTGGAGTAAACACACTTGTGCTCCTCCATGCCTCGACATCAAGGATGACATAGTTTGTAGCTCTAAACAGGCCAAAGAACTTCTTAACCCACTTCTAGAGCTATAATGGAGGAATAAGGGAAGCTACAGAATGAATATTAAACATGTGATTTAATGTTGGGCCTAGGCCAATATTTTTTGTCTAATGATTTTAGTTCTGCAATTGTGGAGCCATCTCTAGTCAATCATACCTTGGGGTCTTTCATGACTTTCATGATGCAAATGGGACGGTATCAGAGGCAAACCACTAGAAACAAGAATGTAAATGAAGGTGTCCAAAGCAGCATGCATGTTACTGGCTGTCTTGTCTTTGTAAAAAACCCAATAGGATAGAATGGGTTGTCTAGTTTTTAGCCTTTCATTAACTTTGCCATGGGATGTGCAGAAGGACAGTCTATGATCCGACTGTGGAAGTTCTCACACAATGTTGGAGAGATGGTGGAAAATTCTAATACGTATGTCTTTCTGCCTGGATGTCATAAGGCATCCGAGATGCAGCATTGCCTTTGGTCAGTTATGATAGACCACATAGGACAAATGCTTAATTGTTGTACCCAACATCAATTTTCAGTCCTGATTCCATGCATCTTTCTGGTTTCTTATATGCTGACAATATGCAAATTTAGCCTAGCACACAGTGAAATATTTTTGTTTTGATTCAGAAAAACCAACAGGAACTGTCTCAGTGAGGTGTTGGGACAACACAAGCCTCTAGAACAGCATCTGTGCTCCTTTTAATAGTTTCTTAAAGTTTCTGGATATCTACAGGAGGGCAAAAACAATCTCTCTAAAACATCCCCTCATTCAGTGTTTTAATGATGTTGGCGATTCTGCCTCCCATTGGTGTGCAGTTAGTTTGAGATGTGGTAACTGAAGGCCAGAGCAAAGGTCCATACAACTAACAATGACACTGAGGACTTGTAGCGAGATTCTGCTATTTCTCTCCACATTTATTGAGGGTTTGTAACCAAACAATCCATTAGGAAAGTTTAACTTTTCCATTTGCACATAAAAAAAGAAATTCCTCAAGTGTCACCAGTTACTCAGCCCAGTATCAAGCTGTAATGTGAGAGAGGTGTGGAGGTTGAAGTGGGAGATGGATGCCGTACACAAACATTCCTTCTCCAACATTCTCAGTGGAATGAAACTAATGATTTTTCTGGTTATAGGATTGTTTAATCATTGTTTTAACTCTTACTCTTCAGACTCAGTTTACTCAACAAAGGAAGATATAACTTAGCATCTGTGAAGAGTTTTATATCTTATGGTGTTGTTTGGTAGATGTGCTCCAAAGTCTGACTAAATAACTGCATTGATGTCATAGGGGTTATCTTAGATTTGGTGTGAAAACCATAAATGGGCATTTTTGACAAAAAAAATGCCATTGGGAGGGTTAACAGAAGACACAAGTTCAGTTGTAATCCAGCACTTGGGTCCAGGATGGAAATACCTCAGTAACTACTAGATATACTAGATACAGATGTCTGTAGATCTTCATGCCCAGTGGATGAATCCTGACTTTACCGAATATGTCCTTAACACTGGCATGTTAGCCCTTTAATTGTGATCATGCCTGTACATACTGTACATCCTCAAAAAAGCTGCCAGCATGGCTTTAAACGCTTAATCTTTTTCCTTTTCTCCCACATCTCACCAAGTTCACAGAAGTTATAAGTACTGCCTATAATGGAAATACCAAAGAAAACCCTTTCAGGAAGCTGGAATGACAACTGCTTCATTAGACAGGTATTTCAAAAAGTACAAAAGATTTTAAGATTGTTTGTGTAATACATATATATAATGACTATTATGACATATGAACAAGTGACAGGAGAGAAAATAGCATCAGATATTTCAAATTCTTGCTTCAAGGATTGAACACCTGATCTTTGTGTGCTCAAAAGCAGACCAGTACAATTCAGCACTCATCCCTCACCTACCTTGTAATTTTCTTGTGTGTGTTATCTCCAGCACTCTCTATGTAATGGCAAGTGTGTGTGTGTTCCTTAGCTTTGATGCTCTTTAAACTGCACAGGCTGGATGAGTGGTCACAGACACGGAGGGGAAACCATACGGACTGCATAATGACAATGTGTGTGAATTCGATAAACCCTTTTCTCACGGGCACTAGAACCACCCTTGTGGAAAATGTGATTACACTTCTCCACAGGAGGCACAGTGTGGGACGCTGTAGCAGTGGGGAAACCTGGCTTGTCATTGAGACCTATGTGTTCGCTTTGCCTCAACACCACTAACAACTTTGACATGCATGTAATGTCTAAGGCGGCAGGCCTTCGAAGAGGAGGTTGTGCATGTTCTCTATCTGCTTTTGAAGCTGAGCGTGAGCCAGTTGCTAATGACTCAAAGCTGCATAATGTAGATGACAGCATGTGTTGTGGCCTCTTTAATGTAAACTAAATGTTAATTTGAAGGGAACTGCAGTATGGGGTGAATAAAACACCAACATTGTGTTGTTGGCGTTTGAGCCAGCCAGCCAGCCACCAGCAGCTATCGTGTACAGCCTCATGACTGAAACATACTTTCCTAGAAATAGAAAAAAAGAACTCCTCATTTTCAATGCACTATAACTACAGGGGGTCCTTGACTTACATTGGAATTCCATTCCTACAGATTGATGTAAGTCAATTTTCGCCGTAAGTCGGAACTCCGGAAAAATGTAAACAAAGCTGTTATATGCATCACGATATTGATCTGTTCTTCTAAAAAAAACATGAATACCAACGACTTTCATGCATGTATGATTCATTTTACAAGAAGATAACAAAATATGTTGCTCTGTTTTTACAATCAGATCTAATAATACAGATGTTCATCTTTTGAGCGTTTAATTAACTCTATTTTCACTTCCATGGCATGTTGCCCTTAGCGCAGAATTATCAGTGTACTTTTATTTTGAAAAAGCTTTAATTTTGCAATTGTCTGTTGACAGTTTTCACTTCCTGTCTGCTATTTTGATGTTTATCTTTACACACATACCTGGCTTTCTGGATGGATGGCTCTCTACTTGGTAAATGCCACAGAGGCAAGGTCATAAATTATTAACTTCATTTTTGGACTGACTGGTTAAGTTACAAGGATTTATCTACATGCATTTATGTTGTTTTATTCTGTTTTTGTTGCAGTGTTCACTCTGTAATGTGTATCAAGACCCACAGTAAAGAAGTCAAGTTTGCTACGACCAACGATTCATTTTGCGAGCACGAGTTTAACTAGTTGGATAGCTGCAGCTTTTACATTGCAGTGAAGACAGCACACAGAGATGGCTTTCCTTTTCTTCGAAGCATCAGACGAGTCTGACTTACGCTGGGAGCCATAATGAAGGGCACAAAGTTAGTGAATGCAGCACAATCCAAGGTGATGTACAACCGGAGAATGTAAACGAAGCCGTCTTATCACGCTACATGACGACGTATTCGTCCGCTCCGCTCACCAATTAGTTCCACGTAACCAGTTCTGATGAAACGCCGTAGGTCGAGGACGCCGTAAACCGAGGACCCCCTGCTTAGGACTCTTATGATAAGTGATCTTTAAAATCAAATAAAATACCTCACCTTGATGTTATTTTTTTTGAAATGCCACATATTTTGACACTGCCTTGATACTGTACAGCAGAGACAAATTGAAGTACTCAGAGTATGCTTTAGCACCGTTGCTGCTTTGCCTTTTGATACTTCACTAATTCCTCTGACAAAAATATCTGAATGTTAGATTCCAGTTGACTGTAATTTGATGCACAGTCTGCTGTTGTGTGTCAATGAAATCACTTAGATAAGTATGCTTTTTTTTCAAAATTGTGGCGTTAATCATAACAATCTAGCTAATATTCATGGAGAAAAGCTGTAAACATCTGACTCTGATACAGTGAGCTGAGTTTTTATGGGTAAATCAACAACTGGAGAGGGACTTTACCAACTACCCTCCAAAATCTGCAAGACATTTCTCAATTTAAAAGTTTCCTAGTTGTCTGCAAGATTGGCGCAGTAATGCAACAATTATATTGGTTTGATACTTGCTATTATAGCCTAAAATCACAAGTTTATTTCTACTATAAAACTCATTTTGAACTATGTTTAACAGTGAAGGCTGCCACAGCACTATAGTTCTCATCAGCCAATAGATAAATATCAATAAATTATCTGAAAATACTAAAACCAAGAATCTATTTGTTTTCACCCATGTTTTTTGGTTTCTACTGGAAACAAAGCTCTAAAAAAGGACCACAAATTCACAGTTTTTCCTATTTTTAAAAAAAAAATGTCCCTGTATATGGCTCAAGACACCACTATGCAAATTAAAAATAAATGGGAGACTTAGCTTGCAGAGCATATTGAAAAAATACAAGAAAATGTATGAATACCAATTTAACTACTAGTGCAATTGTTTGGAAAGCATCCCAGTGGGAAGCTGGACGATAAAAATAAACCCAGACCTAACAGAAGCCTGCTGGAGGAACAAATCTGCAAACTACTTGCATGTATTTTGGTCGTGTCCCAGGGTGAGGATGTTGTGAACTGCGGTTGTTCTTTTTAGAAATAATGTTTTGGAAATATTGCTGAAAAAGAATCCTGAGACTGCTGCACTGGCAGTAATCCCTGAAGGCTGTAGGCATTCACGTCGATTAAATATTATTTTGCTTATGGCAAAGAATTGTCTAAGTGGGCACTGTTTTAATGAGGACAGGACTTTCATAAGTGAGTGGACTAGCAGAGTGAAGGGAGTGTATAAACTGGAAAGTAATGCAATGAAACAGAGGTGAATGTCAGGGTTGTGCAACTCTGCCATTCTCAATCGTATTACATTTTGTGTTCTTCTGTTATATTTTTCATTTGACCCTTTTTCTGCCCCATCTGTCCCTTTGGTTGTTTTTTCTTACTTGTGCAGATATATCTGAAAGACAATTTTGGTGAATTGTTGTTAACAAATCAAATCAGAATGAAAATAAATCCCGGCAGTGCAGATTTTAACCAATATGACTCAAACAGGAAGAAATAGTGCATTTGTTGGAAACTATTTTCAGCCATGGATTAACACACAGTTGGTGGTCTTGTGAATAATTATGCCTCCACGAGGTCTGTGGGATGACTCAAAATAAAGTGAACATATTCATTACAGTGTTAATTTTAGAAATATTATATTCCCAATTTCATGCTTTAACCGTTCAAAAGTTTGGGGTCTCTCAGACAATTTCATGTTTTTCATGAAAACTCACACTTTCATCCATGTGCTAGCATAACTACACAAGGGTTTTCTAATCATCAATGAGCCTTTCAACACCATTAGCTAACACAATGTAGCATTAGAACACAGGAGTGATGGTTGCTGGAAATGTTCCTCTGTACCCCTATGGAGATATTCCATTAAAAATCAGCTGTTTCCAGCTACAATAGTCATTTACCACAATAACAATGTCTACACTGGATTTATGATTAATTTAATCTTATTTTCATTGAAAAAAATGCTTTTCTTTAAAAAAAAGGGGGGACATTTCTAAGTGATTCCAAACTTTTTAGTGGTAGTCCACATGAATTAATGTTGCTCTACATGAGCTAAAGTTGCTCTATAATAGTTAATGTTGATATCATTGGTTGTAGTTGCTCTATATTAAAGTTGCTCTATATTAGGTAAAGTTACTCTATATCAGTTAAAGTTGCTCTGTATTAGTTGAAATTGCTGTAAAATTAGTTAAAGTTGCTCTTTTTGTAACATAGTTGACATTTTTGCTGTTTTCAGGTCTAAAATCAACATGGCCGCCTATAACCAAACACAACATGACATTTTTACAGAAAGATTCTTCTAAATGTTATATATACAACTGAGTAAAATTTAAATTGAAAGTTATTTATAAAGATATTGTAGTAACCCTGTTTACTTTCTATTAAATAACTTATGACTCTTATTGCCTGTAAGCCTAGAGGCTTTCTGGATTTGATTTCATCTGCTAAGATAAGATGTCCCCTCAGTGTTTTACCTCACCACCACTTCATTAAGCTGCTGATTTGACATTCAAATTAAGTTCATATTTGTAAATGAACCACTTAAAGATCAAATTGATGATGTCTGACACAAAGAAACAGGAGCCAACAGATTCCAAATGCATTATGAATATTATTAATAGGCTTGTTGTGTTATAATGAAACTGCTCTCTCTTGGCATCTTTTAAAGTCTCAATTCCCTCAGTCATTTTGTGAGCTTGGATGTGCATCACAGCAGGCTATTGCTCTAAGCACTGTCTTTAAATGGGATTTGGAGGAAGAAAGCTAATGACAGTGGGTCAATAATGTGCTATTTGCATTCTCTGGCAGCTATGCTTTAAAAGCTCATAATGATTCCATGAATGGGGAAATATCCAATGATTTGCATCAACCTACCCTCCACCTTCTCAGCTCCTTTTACCTCAAATATTTCAATCAGAGAAGGTTTGAACAGAGTTAAATTCTCTTAGGTGAGCATTCGGTGCTTCCTGCATTGGCGCTGATAACACTGCGATTGACAGGCAAAGCCCTGCCTGGGATCTGCTAAAAATGGAGGCTTAGGTTGTTCATTTTGTCCAGTCCCCTTGGTCTTCTGAAAACTGTTCATGAGCGAGACCTGCCCCACAAATCAAAGCATCACTAGGGGTGCGCTTGTGAGTCTTCCACTCATCAGGTTGACGTCCTCTGCAAGATCAGAAGGGAAGGGTGGGCAGGAAACCACTGCAATGAATCTGAACTGAGGGAAACAGGACTGCAAGTTTGTGAATGTGTATAAAATGGAGTCAGTTGACAGCAGAATCGAATAGAAAGGCTGGATCGCGTGGCTCTTGCGTGGGAGGGCAAGCAGATGAGAGAAGGGGCACAAAAGCCATTAAAGAGATGAGCACTGAAGAGAAAGTAAAGATGTTTACTATTAATAAAGGAAGAAAAAAGGAGTGGCCTGCTGCTAATGAGACCGATTCCAATATTTGGCAGAAAAAAAGTTCTGCTAACCGATTAATCGGCCGATTAAATTAAATAACTTCTTTTTTGGTCCCTTAATGCTACGTGGTAGGAAAAAACTGACCCCAAAGTGAGAGCGACAGAGCAGACGGCAGACAGATTCAAACCAAACAAGGCTTTATTCACAAATCTACAAACAAATATGACACTTTGGCCAGAACTCACTAACGGAGCGGGAGGGGGGAGAGGCAGGTTCCCGGGGGGCGGCGGTCGAGGGGGAGGCCGGTGCTCGGCACCTGGGGGAGCGCAGCAGCTGCAGCCAGGGACGACGCTGCGTCCTCTTCAGGGAGCACTTAGACCAGAGCAGGGGGGCAGTCGGCTCCTAGAAATCTGGCGGTCCGGAGGGCACGTGCCAAAACCTCAACTGGAGGTTTGCTGGGGGGTCCAGGTCCAGGACCTTTGGCAGGAAGGGCAGGTTGCTCCGCTGTCTGAAGTAGCCACTGTGTCTCTGTATGGAGCCAAACAACAATGAGCCGACACCACATGCCATGTGGGGCCGGCCTATTTAGTGCACTGATGAGAATGAGAAGCAGCTGAGTACGTCTGGCAGCTGCTCTTCATTCTCTCATCAGGAGACTGTGACACTTAACCCTTACAACAACAAAGATATGAATTACAGGTAGAATATTTTACTGTTTTGCAATACTTTGTCCTTTAGTCTTTGTTTAACTTTACATAGAGGAATTTTCAAGTACAAAAACATGCAACAAAGCATTGATCCTGGGAAATTATATAACCTTAAAATAGAGTCAGTCTATACATGAGTTATGAAATACATCTTGTCTTGTACTTGTTGTTGCTGCATATTAGAGGTAGGTTATAGTACAGGTAGAACAAACTTATTTTAAAGTCAAAACATGTCGTCTTTGTCAGAGTTGCATTTTAAATGTATAATGGTCAAAAATACTCCGACACTAATGTTACTCCATAACAACACACACAATGAATTGCTGTTACAGCCTGGGTCACGTTCTAGTGTTTTCTGACAAAGTTAAACTAAGAGTGACAACACATCATCAGCTGAAGACAGGCAGTAATGTTCATGATTTTAAGTGAATAATCCGCCTCTCATCTGCGTTCACATCTCAACACCCAGCTGACAGAGTGATGAATGGTCGCTCTGTACTCCAAACATTTTATACACTTATGTTATTTCTGCAGTTACTTGCTTTTAAGCTGTTAGCTAATGCTATGCTAGGTTGGCATAACTACAGCGGTGTTATTGCTATCATAAACAGACAGGGAGGAACTTAAGCTAGGTTAGCACAATTTTAGCAATGCGACGTAAATGAAAAGCATGGCGACGCAACAAAGCACACGTCACTGATCGTGACACGTGGCAAAGAAAGTTAAACTGAAACAGGAGAGAGTTTGAGTCATTGCTAATTTCACAACGATGTTATAAATTTACCTGTCAGCTCAGCCCACTCCTGTAATGTTGCCTGGCTGTAGCTGACTCCTGTACATAGCTGAGGATTGAATGGAGTCAGAGCTCCATGTATTGGACAAATGGTGCAAGGACATTATTCTGCGTGACTCTGACACTTAACAGCATTTACTGTTTTATGAGAAATTAAGAATATATCGGCGTTTATTCGGCAGGGCTCCCATGAATCAGTCGGGCCCTATTTGTTAATTTCCTTCACATGAAATACAGCCATGTCAGACCACATTTTCAGACTACTTTCATCTTCGTTGATCACTCACAGAAAACATATGTTCCTTTTCTTGTCAAAACACATGATACATGTAAATACTAGACCTATCATTTGTACACGGATGACCTTGTACATTATGGGCTCTGTCCAGCTGCTCATACTTGAAGCCTCTTTCAAACATTAACAGACATGTATGCATGCACGCCCACATCCTTCCTCCCACACACATTTACAAAGCAAACAAAGAATACAGCTCCCAGACAGTGTGTTTAGAGAGGAAAACAGCGTGTAGGAATGACAAGCCACAAAAAAAAAATAAAGGGAAAGAGACAAATAATGTGTGTTAAGTCATTGCCGAGATTATAATGTCACTCGGGAGCCATGGCCCTGCACAAACACCCCGTTGTGCTCTATTTCAATAATTTTCCATAAACCAATCTAATCAGCTTCCTCCTACACTGTGCTTTAAGGAGATTTTTATAAGCTTTTGTTTGAGAAGCAGATAAATCCTTATAAATCATAATAGCATTGCCTGAATTGTAAAAGATTTCATAGCTTAGGGAATGATTGGCTCCCAGTAAATGTATGTAATAACACCTGTATTATGCCTTATTTCAGTCCATGTCACAGAACAGTTATTCCCAGAGTCACATCTGTACAATGTGTTTGTAATTCCTTTATACATGAAGTCTTATTTAGTATAATATTCACTAGCAGTTGCATATGACCAATCATTGTTTTTTTAAAATATGGATTTTAACAGGTTTCTTTTTTTTAATTTTCTATCTAGAACCTGATTGTCCATCTTGCTATCTGGGTGTGAATGTGTGGCCTTAAGGCATTTCCGAGGGACCATATGGCACAGTACCACATGATATAGGTAAGATTTGCCTCCTTTCATTCCTTTTTTTTTCTGTTTAACACAGACATACTGTGAGGCCTGAGATTACCCCAAAAGAATTCCTTGACCTTTTTTATCTCAGCACAGTGAGAGCAGCCTCAGGCCTTGGCAGGAAATTCACTGGTCAGAGGACTTTTAATGGGATAATTATGATAGAAACCTGAAATAAGTTGAGCCTTTAAGAGCTGAGCAATATTTTTTTTCTTCATACACACTGATTGTTCTGTCAAGAAATAATCCTAAGAATGAACGAGATTAAACAAAGTGATGTTGTCATGTTCTGAAAAACTATACAGCTGTCTCTGAAAAATAAGATATTAGTGACACACAAAGATGCAGTCAATTTGTTTCATTTCTTTTCTCTCACATTATCTTGCGTTTTCTACATAGATTGTACATAAAAGATGGCAATGCAGTTTTGACACCTTGAGTTTGGAATTGGGACATCTTGGTCCTTTGAAGGCAGACATACTGATTGGGGTATAGATCTGATTGAGAACTTGTAGACACTATGCGTGCCCATACAGTTGGGATTTGACAGTCACAGGGCCCCGTCTGAAACATACTCTACTTTACCGTCTATTTTACTTTAAATGGGACCATGATTTACAAAATCAATATCATGATGTTTTCAGAAAGTCTTCAAACTAAAGACTGATACCATAAAGTAATAAGGAAAATGCTTACTAAGGTAACAGATTTCATAAGAAGTAGGCTCATTTTCTTAGACTTCTGTTTTTTTTACAACTACAGTAGTTGCCCCCTGCTGGCTGTTAGAAACAATGCAGGTTTAACGCACTTTTATGCTAACTTTTTTGACCCAGATGATATGCCGATTTTTATGTACACCATATGGTTAATTACCCAAACAGCTTAAGCAGGCTACTCATACAACAGCTTGCATATTAAGCCTTACATATTTATTTTATCATTGCAGTCACAAAGCACTGGAGGATGCTAGAATGTATCAACCAGAGGGCACAGAGAGACGCTGTACTGTAATTAGTGGTGGAGGTTAGGGTAGACTGGGTCAGACAATAGAGCACCAACCCAAATCATTTCACTGCTGCCTGCACTGTGTGCACATAGTCTATCTGTTAGCTGGTGACAAGGTGAACTAAATGGAATTAAATCCTCTGTATTCTCATGTAATTGACCAGCTGCCATAACATGACAGTGAATGCAAACATTATGCCTCCCTTTTTATATGGGGACTTTTCTTATGGTCTGCAAGACGCATCACCAGTTTCACACCTAAGGACCATTTTACTAAAAATTAGCACTACTTGGTTGGTCACAACAGTTGTATAATATACTCTGTACCTCTGCACAGAGGTTGTAAAAGATTGAAAAAGAAAAAGAAAGAAAAAACCCTGATGATGTAATTTTGTTTTTCAAATTCAGATCAAAATGCATACAAACCGGAGGTGTGGAGACTGAATAGATGTGTATTTACCAGGTTGGTACAGTTATTTCAATGGACTATGGGAAATGTATTCCATCAATTTTGCATGTCAGAGTCCATTACCAAGGAATTCATTTTTTCAATTGAATAGAGGATCTGGAGGAATGTAGCAATAAGTATTGAAGTGTTGAAAGATGTGTAGATATGTATGCAAGGAGGAAACAAAGTCATGTAGAGGAACTGAGGTTTTCCAGAGTGCTGTGTTCATATTGGGTACATTCTCAAAGTTATGTTATAGTTTTGATACAATTTGTCAAAATTTGTGTCAATTTATCTGTATTGTCTGAATCTTTTTGACAATCTGTCTTCTTTCTGTCAAATGTAAATATAGACATGGACAGTGTTTGTGTGCTCCAACCAAACTGTGCCAATGACAAAACAATGCTGGGACAACAGCTGTTCTGGAGCTTTTGATCTTATCACATAATCTTTCTCTGCAGATATAGTTGGCCACTTGTTCAAAATTCCACTTCACTGTAAGGACTTCTTGTCCATGTGGCTTAAAGGCTCAAAAAGTTATCAAGACTGTTGTCAGCAGGACATTGGGGGACTTATTAAGGGTTAATGCTGAAAGAAGATTAGGACATTTTTGGAAATTAACTTTCTTCCTGAGATAAAAACAATAATGTCACAGTCATGCACTGTACATTGAATGTAAAGGCACTGCCTGCAGCCAGATAATTTAGTACTTAGTACGAAGACTTGGGACAGGCAGGGAGCAGCAGGCCTAACAAAACCCAGGTTCCACCTTTAAAGCTCACCAGTTCACAGATTCTGTCTCACAAGTCACTCTCTCCACAAATGTATGGTGTACATAAAAATGGACACATCCTCTGGGTCTAAACATAGTAATTGACAGAGTGAGATGCAGTGGAGCCATTTTGAAGCCCACAGTTCCAATGTTTGGTTGGTACTATGTTTCCATCTGCAGCCAGGACCTTCCAAACCTTTTCCTGTCTGCTACATATTTTAGCTACATTGTCACAAAGTGATTTTAGAAGCTAGAGAGAGCAAGAGGCAGGCCAGCTGTCAATCACCAGCCACATAGCTGACATCAAACCTTATTTTAATCTTAACATCCTATTAATGAAGCAGTAATTGCAAAAATGTCCACTAAGAACACAGGTGGGACCTGAATTTAGCAACTCAGATCATAATGACGTAGTGAGAAAAAAAAAAAAAAAAAACACTGACTTGCTGTGACTGCTGCATTTTCAAAGAGAGCAGTGAATGCTCCAGAGTTCTTAACAGGTCTGACACAAAGTCTCCCAGCAACATGGTCAGCGGTTGGCTTTGACCATTGTCAGACTACAGTAGCCTATTTGATTCTATTCTACAATAATATACTGTCAGCATCTTACAGCCACCAGGTCACCAGCAGGGCTTTCAGAGTAGTTCAAAGCATTATGAATGTAGATGTTCCAACTTTTATCAATACCTTATATCAGTTAGATTCAATTAGATAGATTTTCAGAAAGAATTCAACTGTTCTGTTAATTTAACTTTGGCCAAATAGGCGAAATTTATAAAAAATAGATGGATATTTGGAGTTTCATCTATTTTTGTTCAAGACTACAAAGTCAGATATTCCATTAAAAATCAGCCATTTCCAACAATGTCTAGATTGTATTTCTGGGTCAATATATAATTACAAGACTTTTGTAACATAGTTGACATTTTTGCTGTTTTCAGGCATAAATCAACATGGCCGCCTGTAACCAAACACCACATGACAATTTTAGAGAAAGATTCTTCTAAATATTATACATATAATTGAGTAAAACTGAAACTGAAAGTTATTTATAAAGATATTGTAGTAAACCTGTTGACTACTTTATATTAAATAAGTCAGAAAGCCTTGGAGTCTGGCCAGTCTTTTCTTCAGGAGGAAATGACATCATGTGGAGCAGGTCATGTGATCTGGAATTAACACACTTCCTTGAGAGGTGTTTTTGGAATGGGAAACTTAGTGGAAAATGATTTCTCAGACACAGATATAATTAGTTATTTTCCATATAAAATTTGATATTTTGCCAAAAAAGAAATATCTGTCATGATTATCTCAACTTAACAAAAAGAACACAATCAAAACGATTTTTGAAAAAGCTCATTTTGTTATTGTTTAGTGAATAAGAAGGTGGTCATTTTTTTTATTAATAAGTGATTGTTTCCATAATGAATAATTATGCAAAGACATGATCATAAAGAACATAAAAAACATGAGTTTTTTTTTTTTTTTTTTTTTTTTTTTTTACTTTTAACAGAAATGGATGCAAGATATATCCCATGGACTTCAACAGTCCCTCAATTATATATTGACTCTTCTGATTCATTTAATGTTATCTTCATTGAAAAAAACTGCCTTTCTTTCCAAAATAAGGACATTTCTAAGTGACCCCGAACTTTTGAAGGATAGTGTACATTGTTAGCTTCAGTAGATTTATGAGCTGTTGTGTAAAAGTTGTGGTACACCTGTTTGCCAGATACAGTGTAAGGATCTCTTTGATGAGTACTGGCATCGGCTTCAGCCTCAAGCTATGATAGTTACCGCTCAGTTACCCCCCCCCCCCATTGCAGGTCTTTATGCAAAGCTTAGCTAATCATCTCCTGGCTTCAGTTTGACATTTCATGCACAAATATAAGTATGGTATTACATAACACTCTGCAAGAAAGTTTCCAGAAGGGTGAACTCGTTGAAAAGTTGGATAAGAGTGAGGCCAACCAACCGAGAGGAAAATGATAATACAGGTGGTTTGTTAGGGCTGTGAGAGGCAAAGTTAAGGCAAAAAGATCAATTTTAAATGACGTAACACTGTCAGACTGAGAAGAGAAAGGAGCTTTATGGCGGAAGTTTTCCTTATCGGAAACCGAATAATAGAGGCTATCTCATGCTGACCAGATTGTAAAACCCTCTGGAGCAAATGCGTTGGACAATTACTGGGATTCTGATAGGACTGTGACCATGGTAGAATAACTGACAATGTACATCCTGGGAACTACTTGTTAGTGAATGCAAGGACCAATTTAACCTCCCTGTGAATATGGCTGTGCAGTAGCATGACGATGATTACAGATTTGATGCTGTGATCATAGCGGCCTCAAATAAGACCTCAGCTGTTAATGATGATGTCACTGTTGTAAAATCGTGTCAGTTTGGAGCCTCAGTGAAAAGTGTCCTACTTTCTTAATGAACTCTTTGAATCTCCTGCATCATGATGGATTTAAAGTGCTGCTCTCATCTTTTTAAAGCTTGTTCACACGGCAGAAAAATGAAGCTCATGAAAAAATAAAAAAAACTGATATGTGCAGAATAAATGTGCTACTTGATTTCTTTCATTCGCTACTTTGACTAGTTTGGCCTCAGACTCTGTAAACCCTGTACCAAAACAAAGCGATGCTTAAACTCAGGCTGCGGGGGATTTATTTTGATCCAAAGTACGTCTAGCTTAAAGCATGCAGTACTTGAAGGGAACAGAGTCGTGTCTGGCTTTTGTTGGCACTCAAAGAAACATGAAGAGTGTGAGAGAGGAGAGTCAGACTAATGTTACCAATCATTTTACAGTGCTGCTTTGGCCCTGATATGTCCCCCTTTTTAAATATAAAAGTCTTGGATCGGATAAATTTAGCGCATCAATGTTATGTCATTACTTTATATGGACATATTGATATAAAGTGCAGCTGTTTTCAATAAGATGTAGCTTCTGATTCACAAAGGCATCTTTTGTAACATGGAAAGGATGCGTCACATATTTTCATTAGTTCTTTGTTTAAAGTTCCTGAGGCTGAGATGGCAAACCAGAGTTAGATATATTCTAAGACAACAATGAGTGAAAGTTTCACAAGTGATTTCTGACAGCTAGTAAGTACATCCGACAAACTCCAACTCAATCAGGAAGCTTCTTTTTTCTCTTTGGAGTCTCTCAGGAAATCCATCATGCAGTGTTTCAATTAGTTCCCCCCTTCGTCCCATAATTCTACCAGTCTGATGTGTTAATGGAAGCGCATTTTGCACGCATGCTGTAGATGTTAACTTTCAAATTACTGGAGACCTGTTATAGTTAGATAACATCTACAATTTCGCTCTGCCTCGTTGCATTTTTGTGTCGGAGGTACTTAAGATTCACCCTGCACAACTGGCAGGAACAAGGCCGGTACTATATCTATATATCGCATCATTCAAGCTGCTATAATCGATCTTTTTATGTTCACATTCAATCTAATGGTTGTGTAAAAGGTGTAACCCTTTAGGAGAAAAACCCTAGGTCAACTTATGCAAAATGAATTTTCTCCCATTTAACTTAATTATGGATGTGTGCATTAAATCATATGTATTATATAAAAAAAAAAATCTGTATTAACATATGATTAACATACACTGTCATTCAAAAGTTTGGGGTCACCCAGAAAATTTCATGCTTTCCATGAAAACTCCCACTTTCATCCATGTGCTAACATAACTGCACAAGGGTTTTCTAATCATCAATGAGCCTTTCAACACCATTAGCTAACACAATGTAGCATTAGAACACAGGAGTGATGGTTGCTGGAAATGTTCCTCTGTACCTCTATGGAGATATTCCATTAAACATCAGCTGTTTCCAGCTACAATAGTCATTTACCACATTAACAATGTCTAGACTGTATTTCTGATTCATTTAATGTTATCTTCATTGAAAAAAAATGCTTTTTTTCAAAAATAAGAACATTTCTAAGTGACCCCAAACTTTTTAGTGGTAGTGTATATGTGGTAGAAGTTTAGTCACTGGGTCTGCTACAGCCATTAACAGTAAAATCCTGACCACATTTATGGGGAAATGGATTTAGAACGTTCACATCTGTGACTGATTCTTCCTCTGATGTTTATTCCTCTGGTGCAGTTTCCATTGAAAATATTCCTCAGCATTATACACACCAGTCTGTCTTCTTTATTTTTTGATGCTGGTGAACACTTGCACTGAGTTTTGAATAAAGCTTTAACATCTAATACATTCCATTGCCTTTACAGAGCCTATGGAATGTTGATGGATTTTAGAGATTTTCTCTTAGTTCCGTTGTCCTTTTTAACCTCTTGACTCTTCTAAATGAATATCAGGAGAGGTCTCTGTTTACACATGTACACTCCTTTTGATGCCCACCTGTATCACCCAGTGGAAAAACACATAAAATCCATAGAAAATCTTTGGGATCAATAAATGGAAGCAAAATACATTAGATACTAACATCTGGTTTAAAATAGATAAATAAATAAATATATAAATAAATAACAACAAAAAACAATGTTCAGCTGCTTGATCATCATACCAGCAAAAAGGACAAAGAAATCTGTGTGAGACACTGAGGTGTACGATGCAAAGGAACATTTTAAATGCAAATTCAAAATCTGATACCCCATCAAAAGTTCTGCTTTGCACCTTCATAACTTCTGTGGGACCACCTGACTGAACTTTTAAAACCATAGACTGTGCTTAGTGTGCGCTCTCTGTGTCACTAGTCAAAGGTGCTGCACTAAATTACAAGGTGAACAAATACAAATCTTCATCTAGAAAAATGTACCATTTGTAAAACATACAATCAGAATCAGACAGAATGGCAGCAAATTAGCTCTGTAGAATGAAGGATTTTACAGTTCAGTTGTATTATTCCTTCTGACAAATGACACGAAACTTCCACTACCATTCAAAAGAAAAGCAAGTTTTTTCAATGAAGATAACATTAAAATGATCAGAAATACAGTGTAGACATTGTTAATGTGGTAAATGACTATTCTAGCTGGACACGGCTGATTTTTCATGGAATATCTACATAGGGGTAGTAAGACTAGTAAAGCCACAAATGCAGTATCTTGTCAGGTTTGAAAAAGATGATGTTACCTTATTTTGGTTTTTGGTGTTAAAATGTTTTGGTTGCTTGTTGGATTTGTCTGTAAAACACATCACAGGTAGTAATATTCAGCTTGTGAACACAGTAACATTTCCTCCAGGGACTTCCTTTCAGGGTTTCAGAGACTCAAATTCTTCACAGACATTTCTACCGAAAAGTGGGCTTTCAGATGTGGGTCTTTACCAGACAGGGAGGGTCCAAGGAAACACATATCTGAGATGCATTAAAGGAAATATAGTGTCCAGGTTTGTTGCAACATAGCCCTGACATGCACTACCATTGAAAAGTTTGGGGTCACTTAAATGTCCTGATTTTTGAAAGAAAAGCTGTGTTTTCCAATGAAGATAACATAAAATGAATCAGAAATACAGTGTAGACACTGCTAATGTGGTAAGTGTGTATACTTAGCTGGAAATGGCTGATTTTTAATGGAATATCTACATAGGAGTACAGAGGAACATTTCCAGCAACCATCACTCCTGTGTATAGCTGGACCTGAATATCTGGCTCATTCCTTCGTTGGTAATTACCTTGAATGGTAATGTACATTTTCTGTTTGTGGCCTCATCTCATGTTTGCTTTTCTTTTTTTTAGCATTTAAAGCAAACATGAGATGAGAAAATGTGGAGCTTGAGCGGAGCTTCTATAGCACCCTTGGTGCGAACACACCCTCAGTGTTGGTGTCTCTCAGCTGAGCAGCCACATGCATGGGCAGGAAGCGAGAGGCAGGTGTGATGACAGGAGGGAGGGCTGCTGGTGGTGGAGATGGAGGGTGGGGATGGTGAGCAAAGGGGGGGGACCGATCAGGAAATAGTGTAGGGAAATCTAATTTATTTTTCATACGCTGCTGAGATGGAATGTCATATATCATGCTATGCAGCAATTTTGTGCCAGTCCCAGGCTCACAAAAGATGAAAGAATAGTGATCAAAGATACAGAGAGGGAAGTCAGCTGCTGGAGCTGCTATGGGATCCACTTCCACTGAGAACAATATAAACTGTGTTGAATTAGTCATCCACTATACTGTCACTGTTGGTTTTCAATGTGGTACAACTCACTTCAGACATCTAACAGTGTTAGATGTTTGAAGTGACATTGAGTGAGTGAAGTAAGCCTCTTTTTTCTTTTTTAAAAAAATCATAAATAGACACCAGGCTTGAGAATGAATAGACAGTGCTTATGGAATGTCTGATTTCTAAAAGGATATACAGTAGTATCTTTATCAAATACAGATATAAAGGTCAAACCCACATACTGACCAGGCAGTACAATGAACATTATTTAGTATTTAATTATACTTTGATATAACAAGGACTTTTTTTTAGGTTGAAAGAAGCAGACATTGTCTCTCAGTGTATAAGAAGTTATGGACATTGTGTAGCTTTTTCATTTGTGTTTCAATAAACAAGAAAATATCAGCATGTATAGTTTTAATGAATTACATGTTATAAAAGAATGAAGAGAATCATTTTCATTAAGATTTCCACTTGACAAATTTTTGTTTTTTGTTTTGTTTTTTAAAGTCCACAGCCACTCTAGTCTCTGAAGCAGTGAAGTGTAATTTAAAAAAAAAAAAAAACCTGCATTCTCTCTAACCGCCAGCAGAAGGCGACTCCTCTGGCTGCAAAATAAAAGTCAGATTGTATAGAAGTCTATGAGAAAATAACTTGACTTCTCCATTCATCTGTTACTTCAACAAACATGTTCCTAGTGAGTTTATGGTCTCAATCACTCATTTCAAGAATTTATAAATATAGCATCGTATTCATTTAGTTAAAAAATGGTTCTATTTAGAGTGGAATTGACGATAAAGCAGGGTATGTTTTAGGCAGGGGCTATCTTGTGATTTACATGTTGCAACTGTTACACTGTGTGTATTGTCCTCAGGTTCTCCACTCACTTATGTCTAATTTCAGAAGCACAAGATGAGAGTGGCTAAATGCTTAACTCAAGCCTTAAAAATGGTAGTCCGCAAACCAATAGGTGGTCACTATGTCTATGTCTATCTTTTATATACAGTCCATGCAGTAAATGCTAATGTCATGTAACTCAACACACAACATCAAATCAACAACAATCTACTCATTAATTGTTGAGATATTTCAGTTTAGAAGTGGTGGGCCAACAGATAAGAACTCTATTTTCCTGACAGCAAAAATACTTTGGATCAGTCAGACAGCAGCCAATCATGTTCCGTGCAGGAAGTAAAGCAGTGAAATAATGAATTGTTTACGACTTGAAATCTAACGTGTGTTTAGGAATTTAAATTGAAGGCTCCAGGATGGCACTGCGATGGTGCTGCTTTAAGGACACACTTCTTACTGTTGTAGCTGTCGGCAGATACTTGATACAATACACAAATGGTAGTGGAGTAGAGTGGAGTGGATTCTGCTGATGAAAATAAACAATGTTGCACCAACAATCACCAGTCATGAGCGGTGCCTATAAATGCATGCCGTGCTCATCTCACCAAAAGCACCCTTTACCCTTTCTGGTTCAAGCCAGCCTTTCAACCAAACACTATCTATTGCCAAGAGGCCAAGCACTGTTGGCTTGTTGGAATAAAGTCACGCACATCCCATAATCCTTCACAGTACATATAACAGATACCAACACAGAGACATAAATCATAAACTTGAGACATGTTTGTCATGATGTGGAACCTGTCTGGACTTCATAGTCTTAACTTCCAACTTACTTTCTACAGTTACCTTGTCTTGCCTCTGTTATCTCTGATTTGTGCAGTGTTCAAGGGTTGAGCATCGCATACTGTCAAGTATTTAAGATTTCCTTTCCAATTTAAAAACTGGAGGAACATTCTTTGTAGTCCTGTTTTAAAACATGAAGTCCTCGGTGCTTGGCAGCAGACTGCGTAGAGCCTTAAACTTAACTGCACTGTCCATGCTTTCATTCCCAGCTGGCAAGTCATTTTTGCTTACCCCTGTGTTGTTTTTAGCTGTAATATCCAAAGAGCAATACAATACAGCTCAGAACACAGCTGTGAACAAATGGAGTGGCTGTATATCTACAAAAATAAATGAGCATGAGTTGGTACATGCAGAAATTTTGTGAGCTGCATTAATTTAGAAGTCAGCCACTGGAAAACAGAAAAGTAGGTATTTTACTGATTTAAAAGGTGAGAAAAGTGAGTGGGATGAATTAATAAATCACGAATAGACTTTAAGAACTGTGAAAAGACTTTGTGGTGTTTGCAATGCAAGTAAAAAATATATCTGTATTTTAAAAGTTACACACATACTTGCATAACATCAGACTCCATATGTCAGCAACCATGGACCACAATTATTACTCTGCCAAGGAAGACAGACTTATGTGACAATCAGCATCGGTTTGTCTGTCTGTTTGAGCAACATGACTCAAAAACGGACGAACAGATTTGGATGAAATTTTCAGGGAAGGTCAGAAATGACACAAGGACCAAGTGATTAGATTTTGGCAGTGATGCAGCTTATAGTCTGGATCCACGGATTTGTTCAAGATTTCTGTATCATTGTGAGATAGAGGCATGGTGTCACTGTAACCATGACAACAAGTGAACACTACATCAGCTGCCTGCTGACCATCACATGATTGTGATCCTACGACAAATTGACCGCTGTGGACTCATCAGGACTTATTCATCAGAAATGATACAAGGAATAGTTGATTAAATTGTGGGGGTGTTTCGAAGTACCATACATATTTAGGTCATGCGATTCAGTATCTGTACGTAACGTACACATACATAACACACATCAGCGCTCAGTGCAAGGTCATTTTGTTTGTGGGTACATCTATATTAAATCGCCACATTCTATACTGCTGTGATTTCTGATCATCAATAACTAATAAACAAATGCTGCATTTCTACAAATAATGCTGCATTTCTGACAATGCCATATGGGGGAATGAACAGCGTCAGAGTACTGCGCTTGTCAGATGTGGTCTTGGTCCAGGAGTTCTGATTCAGTTTTTATACACATCCAATCCAATTTACAGTCATTCGAGTTGAAAGCAGACAGCTTTTATTAACTGAAAAGCTGGATATAAATGTCACAAGAACATTGCAGCATTTACCATTTGTTTTGAGCTAGAGTACAAAACTTCTTCATGTAAATAAATGTTCATCCAAGCAAAATGAGTTCCTGCAGTGCTAATTAAGCCTATCAAAGTCAAGTTAGTGTCTCTGTATTTTGCAGTATGCTATAGTTTTAAATGTTTTCTGTGACAATATTCATGCGCTGGTGCATCGAAAGGGATATGTTTATCATTAACCAGCAATAATTGGTTTACCAAAGCTGAAGAAAGGAGGAATCACTGTGATGGAGATGGAGTAGGCTACAGTAAATAGGAGTATTGTGGAGTCTGTGGCTGGAAAAACCAAAGCAAACCCAGCAAAGGGCTGAAGCTGACCATTAGCAGTTTGTTTTTGACCTTTGAAACTAAATTTGAATGAAAATAATCTCAATGTGCTCTTACCTTCACAGTTTT
Source organism: Amphiprion ocellaris (assembly GCF_022539595.1). NCBI lineage: Eukaryota > Metazoa > Chordata > Actinopteri > Pomacentridae > Amphiprion > Amphiprion ocellaris. The sequence goes on from NC_072785.1 coordinate 1,948,853, forward strand.
ATTCCACATCTTGCAGTCATCCATCAGTGAATTTGCTTGTTTGTCACAGCTCATTTATTATCACTTGATTTACATGTAGATAACGCTATGACAGGTAGCCATATATGGATTTGAAGCCGTAACCTGACTTCAAGAATAATAACTGACGATGGAGATGTTACTCTTTAGGAGGAGCTAGCTGCTCCTCTAACTGCTCAATTTTCATTCCTCTTTGAAACCACTTTCTGTCCATAATTTTCATGATGTGTTGTTGAGATTTGGGAGGCCATTAGAGATTTAAGCCACTATCAAATTTAGATTCCAAAATCCATGATACGATGTATGTGGGATACGAAGGATAAGCAATCACTTCTTTGATTAAGTAAGTCAAACGACAGTCAGCTGGTCATGTGACATAATTTAAATGGCAGCAAATTATGAGGGTTTTGTTTGTAACATTAGGTAATACGTAATACCTGAAACTTTACATGAAACTGAAACACTAGAATGAGACATGAGACAGAATCAGTTGCTTATTCTTGGTATGCCTGAATGTATAGTTAAGCTTGTGACCTTGAATGTTGGGATCTGAATTTGAATATACATGATCTAAATCTTTGAAACTTGGATTTTTGCTCTGAATTTACATTTATTAAAGTATCGATCTAAAAAAATGAGGTATTAAATTCCAAAGTGTTGAATTTAAAGGCAAAAACATCTGGTTCATATACTTTCAATGCAAACAAAGAAATCCATGCTGGAGATCCACTAATATTTTATAAACATAATTAAAGTCTCTACCTGTAAGCTGAGACAGTGTAGTGAGGCTGATCTTTACCAGCTCTTGCTGCTTTTACATCAACCATTAAACCACAGATGCTTCTGCAATCTGACAGAAGCCTTGAGAGCTGTAAAGATATTATGGAGTTGACTGTAAATGTTAATAGACAGGCATCATAGTTTTATGACTCCTTGGAATGCTTGACTTCTTCTAACCTGCTCTTTTTTTCCTCCCTGCCTTTGGCTTCTATAGAAAAACACTAAAGCATCATATCCATTACAATGCTCCCCTCTTGACTGCACAGCTTCCTACAGCAAACAGCGTGTTGTTTGCTCAAATGCAATACTGACCTCTGCTTAAGAAGACAAAGCATCCATCATACATATTAATACGCACAGTAAGTCATAGCTTTCCCTTTCAATTGCTGTTTGATTTATTTCTTCATTCACTCAGCTTGTCATCGATTGGCTGCAGCAGGCCCCTTTCCAACCTTTTCCTTTTTTCTGCTTTGAGAATTTCCACTGCCTTGTTACACCCCAGAGATCAACCAATTACAGTATCTATATCAGGCTTAGAAGCTCTTTCTACATCACTGGCGCCATGGAAAATGTTCTGATCTGTAGCATGTTCCACTTTATGATTTCCAAAGGAGATATCGAGCTAAATATCAAGGCGAACCCAATATTCGCGTCAAAAAAATCAAAAAGTCCTTTTTAGCTGCTCATTTGTTCTCTAATATTTAGTACATTTTTTCAGGGTTTTTTTTACCCTCCTATAATTGGCTAGTGGGCGTGTTATTATCTTCAAACGAGGGGTTGATCAAAACCTTTACCCACTGGCAGATACAGTATATCATTTTAGATCTTAATAGACAGTACTAGTTTAACTGACTAAGTGGGATTTTTTTTTTTTTGCAATGCACGACATGATCGCAGATTAAATTGTCAAGACACTCAGCAAACCCACGCAGCACTTGTCTTTTGCTATATGAACATGAATGCAAACTAAATTGGTGAGAACTGCGGCTGCGTTTAACACTTGCCTTTCCTTTTCATCACTACATTCTGTGGCCTTCAGCGTCAGAAACAACAGTGACTTTGTCAGCAAGTGACAAGAAAAACCCAGTGAACTTTAAGAAGTTTTTGCATTACTGATGGGTTAAGCATTTAGTGATTTCAAGATTCAAGATTTTTATTTGCCATTTGTACACATAAACAGACAGTTTAAGCACAGAGAAATCCCTGTGCGAGGCTTTCTTGGAAGTCAAGTTAAAGAACAGAAAAAACATTTGTCAAAAATAGAATAAAAGACACTCTATAAGCGTGATATAAAGGATAAATACAAAACAGATGCTGCAGCTGTGAAACGTAATTGTTGCAACTGTCAGTTGTCCACATATAGATAGATAGATAGATAGATAGATAGATAGATAGATAGATAGATAGATAGATAGATAGATAGATAGATAGATAGATAGATAGATAGATAGATAGATAGATAGATAGATAGATAGATAGATAGATAGATAGATAGATAGATAGATAGATAGATAGATAGATAGATAGATAGTCATGGAAGTACATCAAGTACTACCTCCTGTGTGTATCAGTGACTAAAACAAACAGAAAAGAAAACATGGAATCCTAAAAGCTGTTTTTGGTAGTACAATGTCATAGCTATTGATGTAAGAACTTAAGTGATTTTGGTTATTATCAAGAAAACCATGGAAAATGGCTAGATATCAGCTCTTAAGTGAAACTCTTATGAGCTATTTGTGTTGTTATCATTATATTTGTCCAAAGAAATGTACTTTTAGTTGTACTGCACATGTGGAGGATATACAGCACATACATCACATATTGCACATAGGTGGGGCGAGGTAGTGAGGACTTTTTGAACAGAAAATATTGTTTACATTTTAGTTTTTAGCATCAGTCTCACTGAGACACTGTAGCTGATGCAAGATAACTTGTCGGGGTGTTTTGGTATTTTAGCTTGACTGATTAGAAAAAAAAATGTGTGAAAAGAGAGTGATGGCATCAAAGGTAAGATATGTGATATCCACTAGTTTCACATTTTTCAGAGTCAACATACCAGCGTGAAAGTGGCTCAAGAGATGTTTTGTAAAGTCATTACCTGTTTGCAGTGAAGAAATTCGAGTGTGTAGCGTCATAAGTCAGTGATGGTACAGGCTATATTACATGTGGCTATAGAAGAAACAACTCAAAAAGCAAGAAGAAAAAAATGTTCATCTACAATAGAGAAAAGGTGAAAAGTCTTCAGGAAGGGATTTCAGTTGGCCAAGTAATTATTCTTTCATGTGTGCTGGTCATGTTTCATGTTGTTAAAAAGGGCAACAGCTGCTTAGTCATGTGAGTGAAACGTTCACTAAGTCAGAACTTACTCAGAAAAAGTCTTTCAATCTCCCATTCCAAAGCTCACAAACAACCTTAAGCCATTGTAAAAACTTTTCCGTGACATTAGGGAGCTTTGTTTTGCTAATTTTTCCATTTCCATTAACCCTTTCTAATGCCAAATGCTCCTAAATATACTGTATGTTGTGGAAACATGGCTACTGATGCTTTGAATTTTAAAAATTCTCTACAACTCGACCATCCATTATCTATACACCACTTTAAGGTCACAGGCGTTTGGAGTCTATCCAGCTGACTTAGGGTGAAGGCAGGGGACGCCCTGGACGGGTCACCAGTCTATCACATAGAGACAAACAAGCACACTCACATTCACAATTCAGAATCACAATCAGGACTGTGGGAGGAAGCCCCAGTAAAGAGTGAAAACCCACACATGCACAAGGAGAACATGCAAACTCCATGCAGAAAGGTCCCAGACTGGGACGCCAACCATGGATCTTCTAGCTGCAAGGCAACCATGCTAACCACCAGAGCCACTGAGCAGCCCACAACTCCACCAGATTTGATCAAATTTGTCAACAAATACTTCAGTTGTTAATCATTCATGCTGTTGATGAAAATGAAAACTAAATGGGGCAAAACTTTTTAAAAAATGGCTGATGTTGGTGTCTGTCAACCAATAAAATCCCCGATGTACACATTCAATGACATTTAAAGACCTCCTCGTACAGATGTGGCAATTCAGAAAAAAACATTTAAAAAATTCATACAATAGAGGAAATAATGGAATACATTTCAAACTGGCATATTAATATGTCATTTACACATTCAGGAGATACCACACATTTTGAGTCTTATTTCTGGCTCCAAGACAAATCTGTTTTCAATATTTATTGTTCTTTTAACTTTGTTTTGTTCTCCACTGTTTAGCAACTCCTTGCTAACTGTATCTGTTGGTGGTTTATTTATTTATTTCCTTGTCAGATTGTGTACAATTTGTTTATTTGAGCTTTTATTCTGTAGTCCAGTCACTATGAGAAATCCATTTTACCTGACATGCAGTCACATGAGCCAACGTTGTTATGAAAATACTGATGAGTGCCGCTTTAAGTGGTGCTTTAAAATTCAGAGCGGCAGCTGTGAAACCCAACACCAGGTCTTATGTGTGAGAACACATGCAATTATCATAATTACAAAGCAGTCATTAAAAGCAGCAGCATTAAATGTGCAGCGCTCCAACTGTATACGAACTCTCTCATGGAGGAGCCATCGAGGTGTTTAAACAGAGCCTCTGTTGCGATCGTGCCCACATGATTTCAGATCTGTGAGTCTGTGGAGGTGCTGAGTACATGATGCAGGTATTTTGTAAACACTCCCACACCAGGCTTCCATATATTATGACATTTTTATGTTACAAGCTGACATAAACTAAATGCGCTGGGCAATATGATGCGTCCGTGCGTTATGTAAGTGGGAATCAAACATCTCCCATATTGATTTGTTTCCTTGGAGCCCAGCAGGAATCCCTCAGCCCGGGCCACAAGAAATCACATCCCTAGATTTAGTTTAGCATATCACATCTTTATACTGACTGCACATGAACAGTATCATTGTCACAGTCAACCAGAATTTGATTTAATTGCCAATTAACTTGGGATTACTGTGTGTTTTCATTAAGTGATTCCACATTATGATTAATCAGTTTTAGTATACAAATGAAGTTCCTCCGCAGCAGAGCCCATCAACTAAACAAGCTCATATGAAGCATTCATAACTAGGACACTGCACAATTTCCGAGAAAGAGAATTGATCTCAGCTAAATCAGTGCAAGTTTTCGATCCCCCACCCAATGTTGTGTGACAAACCTGCTGGAGTTGAACTAATGCAGTCAAAAAGCTGCACCGACTGCTGCATGCTTTTGTCTGATGTGTTTTTCTAGCCGCGGAAAGGAAGAAAAGTCGCCTTGAAAGTGAATGCACGGCTGAGTCAAAAGGCAGAAGAGCTCAATCTCACCAAGAAAGAGCTGTTTTTGTGATGCCATTTTAAAATTCTCACCTGTAGGATCACATCTAGTTTCTTCCTCTGTCTGTTTGTGGTGTTATGTTGTGAACTTTCTTTCTTTTTCCATCACGTTGTCTCACCTCCACGATAAGCTGCTTCACTTTCATTATGGCATCAAGTGGAAAGCTTTTGTGGACGAGCACAAAGACAGAAATCTTTTCGTCAAACATGTTAGATTGCCTCTCATTGCATCACGGTGTCGGCATTATTTTCATGCCTTGAAAATATTTTTTGAGAGGAAAGTATCAGTCCAAGGTCATCTTTTATCCTCTGTATCATTATTTTTTTTACAAATATGCAGGAAAAATGAGCACCTTTGAAAAAGAATGTGATTAAAGTGATAGATGGGATTAAATACTAACTGGTGACAAACAGCCTTTAGTATATGAAGATATTTTTCTATCGTGCTGCTGAAAAACACACCGAAAATTTAGCAGGTAAAATTTCCTGTATTATTGTTAGATCGTGGAAATAGATGTAAACTGTTCACCTAAGAACAGGTGAGGCAGTCTGAGAAGATGAAGCAAAGCAACAACATAAACGTTTAGTGACATGAAGACACAGTATTTCATGGGTTTCTGGAAATGATGACGAGCTTTGTGAGAATATGCAGGATGAGCTGTTCAGATCAGATCATTACTATGAACCTTAACATGCACTGTCATTACACCTTTGAAGACTCACTTCAAAGAGAAAAATTTGAAATTCCGTCAGAAGTAGAGTAAAAAGCACAACAGTGTTACCTGTCGTGGTTTCATTTATGGTGGACTGGCTGTGAAAGTATAGGATGTTTGAAGTGCAGCACGTCACTGATGTCCTTCTGGGGATCTTACTTTGTCAAAGGAAGCAGCAAGCAGCCAACAAGGATCAATAGATGGATTCCAGGAGGCCACAGACCCACTGGGCTGAGTGTACTCCTCTCTCTGACACCCCCCTTGATTGTTATGTTTCAATCAATGGGCTTCTGTAACTGGGTGTCTCTGGTCAGCACTACAATCCCAAAGAGCCTATTGGCTTGCAGAGAGCCTTGTGCAGTCTGCAACATCGTCCTCATTAGGATCAAGGGGGGGGCTGGAGTCTATCACAGTGGACTTGGGGTGAAGGCAGGGGACACCCTACGTAGATAGGAAACCAGCCTATCACAGGGCTACATATAGAGACAAACAGACACACTCACATTCACACCTACAATTTAGAATTACCAGTTAACCACAGCATGTTGTTGGACAGGGCTGTACAGTGGTTTGGTGGTTAGCAGTTTCACCTTGTAGCTAGAAGATCCCCGGTTGTTGTTGTTGTTGAACGTTTACACCAACGATTTTATTGGCTGACAGACAGCAACACCATCTATTTTTAAAACCTTTTAGTTTTCATTTTCATCTACAGCATAAATGATTAGCAACTGAAGTATTTGTTGTGCAATTTTAGCAAATATAGTCGAGTTGTGGGCTGCTCAGTGGTTAGCACCGTTGCCTTGCAGCTAGAAGATCCCTGAAGGACATCAGTGATGCACTGCACTTCAAACATCCTATACTTTCACAGCCAGTGAAAGTATAGTATAGACATGGTTTGTGAACTATACCTGGGCCTGGGATCTTTCTGCATGCACCATCGTATTGGAGCCAGAAGATCCCCGGTTCAGTTCTGGCCTGGAGCTGGATCTTTCTGCATGGAGTTTACATGTTCTCCCTGTGCATGCGTGAGTTTTCTTCAGTTACTCCGGCTTCCTCCCACTGTCCAAAAACATCCATCCATCCATCCATCCATTATCTATACACCACTTGATCCTCATTAGGGTCAAAGGAAGGGGACACCACCAGTCTATCACAGGGCTACATATAGAGACAAACAATCACACTCACATTCACAACTATGGACAATTTAGAGTTATCAGTTAACCTCAGCATGTTTTTGGACCATGAGAGGAAGCTGGAGTACCCGGAGAAAACTCACGCATGCACAGGGAGAACATGTAAACTCCATGCAGAAAGATCCAGCTCCAGGCCAGAACTGAACCGGGATCTTCTGGCTCCAATACGACGGTGCTAACCACCGAGTCTGCAACGATATTCCTTAAACAGAACTTTCACTGAAATACTGATCATAGCAATAATAATGCCACTGTTGGTGAAACTGAATGACATGAATGGCATTTCAATAATTGGTACAGTGAAAAGAAACTCTGACACAACAGTGTGAAATTGCTGAAGAAAGTCAGAGTAATTGTAAGTTGCCAGGACAGACTTTACAGGGCTGCAGTGTTTGAATTCTGCTGATATAAACCATTGACATTTATGAACAATATACCAACTGTGAAGTTTTGATTGCTTTTCTAACATATTGAAACAATTTAAATGAAAGTTGCACAGACGAATAATTGTATATTACCAATGAAAAGATGACAACATGTAAGTAGGATTGCTTATTGGGGAAAAACCCACACATAATTAGCACCAAACTGTACCACTTCCTCAACACTCTGAGATTTTTAATATTATAAGGAAGAAAAAAAATCAACTAAAACAAACAAAAAAACAACATGTAATGTGACAAGTGGAACTTAAAGTTCAGGTAGAACAACAATGCAGTAAGAATGACTGCAAGAACACCTACAGTAAATATTCTTAACTTATAGCCGTTTTCTATTTTAGTGGAAAGCACTCAAAGCTCTTTACAGTGTTTCACATTCACACACCAATGGTGACAGAGCTGCCATCCAAGGTGCTCGCCTGCCATCGGGAGCAATTTCGGGTTCAGAAAAACCGCAAAAAAAAACAAAAAAAAAAAACATTGAAGGGCACTGATCAAACCAACAACCCTGTGATTAGTGGACAACCCGCCCCTCCACCTGAACCACAGCTGCCCATGTAAGTTAAGTTCAAGACATTCAAGAGTAATATAAAGATGCTCTGTGATGGTTACAGGTAACATTTAAATACACAGCAAAACGGTAGCTCAACTGGTTGAGAATGTGCGACCCATGAACAGGAGCTATAGTCCCTGATGCTCCTGTTCATGGTTCAAGTTTGACCCCTGGCCATTTGCTGCAGGTCTTTCCTCCACTCTTCTCCCCACATTTCCTGTCTCTCTCTCCACTGTCCTCTACAATAAAGGCCAAAAAAACACAGCAAAACACATTAAGAGGGTTTCATGAGCTATCCCAATTTGCATTTTAAAAGTAAATAATGACCCCAAATGACATTTTCTGCTGGGGTGAGGTGAAACATACTGAGAGTGATATGCAAATAAGCTAACAGTGTTTCTATAAAGCACAGCTTGATGAGTTAAGTGAACGTTAAGTCAACTGAAGTACAGATTTTAGTTCTGATTTTTTTTTTTTAATAAACACAACAAAAGTCAACATATTTTTTTCACTTTGTGATGAATGATAGGTGAAGTTATTACTACCACTGAAACAGCAGATGAGCTTGACCTGTTGGCACGGGTACAATCACACAATTTTATATTTGAAACGTGTATCATTTGACTTTCAAAGGCCAAACTTCTTGGAACTGTTACTTGTACAGGCGGATGTAAGTAAGTGTGGGGAGAGCTGGTTCAAAAATTCAGCTGTAATGCATGGCAGTGTTGATGAGAAGCCTCACTATGTGTTTGTTCAGTTCAATTCAGTTTTATTCATACAGCGCCAATTACAATTCAGATTGTCTCAAGACGCTTTACAGAAACTATATGCCTGAACCCCCAGAGCAGCCCTAAGGTGACAGTGGCAAGAAGAAACTGCCTTTTAACAGGAAAAAGCCTCGAGCAGAACCTGGCTCATATGAGGGGACCCATTTAACACTGGTCAGCCAGGTTGAAAAGGGCAAAGTCAGAAGAGGTAGAGGGGTTGGGAGGCAAGGAACCACATAACACACATCGGCATACATGCGTGATAAGAGTAACACAGATGATACATACAAAGTACAAGCCAGCTAATTCATAAGTTTACTGTTATGGTGTAAGACTCTGGCATTAAATATATTACATATATAGCTGGTAGTAAGATGCAAACAGTGTGTAGATGAGCATATAAAGTATAGTAAGACAATGCGGAGTCGACTGGTGGAAATGGGCAGCTGGAAACAGTGGGCTGGAGGAAAGATAGCAGCAGCATCCCACAGCTGTTGGTTCCAGTATCACCAGTGGGTGTTACTGGTGACACTAGAAAGCCCACAGAGATCAGAGGAAGGCAGCTGAGCTGTAGAATGAGGCTTTGGTGGATTCATCATGCACTGAAGAGGTTCACTGAGCTCTATAAATTACCAGCTGCCTTTGTTGTACGAGCCTCCACTGATGGGAGATTTTTTTTTCTTGTCTTTAGGCCAGTTGTATGACAAAGAGAAGCAGCAGCATCTGCTCGGTGACAGGGATGTTTACTGTACAGGATGTGCAGCAGCCTGCACCTCACATCAAAGGAGAACCTTCTATATCTCCAAATCGCCGCCTACTTTGATCATACATCACTTTGACTCCATTTATTATTTCTGAAAGTAATTAAAAGACACCCCTTATCAGACTTTGAAAGCAAATTGTGTATTGAGAGGGAAACAAAAGTTAATCCTATTATTGGAGCTGGAATATTGGCTGACTGACTCTCATGCAGATTATTTTTGATTTGATCTGAATCTTCTTCCAGCAGCTCATCTTCCAACAAACTTCAAACATCCTGCATTCTGTCCACAAGAGACGCCTCACATCAGACATGTTCCCATTTGACAAAAAGCTGGCTGTCATCCCTCTATTGGTTCAGTGCCCTTCATATTCTCCTCCCATTGTGTACTCCGGTCCTGGGCATATTTCTCCTCAATGACTTCTACCTGTCAGCCATTTTGTGAACATCCAGGCACACTGTATACAACGGGCCCTATTTCAAAGCTGCTTGTCGCTTATTCAGGAGGCTTAAGCTCTTTAACACCTGCAGTATGAATTATATAACAGCTCCCCATATGGACGGACTTCTGCATAAACACACACATTTTGCTTGCATGAGCGTTTGCACAGCACAAATGGAGACTAATCACCCAGTATCATATCTGTCACCGCCTCTGTTAGCTTTCCCTCAGTCTGTGGACAGACCTGGGTTAAATTATATTTGCTTACAGTTCTTGGTGTTAAGTTTATCCTCCTTGCAGTGGCAGATGGGTGGGGTTTACGGCCTCAGAGTTTTTAATGTTTGGTAAAGTTTGAATTACAGATGGCTACGTATTCCTCTTGCAAACACTTACCCTCTGATTGTCTAGACATTGCAGCCTAGCTTGCATTGTTTGTGTGACAAACTAGCTTAAACTTCAGTCAGGCTAATACAGAAATTATTGAGAAACACGCGTTGAGATTAGTATCATCCCATAAAGCAATGTTTGGAAGGGTTAGAATAGCCTGGCTCACTGTAAGGTTACTAGGCAGCCAATAGCACCTTCAGAAAGTCGCTGCACTAAAAGAAGCCGTCCTGCACATCAGTTTTTATACAGATGTGAAGAAAACAAAACAAACACACACAATGTATGTGTTCATTCGTGTGTTTTAGTGGTGCAGACAAATGGATGGATACCAACAAAAGAACTGAGACAATACAGACCAATATTTTGTGCGCAACTCAGTCTGCAAGTCAACATTTGAAGCACATGAGCACAGATTTGAAAAAACAGAATGGAATAATATTACTTACTTAAGCAAGCTGGACTCGCTTGTCTGAATACTCTCAGCATTTATTGAGAACACAGTGTCACCAGTTGTGACTGTGACATCACCCATTGGTTTGTGGACTAGTAGTTTGAAGCCTTGAATTCTGGCTCAATTAACTGAAACCTGGAGGACGCGACACACTGCAGTCACAAAGTAGCCCCCGCCTTAAATGCTCCTGTTTGTGTGACAAATTTGAAGCAGAAAATCTGAGTTAACAAAGAAAGTTGAAAACCACTTTCATACCTGTTACCTCTGACTGACGTTTTAGTTTTTGTCGACTCACACAAAGAAAGTCTGACTACGTCAAACTGCCTTCGTAGTTCAGTCCTCTGGTCTGCTAAATGCCATAAACACTGGTAAAGCTGCGCCGGTTAATATAGAAGCGTCCCGTCAAATTTAATATCCCCTTAAAATGTATTGATTACAGGTCCAGGTCCATATAGGATGAAGTCTGGGTCCGGACTAGTTGGTGCTCTAGGGTCTAGAATGTAGTGGATTAAATGCAGAGGTGGGTAGTAACAAGTTACATTTACTCCGTTACATTTACTTGAGTAACTTTTTGAAAAAAATGTACTTCTGAGAATACTTTTACTCTGCCATACTTTTTACTTGAGTATATTTGTGAAGAAGAAACGCTGCTCTTACTCCGTTCCACTGGGCTACACTCGACTCGTTACTTTTTTATTTACCACATTAGTTATGCTTTATTTTGCCAGAGAGATTCCCCCAGTGGATCTACCACATGACTGTGTTTCACCAATCAGATGAAGCAACAATAATCACGTGACTCCGTTTCACCAGACGTCGTCCTGCAGTCACATGACACATGACCTAACACTAATGGCAGCATAGCGGCACAAACTCTACACACGTAGCAGATGGAATCACAAAAAACAGGGACATTTTTGAGGAAATTTTATCGTGCTTCAGAGTCCGACAACTCGTTGTCATAGTTACAATGACGCCGTGCCGCTAGCTTGCAATAATGCAGAAATCTTTAACAAATCCATGGATCCAGACTGTAAGCCGCATCATTGCCAAAATCTAATCAGGTGGTCCTTGTTCATTTCTGACCTTCCCTAAAAAAAAAATCATCCAAATCCGTTAATCCATTTTTGAGTAATGTTGCTAAGAGGCAGACAGACAGACAAACCAGCGCTGATCGTCACATAACTCCGCCGTGTTCCTTGGCGAAGTAATAATTAAAACTAAAAGCTAAACATTAAAGCATAGGTATAAGATATGTAAATTAAACGCTGTCCTAACTATTCACACAGCTGCCAGTCACTCCTCTCAGAGCCACTCAGAAAGATATGGAAGCCACATTGGCTTCTTATGCACAATTCCACATTTTTCTCACATTTTGTAGGCTATTCATCATTAATCAGCCCGGGCTGCCAGTTCAAGCAGCTCCTATTCTTACCATTTGTCTTGTGGAGTTGACCCCTCCAAACACCCACATTAGGATTCCTTTCCCTGTTTTGTTCCTTTTCCATGCTCAAATTATGTTTTTATACAAGGCTCAGTACTTTTCATGACAGCTTCTTGTATGTCCCCGTCTCTCTCTGTTTTTCTCTCAAACTCAAATGTTCTGCTCACATTCTCTGCTCGCTCTCTGCTGTTTGTTCGGAGGACAACTGGCGCTGGTAATCAGCTTTCACTGGCAGCCTGAAAAAGAAGTTAAGGCAGTGAGCAGCTGCCAGCCATCATGTGTGTGACTCGGTACGTCAGCGTCTGTGTGTACATCTGAATGTCGCTGCAGATAGTTGTCTTTAAGCAGAGCACATGAAAACGTGAAACAAAATTGAATTTTCAGGCTGTCAACCAGCACACTTTGAACAGCCTGTCAAAATCTAATCACAGATGGCTTGATCAGACAGTGTATCTCACTCTGGTAAAAGGTTTTCTGCCTTGCCCATGTAAAATTTAGAAAGCTTCCACCCACAGTGGAATACAGCCTGTAGGCTTCTGCATACGACGTGTGCATGAGTGGTTTGCCGCTGGGCCTGCGCTGTACGTTGGAGCTGTAACAAGGACGATGGATGGAGCTTGTTACTCACAAGTTATTTGCATCATCTTTACTGTTGCCACAAAGGTGCCATGGGGACCGTCATAAGCCACTTTTTTTTTTCTCCTTTTCACGGTAACAGATCACACTCTGTAAAAGCACATCTAACGTCGTTTCTCTCGTTTCTTTGGTCTTTAGCCTCTCAGGCGCAGTAGGGCTAACAAAAAAGAAGAGGTCGGTGTCTGACACTACTTTTCCCGGCTTCCCCCTGCTCCAGTCGACCCTCCTCCGCACGGTGATCCACTTTTCCTTCTGAATGTTCCTAGGCTATACATCTCTTTCTTCTACTGTATCTCGCTCTCTCCCTCGCTCTCCTTCCCCACTGCAGTGGCTTCATGTTGTGGTGCACCTTCGGGCTGTGTGTGGGATGGTGTTGTGGGCTGGCATCTGGCAGCCTCTGATAAGAGAGCCAGTGAGCTGGTGCTATTCCTTCAGAGATAGTTTTTAATTTTTTTTTTTTTTTTTTTTTTTTGGAGCAGAGGGGGTTGTCCAAGGAGACCATTGGCCAAGGTTTCTTAACTGTGTCTGAAGGACACTGGAGAAAGTAGTATACAGTAGACCACTAAGTTAACGCAGTGACCACAAAAGTCATGAAAGGGCATGTCAATATTTCTTTCCTCTGCTGTTCCAAACCTTGAAGCTGCATTTTTTTCTGTCTCTTTAAAAAAGCACACCAAGCTGAAAATACAACATAGGCATACCATCGTATCATTTACATTTGCAAACAATTACTTGTTTTAACACAGAAGACACAGCAACATTTATTTGCAATCAAGCTTCTTTCTCAATCCTGAGAAAAATACATTTCTTTAGCTGCTAATTGCTCCACTGTTTTGATTCTGAGCAGGCACGTGGCATGAAGTAGGTTTATCACAACTTTTTTTTAGTTCCGCTTGACAATGCAGTTTGCAAGCTGGAAAATCAAAACAATCAAAATTTCAATTACTGCAGCTTTCAGAATGCCGAGAGGTCGAGAGTGTGCAAAACAAATAGCAAAACTCTTGTAATACATGGAGCTAGACTTACAGGTCTGTTTCGACTTCTTTCTGAAACCAGCTGCTGCGTCAATATATAATTGTGGGACTTTTTGTAACATGGTTGACAATTTTTGCAGTTTTCAGGCCTAAAATCTACATGGCCGCCTATAACCAAACACCACATGACGATTATACAGAAAGATTCTTTTAAATACTATATATACAATTGGGTAAAATTGAAATTGTAAATTATGTATAAAGATATTGTAGTAAACCCTTTGACTACTTTATATTAAATAACTCAGAAAGCCTTGGAGTCTGGCCAGTCTTTTCTTCAGGAGGAAATGACATCATGTGGAGCAGGTCATGTGATCTGGAATTAACACACTTCCTTTAGAGGTGTTTTTCTAATGGGGAACTTAGCTGAAAGTGGTTTCTCAGACACAGATACAATTTGTTATTTTCCATATAAAATTTGATATATTGCCAAAAAAGAAATATCTGTCATGATTATCTCAACTTAATAAAAAGAACACAATCAAAACAATCAAGCTCATTTTATTATTGTTTAGTGAATTAGAAGGTGGTTGTTATTAAATTCGGACAGTTGTTTAATTGACAGTTTAGTGATATCCAGTCATTTTTTTATTAATAAGTGATTGTTTCCATAATAAATAATTATGGGATTTGTAAAGACATGATCATGGAGAACATTGAAAAACATTGGTTTCTTTTACTTTTAATAAAAATGTATGCAAGATATATCCCATAGACTTCAAAAGTCCCTCAGTATATACTGAACCTGCTAACAACTAGCTGGTAGTGTTACACAACTTTTTCATAGCTTTTCCTCAAAAACTGTTGCATTTGTCAATGGGGTCTTAAAAAACAAACAAAAACAAGCACTACAGGAGATCCGCACAGATGCTGCAAATTTATTTGTGAATTATCTCTTTTAAAGAATAACCCATTTCACAATACAGACTGTACCTTTAACCACTGCTAAAATAAAATTACTGCAAAGGCTCAGACTCAAAGCTTAGTTGTGATTCTTTATCTGGTAAATGCTTGATGTTTTTAGCCAAAACAATGGAAAACCCACAAAGTGTCGTAGTCCATGGCTCATGGCCGTGACCATGATCCACCAGATCATCTTCAGTGCTCCTTGGCATTGATTCTCCAACTCTGTAAAACTCTGCCGGAGGAATGAACACCATTCCTCCAAAAATTATTCCCTCATTTGATGTTTGTAATGATGGTGACAGAAATCAGGCTCTACCATATGATTCACACCCCGGAGGCACTATGCACGGGAGCAGTGTCATCCTGGAAGAGACCACTTTCAAGGCCGAAATGTTTCATCACAGGATAAAGATTGCTTTGGACGACTGCGTATTGATTTGGCGTGACCCTTCTTTCTAAAGGGACAAGTGGACCCAAACCACATGAGCAAAATGCATCCTACAACATAATAGAGCCACTGGATCACTTCACTGTAAGGGTCAGAGGTCTTTCTTTAGTTTATCCACCCTCTGCATTTGCTATCGATGCTATTCGCAGACAGTCGGTGCCAGGAAGGTGCATACAGTAGGTCAATTAAAGTCCACTTACACTTGAAAATGGGGTCAACCAGTTGGAAAACTAAACAAAATGATCTAAATGATCTTAAATAGACAGGAGAAGAGTAGAGTGGCATAGATGCTGAGAATTTTTGGTGAATTTATCGGTAAAGAATGACCTCTTTTAGGTCACGTACCACATGGGTGCAAATGCCTTTGAGCAGGAAGTCTTCAGTTCAGTTCCAAAGCACCCAGGACCCTCACCACATATCATTCCCCTGCTTTCCTTCTTGGACACTTTCTGTCCATATCGACTAAATCTCTCTAATAAAGGAGAAAACACAAAAAAATTATGTACATTTATAATAAATGACCACTTTGAAATTACAGACTGTAGTTTGATTCATTGTAAATCTGAAAATAATACCTCATCTTTAAGAACGGCCTATTTATCACAGCACAGAGGTGATATATCTGAGGTTTACAATTGCAAACACACAGACTTTGATGGTGCCCTTGGAGAGTCTAGATATTCCTGATACCACTTCATCTTCTGGCAACAGCTGGAACAAGCTCATGGCTTCACATTCTGATTGTGAATAGATAATCTGAGCCACGGGCTGAGGTTTATCACTGCGAACATCTACTTCCAGGAAGTTTTAGAATTAATTGCTTACCTCAGTGGATAAATACCGCGACATCTGTATATTAATTCAACTCTGCAGACTACTTTGTTGAACCTTCTTAATGGAAATATCTCCCATGTTACACTTTTTTCACTTGCTTCATTTTGTGCTTGACCTCAGGCCATGGAGGGGGGAGAATAAAGACTAACAGTATTTGTCATTCTGCAATTAATTTCAAATGTACCTCTGGGGAAAGAGCCAGACATACACTATCTAACTGCTATAATCAGCACCGTGTTAGGCCTAATAAGAGTGTGGGGCATCATTGGCCACAGACTGATGGCGGCTTTGCTAGCAGTACATATGCACAAAGGTAATACCAGACTGGCTGCTTCATTTCCCATTCTATTGCCCCTCTGACCACTCTGAATATCTCAATATATAGAACCTGCAGCATTTATAAATTAGCAAGTTGTTTGTGCCCTGTGATACAAGCCCATCTGTGCTAGAAAGGGACTTGATTTATATCTTACTGTGTCACCAGAACATTGAGAAATTTTAGCTCATATGTAGGCAATTTGGAGTTCAAGTCATAGATATAGTACATTTTTGAATTTGTGAATTTAAAATGATTTCCTAGGGCTCCTAGGAAATCAGGTTTGACTTCTCTCACATAGTTGTGTTATTGATTGATTGAGTTTCTTTAAGTAAAAATGCATTGTTGTTAAAAGTTTTGAGTCAATTCAGTGTTATATTAACACTGAGTTTTTCATTCATTCTCAGTCCTATCCCCTTTAAAAAAGGAATTTGACCCCACAAATAACCTTCCAGGATCTTTACCCATCTCTCATCCTCATGGCTCTTATGTTTCAGTCTTCATTCTCCATGCAGACACCCTTGTGATCGAACAAAGAACACATACAGAAGAAAACACACACATACATACACAATCCTAGCCCTGCATATCTCACCCTTTGCTCCATCACACGCTTGAAAGGTTCAGAAGATCTGGCCAGAAAGTTCAGCAGTCAGGAACGATGTGATGTGCTGGGCAGGGGGCCAACTAAATATTAAATGAATAAGAAATACAAGTGAGATTCATTGGCTGGATAAAGGGAGCAAGAGGCATGAGGCGTAGGCAATGGCTTGTCAATTACCCATTTATGTCTGATATAGAGCAGAACCGGTAACTTGCCTCGTGAGGTGTGAGGGGTGTTATGTGATGGATATCCACCACTGGAACTATATATGTGGCCAGCTTTAAACTCGATATGTGTGGGAGCTGTCTGAAAGTCCACAGGATACTGACTCATTCCTACATGTTCCTTTTGTTTTGTGCTGTATAGAGGTTACACCAGCAGCCACAGGAGTGATGGAGTTGTTTAGCCTTTACTTGGATGCTAAAACACTGACTTGTTCTGATTCATCTCAGTGACCTTTTCAAAATCTCAAGGACCTTTCAAAGGACTTATGAATTTTTAAAATCAACTCAGAGACCTTTATATGAAATCATGGGACTTTAGCCCAGAAATCCAAGCACCATCAGAGGCAGTTCCACCAAAAAGGAGGTGGTTCTGGTTTGTGAATTTACATTTGAAACATCCTCCAAATAACAAAAGAAAGGTGCTTTTAAAGGGGTACACGATGGAAAATGGAAAAGTGAATGAGAACATTTCACATAATAAAAAAACATGCACAGACTTGTCTATGTCTCATGACTTTGTTGAACTGAGGTAAATATTTGAAGTGAGATACTAAAAGCTTGCAGGTAAACAATACATCTTGTCGTCTTGTTTGCTTTTCCTTGACCTACATTTGTTGTTATAAAAAGAACAAAAACATATTACTGTGATGACACAACTCTTCTGCTGCAAAGGTGTCACCCTGGTAACAGTTTCAAAATAACCCTGTGTCTTGAACTGGAAGTTTTGTGGTGGAAAGGCAGTACTATAGTCCTCGTTAGGAAGGAAGGGATCTTTTCAGGACCTCAGGGACATTTTATTACATCTGAAAGCTTTTTCTGAGCTCGCTGAATTAGGAATCTTCAAAGAGGCTCAGGAAACCTTTTCAGGAACTTGCATAACTTACCGAAAGAAAACAGATGTGTTCACTTTGTAACCAAAAATACAAGTGCACATTTTTGGATTATTCAAAATGGTAACCATCGGTTGAGCTTGAAGATGGGGATTTTGTGTCCTGGGGATTATACACTTCTGTTCAAAAGTTTGAGGTCACTTAGAAATGTCCTTATTTTTGAAAGAAAAGCAGTTTTTTCAATGAAGATAACATTAAATGAATGATAAATTCAATCTAGACATTGTTAATGTGGTAAATGACTATTGTAGCTGGAAACAGCTGATTTTTAATGGAATATCTCCATAGGGGTACAGAGGAACATTTCCAGCAACCATCACTCCTGTATTCTAATGCTACATTGTGTTAGCTAATGGTGTTGAAAGGCTCATTGATGATTAGAAAACCCTTGTGCAATTATGTTGTTGTATTTATTGTTGTTTTTGTATGTGTCAGGGACCTGGTCTGCGAATTAGCTGTTAGCTATTGACCTATGAACATGACATCGGTTATTGTAACAATGCTTCTTGTTCTGTCCCTATTAAATAAACGTATAAATAAAAATATGTTAGCACGTGAATAAAAGTGTGAGTTTTCATGAAAAACATGAAACTGTCTGGGTGACCCCAAACTTTTGAACAGTAGTGTAGACTGTATAAATAACTGGATGTAGCCATCATGATGTCACCCACTGATTTGTAGACAACCGTTTTGAAGCATTAAATCTGGCATTGTGCCTGTTGGCATCTTGTTTTGTTGAGCCTAAAGTTTGTATTTGTACTAGAATGCTGATCTGCCTGAGAGACTGAGGATACTGCAATACGCACAACCACCTAAACCAGCAACCTGACTGCACCTGCCTCCTGGATGCACCATATGCAGCCTGTCACTAAGTTTGTTTTCATACTTCAAGGTTAAATTTTTAGGCCAGGTACACTTAGTTGTCAGCTAACACTACTGGCTAGCTTGGTTAGCCAGGTGTGTCCATAATTCCTGTTAGGTGTTACATTCACTTCTATCCATCCATTATCTATACACCGTTTAATCCTCATTAGGGTCGCGGGGGGCTGGAGTCTATCCCAGCTGAGTTAAGGTGAAGACAGGGGACACCTGGACAGGTCACCAGTCTGTCACAGGGCTACATATGCAGACAACCATCACACTCACATTCACACCTACGGACAATTTAGAATTACTAATTAACACCAGCATGTTTTTGGACTGTGGGAGGAAGCTGGAGAAACCCACACATGCACAGGAGAATATACAAACTCCATGCAGAAAGATCCCATGAAGGCGGGGACGTGAACCGCGGATCTTCTAGCTGCAAGGCGAAAGTGCTAACCAGCAATCCACCGTGCAGCCCGTGACATTCACTTGAGATGTTTAGTTTAGCTTGCAAAAAGCAAACATAATGTACTTTGCAGAAAATATTAACATCCATAGACTATTCTAGTACAACAGAGCACTGAACAAGACGTTTTCAGGGAACCGAATTGTTATAGTTGAGACAGACACATGAACAACATCCAAAAATACTTTCAGAGCTGTTTGAATGTACACAGTGCCGTGAATGCACATTGCTTGTCGCTATCCTGACTGACATGTCACCTTGGTAGCGACTTGTCAATTACAAGGTAGCCATGCTTTTCTTCATCATCTACTTAACTTTAAATGGTACTAAAATGCACAAAATGAACATCATACTGTACTGCAGAAGACTTGAAACTAGCAGTGATGACAGCAACCACAGTAAGAACATGTTTATTGAGGTAATACATTAAGTGAGAATAAGGGTCATTTCCCCATACACTTCTATACAATCAAATTTACTTTTGCACCCAGAAGAATTGCTCTTTGCAGGCATTTCATAAGAAAAAATCTGATTTACTGCACTTTGGCTTCACTTTTTATCAATTCACCATTCTTTTTTCTGCGCCTGTTGTATCTAGTGTTGCCATCCAAGCTGTTGCAACAACAAAGTTTGACACATGTTGAAATGTAATATCAGTGGGCAACCATTTTCACCAGCTAAGAGTCAAACTGTAGCCTTCGGTGAAACGATCTGAGTAATTACAAAATGCCAAAGCTCTCCTGTGACAATCCAGAAATACCAGTGACCGAAAAAATTATTTTCAAATCTAGCACTAGCTAATTTCTCTACCTAGGAGAAGCAGTGTCAAGTGTGTGTCACTATGCATCAACCTCCAGATGGTTTCAGCAGCCTACATCATTATGGTGGTTGAATAGAAAATAAAACCCTGACAAGGCCTGACTCTCCATCTGCAGGAACCACATCATAATCATACTTCTGGCACATCCTGGCTGCAAAATATCCCTGAAAATTCAGTGCAACCTGCTCTGTACAGATGATTCAGCTTTACCTCTGCTGGCACATTACATGCAGAATATGAATTAAGCTCATATCTGGCATTCCAGACTGCCTGTGCACATTGTTAAATCATCACGAGGAAGCTCCTTATTCTGCCATTAACCTTACCATTTCGCCATCTCGTGTATCTTAATTTTGTTTGGACTTATTAACTTTTTTCTCTTATCTGAAGGCAGCTAGCATCCCACAAATTGTGTCTATGACTTTAAGACTTCCATTTTAAGTAGACTTCCATAACGTTACCATGCCATTCAACAGGCAAACTGATAAAATGCATCAGAGACAATATAATGCCATTCCAGACAATAGAGATAGATGGACATGGTCTAATTTGATAAAGGTTAATTAGGTCAAAAAATGATTTACAAAGGAGAAGAGTTTCATTTTTAACTGCTGGCCTCAAGCAGCAATAATTAATTTGTTGCTGTTTGCTTCTCCCCCTGCACAGCTGGCATTCATTATTGTGCAAGTGAAGTTTTTATCAAATACCAAAGCTGAGTATGTGAAAAGCAGTTCAATTAATCTGCATGTGTGTGACAGTCTTTGTTTACTTTCGGGAGTCAGAAGCATGTACGTAATGAGCTCAAGACAAAGATAAACAATCGGAATGAAGAGGGCGCACAGTCTTAATATGTCCGACCTTTTCCCTTCATGACAGCTTGTTAAAGAAGCAACTGTCTCATCTGAAGAGTGAAGACATCAGGAATGAACAATGAAACAAAGAGTTAATCAGTAGTGCACACGTATTCTGAAGTGCACAGCAAGCAAATGTTAATGATATTGAAAGGATGTGAACATGACAGTGCATGTAGACATGTAAACAGAGCACTGAAATGAAAACAAGATTTCTGTTTCCTCTGAGTGCAAATAGACCTTCCTTTTCTGAATAGTTCAAAGCAAGACATCTGTTGTCTTTAAGCTCATTTAAATACTTTCTTGTTCCAGAGGCAGTAGGCAAATCTACAAAGGTGTAATAAAACGGAAAATGCGCTGTGTTTGATAAACAACGAGAAGTTAGTTATTGTAGTTGAGCACATTCAGTGATCTCAAAGCTTATTTTGTCTAATTGCTGCAGTTTGCATCAAATTTCAGTTGTCAGCTCAGGTCATGTTACCTGCTACTGGTACAGTGTAACCCAGCACAACCTGCCACATTGAAAATGGGTAGATAGTTTACCCAGGACTCAGTCTCCAAAGGGCATTTGAACTCAACAGTCACCGGCCGACCATCAGACATGGAGTGGGGCCCCATGTATATGTTAGGCGTAAAGTTGAAATTCCAACTTAATGGCAGCCCCTGCACCTGCAGAACATCACAGACGTATTGGCCACGCCTCTCCTCTGATTAAGATGTACTGCAGGCAAGAGAAGCACTTGATGAGTACAAGAACAACCCAAGTTGCTTTAGACGTCCTGGGTTGAAGACCAGTCCATCAGCTGGTGGTCTGTGCACATACACAGAATGCCTGAGTCCCGCCTGCCTCGACAGATCCTTCACAGTGTTCTGAAAGAGGGTACGAGGCCTGTTGGCAGACCTCATCTCAGGTACAGGGACGTTCTGAAGAGGGACCTTAAAGACTTCAACATGGAGCCTTCATCATGGACGTCCACCTGCACTGACCGAGCAGTTTGGTGCTCCAAGCTACACAAGGGAGTCCAAAATGACACAGCAGCAAATGTCGCCTGTCTACCACTATCTATAAAACCTAGCTGATCTTCTTCTGCATAGTTGGAGGGGCGCATCAAAATTCACAATCAAACCTGAATGGACAGATGTGACTAGATTAAGCGTGACTTAGATTTACCAAACATATGATTGTCTAATCTGAATTGCAGATAAATGTCACAAAATGTTCTCAGAAAAGAAAAGGAACAAAGGTTTTCTTCTGTATCAAAGTATTGCAGGCAGAGTTTCCTTTAAATTAATGGCTAATAGTTAATTCATCAGACTTTTAATGGTGCCAATTTGTCAAAATGTAAACAAATCTAAGCTTATTAAAAAGAAAAACAGTTGTGTCCTATAGCTAACTCGCTGACTCATTTTAAAACCCTAAACACAAACTAGGCTTTCATTGGCCTGTTGTTATAGAAGACTTCTGGGATCAGAGTTAGGGTTAGAGTGGAAAACTACAGAACAGAACAAAAACTACCCCGCCTATCTGAGTTTCAGCAAAAGTTCAGTTTCTCCATTAAAAGTACTACTTTACCTGCACAAAGAATTGAAAATTGTTTCCTGAGGTTCTCTTGTTAAAAAGTGCAGACACAGTTACAGCTGCATGTGGTGCAGCCCTGTTCAACCATATCATGATTCTAGAAAAACTGAGCTGCAATGGCTATAAGACTCTCTGAAACAAGGTGTATGTACTGGTAAAGTCAAGAATGATTTGATAGTTAAACATTCTGGGCATTTTAGTTCTTTCAGTTAGATTGCATCATGCAGAGACTGGATGACTTTGAATACTGTCTGTCTATTAGAAGAGACCAAGAGACTGACAGAAAGAAAAAGAGAGAAATTAAAAAAAAAAAAGCTGCAGGTTTAAAGACAGCATTGTCTTACCCACATACCTATTATGTATATAGCTATGTATCACAGGTATACATATTAACAATGTCTCATTTGCAAATAGTAAAAATGAGGCTATGTATGACAGGCTGGATTGATCTGTACCTTTCTCTGATGTAATTTCTCATTTGAAAGTTTCCCTTAATGATACTGTTATTGCTGCTCAAAGAGAGAGAGAGAGACATGACCTTTTCAAGCAAAATGTTAGATAAGAATATTAAAAAAAAACATCACATTAAAAAACAAACCTGCTGTCTGCTTGGTTGCTTTTAATCACAGCATATAATTTTCTACAAGGTTGCTAAAATTCCCAGAAAAAAAAATGCAATAGACATTAGCTTTGTCTATAA
This sequence comes from Amphiprion ocellaris, assembly GCF_022539595.1. NCBI lineage: Eukaryota > Metazoa > Chordata > Actinopteri > Pomacentridae > Amphiprion > Amphiprion ocellaris. Next base: position 1,972,338 of record NC_072785.1, read on the forward strand.
CGGTAACTACGGCCCTGCAAGTGCCCCTAAATACTACAATACCCATGAGCATCAGCTGTAATTGCCCTAGAGAACAGGCATGTCTCAGGTTTTGGTCAAAAGAAGAGGAAATTATGAATATTTCTGTGTTGCAACTGAGAACTAGAGCCAAATATCAATAGATTTAACCAAAAAAAAGTAACAGTAAGAGAGTAAGAGAGAGCTGTCCAATACATGGCATCAAAATAATTAAAACAACCCCCTACCAATGAAAGTAGAAGAATCCAGGACAGGGAGAGCTGTGTCTTGTGGAAAATCTGAAACAACCAATTAGAGAGCAGCCTCAGGTCACCTGACTCACCAAAACTGAAGCACCTACTTAACCAACATCCGAAATTAAGCAAAAACAGTTTGAAAGACACCTTTACAAATGCTGTCTACCAAGCAGTACAACTAAACTATTTTAATTTATAATGGTTTTGTACTATATAGTTAATTTATGTTTAAGTAGTTTTTTTTCTCAATGCCAGAAATAACTGATCTCACACAAAAAAAAATCTTTATTCACATCCCTGTATGATTGAAAGACTACACAGGTAACAGGCTGTGTTTCTCCTAGACTCCTCACAGACCATCATTTCTCCACTGAGCTGCAGATATTACCAGCATCTGTTTATTTTTATTCATTATACAACATATGGGTCACTTGTTCACTGGCAGCATAAGTAGCAGTTTAGAAAAGTTTTACGGCTGGTTTGCTTGCCGTTTAAAATATTTTAATTTTCTGCAATATTTTCTATACTGTCCTACAGTATAGTCCATCCATCCATTATCGTTACACCACCTAATCCTCATTAGAGTCACGGGGGAGCTGGAGTCAATCCCAGCTGACTTTGGGTGAAGGCAGGTCTATCACAGAGCTACACAGAGAGACAAACAATCACACTCACATTCACACCAAGAGACAATTTAGAATCACCAGTTAACCTCAGCATGTTTTTGAACTGTGGGAGGAAGCCGGACACGATCTGAGGATCTTCCAGCTGCAAGGCGATGGTGCTAACCACCAAACCACTGTGCAGCCACCTACAGTGTAGTATTTTCTATAATAGCCCCAGAAAGAGCCTGTCATTGTGAATCTGTTGCAGGAAAGTCTGCACACTTGCTCACCTCAGCAAACAAAAATTCCCAATCTAGTAATGTTGTATTAGCATTACAGCTAGCAAAAAGAATAACATTCAACACTCATAGACAGCCTGTCCTTAGCTTTAGATTGCTTAAGAAGACATATACAGAGTTACATTGCAGGCTCAAGTCTGATAAAAGTCTAAATGTGTTTAATGGAGCCTTTTTCGATAGGCTTTTCAGGACGGGGAGCACTAAGACAAGCTCACACCTGGTTAATGTAATCCTCAGTAGCTGGCTGTCACGTTCTAGAAAGGTAGAGCCATTCAAATATTCTGTTCCCATTCAGCAGCCACACACAGTTCTGCACAACACGTGTCTAAGTATGTTTGACTGAACGCAGAGATTACTTTGGTTATCATCCAGAGGAGCTTCTGCCTCCATGTGCTGCCTTCATTTTCCACTCTGATAATCTGCATCTTTTGTCAAGATTTTTCTATGTTGGCAAGATTTGGCTTCTAAGTCCCACGAGCAATTTTCTATCCCCATGTACTTTTAAATGTGCTTTCATAAAAGATGCACAATGCCAGATTGTAGGTGATTCACATGAAAGAAAAAAAGAACGTCTGTCGTTTTCCAGCTTCACAGAGCATCTTTATGTATGCTGGCAACTCCAAATACCAGCCAGAGAGAGCTGTTGTCACAACTTTGGGCGTCAGCACCCACAGATGGCGCAACATGACATCAGTGGATTGTATGCGGTGCACTCAGGTTTACTGAACTGTCATGCAATGACATGTTTAATCAAAGCGTGGCAGAAGGAATAGAAAGATGTAACGCTGGTGAGTCCGGCTCTGTCTATGCTGTGCTCACTCCACGTTGTTAAGGAGACAACAGTAGCGTGTTAGAAGTCACTGTAACTGACTACTGAGGCAAAAAGGACAGAGAATATACACTACCGTTCAAAAGTTTGGGATCACTTAGAAATGTCCTTATTTTTTAAAGAAAAGCATTTTTTTCAGTGAAGATAACATTAAATGAATGATAAATCCAGTGTAGACATTGTTAATGTGGTAAATGACTATTGTAGCTGGAAACAGCTGATTTTTAATGGAATATCTCCATAGAGGTACAGAGGAACATTTCCAGCAACCATCACTCCTGTGTTCTAATGCTACATTGTGTTAGCTAATGGTGTTGAAAGGTTGATTGATGATTACAAAACCCTTGTACATTTATGTTAGCACATGAATAAAAGTGTGAGATTTCATGGAAAACATGAAATTGCCTGGGTAACCACAACCTTTGGAACGGTAGTGTACATTTTTGGATTTTCCACAATAAAAAGACAGAAGAAAGAAATCTGTCGAACATAGTTTGAGGCCTGACTTGAGTCTGCACCATGACCTGTTCACAGTAAAACCTTGGACTGAGAGATACACAGTTCTGTTTGTGCCAAGGCTAGAAGAAGCCATCAGAATGACCGTCCTCTCCCTCAGGGCCGACATTACCTATAGTGCACATGGATTTTTGTCTAACAGATGGCAACACAGCTGTGCAGGCGTGTTCCCCTGAAGGTTACTCTTGTACAACAAACACACACAAAACACACCTTGTTTTTGACAAACTCTCGCTATCTCTCTCCCACCATACGTGATATTCTCTGTTGCTGTTTCTCTAACTAACAGCATGTTCCTGTAGAAAGCCATGGTGTCACGTCCAGGCTGGGCTCTGTTCCACTGGCTTCCATACTTCATTCCAATCGTACATTTAGTCTTTCATCAGTTTTTTTTAATTTGTAAAAAAACAAGCCAAAAAATAGTTTTAGTTTGAATAGTTTAATTTTCAGCATCTAAACCTAGTGGGTGATGGATGGCATACGACTGTAGCCATAGTTATAGAGACGACAAGCTTAGAAACAGATCATTACAACGATGAAAAATGCTGCTTGATTAAGGTCAGCGGGTCATTGTGGTTAAAGGAATCATTAACTCCATAGTAAATTAGTTTTAACATCTATGTCAACTTGTGGATTAAAATCAGAAGTAGTTCACTTCTCTTAAATTCTCTTTCCCTGACTCAGAGGTTTGTTACCGTGACTCCCTGACTTTGGTAATACCTACTGCCCAAGTGACAGAAGCAGAGGTCAACACAGAGGTGCCAGAAAAGAGACGCCGGTTCCGAGTTAATCCTCATAGACTGTGTTAAAATGTCCAATTTTACACCAAAAATAAGCAAGTTAATAGCCTGGTACAATGAACTGTTTTGGTCTCTGTAGCTAATAAGTCTATAAGGGTGAATTTGTTTGTAACTTACCTATTTAAATTGTCTCAAGGCCTAAAATAAGGTATAATGAAGGGCATGGCTGTTTTGAATGCAAGGTAGGTGTTGTCATAGGACAGATCTTAGCCCCCCAAAGCTCCACTCATGTTCCACTTTTGAAAAATTCTTTTACTGGCAGGGAGTTAAGCCTTATTACTCTGTGCTTTTTGTGTGGACAAACACAGAGACAACAGCAGACGCCCTCTGACATCTACTTGTTATTATACTACTTCTGTAATAGTCCAGTCTGCTTGGAAAACTCTGTGGCATACATGTGTAGTAGGTCTTATCTACATATTCTACATATATATATGGTTCTACTGTTGAGCAGGCAAACTATTGTCCCCAAGGCTGGACTCTCATGGAGGAGGTGACTACATTTATGGCTCTTGTGTCCATGCTGACTCATATTGTGGGCTGCAGGTGAGATCTTGCAGACTTGGGAGTGGTGAAAGTTACAACATGTGGCTCCTAGTGGACCCTTGCACATGGAAAGTATACCACTGGCTTTATAAGTCCAGGTAGTTCCATGCAACAGCGGGAGCCACCTCATTAAGCTTCGAAACTGCTGTTCAGATAACCTGTGTTTGACATCATCCATCTTCACTGCTAACTGCCAAAAGATTAAAGTGCACAACGCTGACTAACTGCAGCCCATACTGAGATGCTGGTAATGTTGGAATCAGCAAGCCTACTATGCAACAACAGAGGAGTACTATTGTTGAAGAAATTTCACTCTTAGTCCTTCAAAATTTGCTGTAGTGAGGTATTTATTGGTATTCTGGCATATGTTGAGCTTACCAACACAGAGCATGAGTCTGTGAAGGTAAGCAGACCAAGAACATTTGCAGAGTCCACATTTTATAGGGATGGTCAGAGAGTGGGTCAGAGGGTAAGGACGGGTTCGTATGTGAATACGAGGGTGAATAGTGGCTAATTTGCATATGGTTGCTAATCAGTGATAGAGGGTAAGACAAAAGAACAAAGTGGAATTGAATCAAGAGGTCTGGCAATCAGTTGCAAATAGCCAAGGTGTGCAAATAAATAGTAAGAGGTGGGTGGAGGAGTGACACATGACACTAGTAGCAAAAGGTGTGCTATTTTCTTCATCACTAATTTCTGGACTCTCCCACATGGCAGGACTACAGGAAGTAAATATGTGCAGCCAGGAAATAGTCACAGAATAAAGCAAAGTGATATAATGAATTTATAAAGGTGTTCATAAGTAAATTTGGTTTCCTTCAGGCAGAGTCAGACTAGTTGTTTCAAACCATTTATAGTTTTATCGTATACTAAGCTAAGCTAACTATCTGTTGCCTTTAGCATTGTATTTGAGTACAGATATGACACCAGTATAGATCTTTTCTTCTTCCTCTAAAGACAGAAATTAAACACATTTCATAAAAGTCCAAGACACACAAACTAGTTCACATACAAAACAAATGCCATTTTTACTATTATTTTTGTTGTTTTTAATCATCAGATAGTTGTTTTTAGTAACGTTTCTTGTATGTTTAGTTGCGTGTGTGTGGTGTTTACTTCATATCTGGTATAAGGTCCAGAACCTTGTCTTCACACTGCTTCAGCCTCACTCCATTTGGAGCCAGCAGGCCTAAAAAAGTTCGACTCAGAACAGTTGAGCTATCATTGTCCATCAGCAGTCAATAAGACGTCTGCCTGCTTCTTTCCAACAGACAGGAAATCATCTACATAAATGCATACCCTTTTCAGGAAATAGACAGCAATGAATTGATCACTGGCATCTAGAGTTTCTCCATGTTACTGTGTATAATATGTACTTATGCCACATGAGACCAGAAAGTGCAACAACTGAATGTGGTGATTGATGTTTGAAACTGTAGTCAAGAAAATTCCCCAGCTCTTAAAGGTGTGGTACAATGTCATACTACAAAGCTTGTAAAGAAATAAATAGCTTTTTTTTTACTCATGGCTTCCATTTAAGTGAGTGTATGGCACTTTTACACTAAGTATAGATGGATCAGCCGGGCTGAGTAGGTATAAGCTGCATACAGAGACAAACCTATAAAGAGAAGATATGAGCGGTACTTCTAATCTTAAGAAACCAACAATGAAGAATCAAGTTGTTAACATTTCTCAGTGTCCTCACTGAATAAGATACAAAAGGAAAAAAGCTTGAATTTTCCGTTTGTTGGAGACCCATTCAAAGCAACAATCAATAAATGTGTTCAGTAATTAGAGGTATGTTTACTCTTTTCAATCAAGAATGTATGCAGCTCAAACAATGGACATTCCCTATAAGCATTTATATTTCACTTTAACCATTCTGTTGAGGAAGGGCTTTTACATTAACAACAGCAACACAAACGTATTTTGTCAGTGCAAGAAAAAAATACGCCAACCTATAGATGCCTCTTATTTGTTTTGGGCTGGTCTTTTCACAGTGTGCGACAAAACACTTAAGCAATGAATGGCATGTAAACAAAGCTGTTCAACCTGAGTTTGTTGATTTGCTGAATGTACTGAGCATGAAAACTCAGTGGAAACATACTTTGTTCTTCTTTCATCCATTCAACCATTCTTTTTTATAGGCTGAATTGACAACAGTAAAATTTGCACTTGTAAGAAGTGAGCAAAATAATGCTGGCTTTGTGACTTGCCTAAAAGTGCTATATTCAGCTTTACATGAGAATCAAAATTGTCCATAAAATGTTGTACTGAAGGTTGATAAACATTTGCAAATAAAGGAGCTGCATGATTGTATTATTGTATTTGGCTGGGTACTCTATGAAGATATACTTCAACGAGCCGCAGAGGTTCCTGTGTATGCTTTAGTGTTTGTATTCACTTTTACAAGAAAAGGGCTTTCAGGATGAGTGGTAACTCATAACTTTCAAAACTGTCACACTATTTGAGCATAGATTGCCTATACATGTATGTAGCCTCTGAAATCAGAAATCTTTAACAAATCCATGGATCCAGACTATGAGCCGCATCACTGCCAAAATCTGATCACTTGGTCCTTGTGTCATTACTGACCTTCCCTGAAATTTTCATCCAAATCTGTTAGTCCGTTTTTGAGTAATGTTGCTAACAGATAAACAGACAGACAAACCAATGTCAATCATCACATAACTCTGCCATGCTCCTTGGCAGAGTAATTACACCTGCCGTCTTTCTAACAGCAAGCAGGAAGCGATTCCTGTGGTTGCAAAAACAGATCTAATTGTAAAGAAGTCCATGGAAAATGATCCTATTTCTCATTTCTCATTAAACATTTTTAATCCGCCAAGGAACGCAGTGGAGTTATGTGATGATCGGCTTACATTTGTCCTTCTGTGAATCTGTCTGTGCACAGCATTACTCAAAAACAGACTAATGGATTTGGGTGAAGTTTTCAGGGAAGTTCAGAAATGACACAAGGACCACCTGATTAAATTTTGGCAGTGATGCGGCTTACAATCTGGATGACTTGTTAAAGATTTCCGAATCACTGAGATAGCAACACGGCGTCACTGTAACTATGACAACTAGTGAATGTTATATCAGCTGCCACCTGATGATCACATGATTGCCATTGGAAATGATACAAGGAGCCACTGATTAAATTGTGGAGGTGTTTCTGAGTCCCATCAGTTCCCACCGCCTGCTATATTTTTAGGTCGCATGATTCGGTATCTGTACATAACGTACACATGCATAGGTCATTTTGTTTGTGGGTCCATCTATATTAGATGTCCACATTCTATGTTAGCGTGATTTCTGATCATCAATAACTAATAAACAAATGCTGCATTTCTGCAAAAATATGCTGCATTTCTGACAATGCCATATGGAGGAATGAACAGCCTTTGATGGAGTACTGCGCCCTCTGAGTGCTTTTCTAGTTTTCAATGTGACTATGGTCTCGGCCACTGGTTTCGCAATTTTTTTCAGTGCAGAATTGTCTTCATTTTTTAAATCATGGTCCCATTTGACAGTAAGTAAGGCAGCTTTCCACTGCAGGAATCTGTGGCAGTGTAAAGAATTTGGGAACCCCAGAGAGATCACGCAGCACGACTCAGGAGGCAGATCAAACAGAATTTATTATGCAGAATCTATTTACAATCGCCAGCACTCACTCGCAGAATAGAGGGGACGGGGTCTGGCTCCGGGGAGCGGCAGTCCGGAAGGCCCTCGTCGGCCGGTCGAGGCAGTCCAGGGAGGGGGGAAAGGTCCACGCCCTTACTTGGCTAGGGCGGCAGGGGTCCAGTCCTTCACTCAAGAATGGCAGGGGGAGAATGCTGGCTGCTCTGACGGCTGTTGGGCTTTCCAGGACTCGTCCGTCTAGGGCCTGTCCACAAACTGAGCAGTACGATCCACCGTCCCCTGCCGTGTGAAGCCGGTCTTTATAGCAGTAGATGGAAATGCGCTACAGGTGTGGGGCTCTCGCAGCTGCGACCAATCCACTGATCAGCAGCTGCAGAGAGCCCCACAGACACACCAGCAGGGGAACGGGTTTCCAAAAGGGGGCGGGGCTAAGCCCAGGCTGTAACAGGCAGTTGCAAAATGGCACAAACATTTACAAAAATGCCCCAGCAATTTGCTCAATTGTGGTGTATTTAAATGTTCACTCTATGTGCACTAAAACAAGTTCTATGAGCACATCAGGAATAAAACAATGAACAGTTCATGTTAGCCTGTATGGTAAATTGCATATTGTTGATTGCACTGTTAGAAAGGAGAAGACTGAAAATTTGTGAGGACAGAAAAAAATAAATAAATAGTGCTTGCCATCCTCTCCAAGTTTAACCAGTCAATGTTGTCTTGTCTAGATTCAATCAATTAATATTAACACCCCCACTGCAGTTTTTCTAGGTCACTCAGAAAAACCCACCCTGGAATAACATGCTTTTTTCTCACTCAAAATATGACCCTGAATTATTGTGGTTCCTGCAGTTGCAGAAACGTTTAGGCTGTGTTAAAATACTCCATGACTTCCTGCAGTAGAAAACAGCATGAAGCTGCTCACATTTGCTCATAGTAAGTAGATAAACACATTTTTAACTAATGAATTATTCTTTTGTAGTTGTATTTTTGGTTTTGAAAGAGAGTATCACTCTTAAATTTTGAGTACCACACTGCTGTTCAACAGATAATCATCATATTTCATAATACCTTCCATTAGCAGTACTGCATAAGGTGCTGTACATAAAATATAACAAAGGAACCTGGCAGTATTTTCCACAGAGGAGATGAAGTGAGGCACTGTAATCACTGGAGAAGCCAGAGGGTCACAGTCATTCAAATGAATTTCACAGTTCTATATGTCAGCAGCATAATACACTGTGGAGCTGTATAGAATGTATTCTGTTGGTATTTCAGCAGCATTTTAGTCTTTTACACTGAATTGCAGATGGCGGTACAGGCTTGGTAAAGGCCATGAGTAAATGGATATGGACCTTAAACATTGTTCTCATCTCTTTGTGACTGAACCTTCTCTATCCCTGAAAGGTCACCTCTGCTTCTCGACTGCCTGTTTTTCTCTGCCCAGTAACCACAACAGTTTCCATGAATGACACGGTTTAATGGGAAACTTTGAGATTGGAAATTATACGGAATTTTTCAACTGCATCTAGCCAGAGATACTTCCATTTCTGCGGATTTTCTGCAATTTTTGAAAATCCTTACCTACCACAATTGTCTCTATATCTGAAGAATATATATTTTACAAAGCAGCTGCTTTGGGTTTGCAGGGTTTTTCATTTGGTGTTTCTAGATGTTGTCTATTAAAATGGGTCCATGAGAGAAAATGTCTGTCATCACTGACAGCTCTCACCATGAGGCCTTGTGTGGATTAGCTTCAGACTTCTGAGAGGATCAGAACGGTATGCATCAAGTCTGCAAGTATTTGGCTGGAATAAAAACGCCTTGCACTGAGTTTCACACAGTTTTCAGCAGTGCTGATTGAATCCTAATGTAATGACTCAGACCTTTTCGCAAAGCTTTCAAATGTTTCAATCAATATGGATGTGGACACACCTTTAAAATCAAACTGAAATTAAAATGAGCTTTTTTAGGAAATTACAAGGTCAGAGAGATTTATATTTTTCATTCTGTTTTTCTCCACCTACCAGATGGAAGCAAAATTAATTTTAAAAAGTATGGTGGTTAATACAGGGGGTCCTCGACTTATGTCGGAGTTCCATTCCTATGTCGATTTTTGCCTTAAGTCGGAACTCCAGCAAAAATATAAACCAAGCCGTTACGTGCATCACGATATCGATCACTTCTTCGGAAAAGTCATGATTACCAATAACTTTCATGTATGTATGAGTCATTTTACAAGGAGATAGCAGAATACGTTGCACTGTTTTTACAACTTGAGCGTTATATCTATCTTCACTTCCATGGAGATAGCTTTCCTTTTCTTCAAAGCACTGCCATCAGAAGAGTCTGACTTATGCTTGAGAGCCATAATGACGTGCAAAAAGTTAGCAAATGTAGCACAATCCAAGGTGGTGTACAACTGGCAAATGTACACAAAGCCGCTCGCCACGTGATGATGTATTCATCTGCTCCGCTTGTCAACTAGTTCCACATAACCAGTTTTGACGTAACGACAAAGCGCTGTAGGTCGAGCACATTGTAAAACCCTCTATATTAACTGCTTTTTTCAGACATTAGGCAGATATTCACATGTAAGTGGCATTACTGAGTCTCTTTGCCTCCTGACATCGTGTTGCTGCTGTTATAATAGATTTACTCCTCATATCTCTTGTTTTGGTGTTGAATCGCTCAATATTTATTTATTTGTTTATCTGTGAAGTGTCAGGCAAGAAAAATATTTTAGAATTTACATCAGATTTATTCATAATGACAACCTGCACACATCTGTGAATCCATCTCCACACCCATTACTCTGGTTTGAATTACTCATGAACTCATAATTGCAGATGTGTGAGTACACATACAATGCAATCATTGCGTAGATATTAAAATGTCTATTTAATCATATGTTAATATCACATCACAAGAATGCATTTACCTGGGTTTCCGCCTCTACAGGGGGCTATTGTTTGTGAGTATTTTTGTGATGCTGGGCACAAAGTACAAGTTCCCAAATCCCACCATCATGGTTCTGATATTTCCAGATTCCAGACAGCTTCTACCACACATTTATTAAAAGATATCTCTACTGCCAGGATTTTAGAGTGAGATACATGTAAAAAGATAACAATTTTGTAATATATATAACATTTCTCTTTTTTATATAGAGATAAGGACATACAACATGTATGACTAGACCTTATAATGACCAAGATAAAAGTAATTCTAGTAAAATTACACTGAAAATAGCTTATAGGCCTGAGTTGTATGATTTGTTTACCTGCTGATATATTTGTCATATTTTGCTTGTTTTAATAATAATAACTTTGTATTAAATATTGGCATTGTCAACTGTTCAACATGTTTCATCCCATCATAAATATTGGTAATGCTGGTGGAAATGTCAATGTTTCCACTGTTATTTCTTTCTTTCTTTACTGTTACTGATTATTGCAGACTCTCCTTGAACTGCTGTTTGTTTTGTTTTTTGTTTTTTTTCTTGTCTGTCATTTCATTCTAATTATCTCTGTGTAACACACAGTCCAGATGTAGCGGCTCTTCATGATATAATTACAAGCTGGCTTCAGAAAGGACAGTGGTTATTCATACTTGTTGCCTCTTGTAATTATGAGTTATTGAAAAATGGAGTCTACACATGAAGGGGTGTTGCAGGGTGGTGGAAGATAAGAAGTCCTCGTGGTGCGACTAGCATCTCACACACTTATGCATAGTAATAAATGATAGCACAAACATGTGGTTAACATTAAACAGTGACAACCGTCCCACTCCATGGTGCTGGAGAGACCCATGCATACTACAAGGTACCAGGTTCCATTATTAAAAATTGCTTGAGTAAAAAAAACCAACAAAAAAAAGATGATTGAAATTGATTTTTAGGTTTTGAGTGTATTAGGAATTAATGATACAAATGTCTGGGGGAATTAAAAGCTCGCTGGATGAAGCCAAGTGTGGCTATTCATTCAGAGGAGTCAGCCAGGTGTGAGGGCTGTTAAAGACGTTCACAGAGGCGTGCTGATATCGTCAGCCAAGTCTGCTGGGTCTAACACCTGGGGCTTGTGGGATATTTTTCTGCATCACATTATCTTTTGCCAAAATGGTGCAGAGCTGATGGAGATACAGAGCAAATCAGAGAAAGGAACAAAGACAAACACAGAGGAAAATACATTGTAAATACATGCAGGAAACATACCACAAGGAGCAGCTTTATTTCTACAACTGTTTCCTATTTTCATTGGCAAGACTGTGTAGCATTCCAAGAAAGAACCACAGCTTATTGCATATACATACGTGCACGTGCCCATCACTTGAACTACTTTCCCCTGCTCACATGCCAGTATGTCTGTGATGACAGCTTATGAGTATGTGCGTCACTGAAATTAGATTCTTAGCTCTGCTTAATCCTGAACTTCATTCAGACAATCCTCATGTGATTCCTCACACCTTCTTTGCATTGCAAAATACATTCATAAGTTATAATAGAGAAAATGAGAGTGAAACATTCTCTAGAATGATAATTGCAAAGCTTCATCAAGTGAGGAGTTTGTGACCATATGGCCTAAGGACCATGGTGGTATTCTGTCTGACCTGGATTAATATGTGCCCTTACATGCTGACATGAAAGACAATAAATGCTCAGAGTGAACTGTGCAGCTTTGTGCAACTGAAAATGTGTCGAGTAGAAAAATCACACCTGACCATTCTAGTTTTAACCTGATCTTTTTCTTTTCCTTTTGTTTTTGCAGGTCCTCTTTGTATGAACTAACATGGACAAAGTGGTCATCAGTCTCCTGTTTCTGGGAACCGCAGTTACGATGGTCCATGCATGTCCCAAATACTGTGTCTGCCAGAACCTCTCAGAGTCTCTGGGAACTCTGTGCCCCTCCAAAGGCCTGCTCTTTGTGCCACCGGACATCGACCGGCGAACTGTGGAGCTGCGGCTGGGTGGCAACTTCATCCTCAAGGTCACCACACAGGACTTTGTCAACATGACAGGTCTGGTGGATCTCACTTTGTCCCGCAACACCATTAGCGCCATCCAGCCTTTCTCGTTCATCGACCTGGAGACCTTGAGATCCCTGCACCTGGACAGTAACCGGTTGACTGAACTGGGACCTGATGACCTCCGAGGACTGGTCAACCTGCAGCACCTGATCCTCAACAACAATCAGCTGAGTCGCATCTCTAAAGCAGCCTTTGATGACTTGTTACTGACACTGGAAGATCTGGATTTGTCATATAACAATTTGCGCAGTGTGCCTTGGGAAGCCATCCGCAAGATGGTCAGTCTCCATCAGATGAGTCTGGACCATAACCTCATTTCCTTCATTGCTGAGGGGACTTTTACAGATCTGGATAAACTGGCTCGCTTGGACCTCACCTCCAACCGTCTCCAGAAGCTCCCCCCAGACCCCATCTTTGCACGCTCTCAGAGCAGTGTGGTGATGAGCACTCCTTATGCACCTCCCCTGTCTCTAAGCTTTGGTGGAAACCCATTGCACTGCAACTGTGAAGTGCTTTGGCTACGAAGGCTGGAGCGTGAGGATGACATGGAAACCTGTGCTTCTCCTGCCAGTCTAAAGGGTCGCTACTTTTGGTCTGTGCGTGAGGAGGAGTTTGTTTGTGAGCCCCCTTTGATTACACAACATACTCACAAGTTGCTAGTGCTGGAGGGGCAGACTGCCAGCTTGCGCTGCAAAGCTGTTGGTGATCCGATGCCAACGGTGCACTGGGTTGCTCCCGATGACCGTCTGATCAGCAACTCCTCCCGAGCAACTGTATATGAAAATGGCACCCTGGACTTAACAATCACCACATCCAAGGACTATGGTATCTTTACTTGCATAGCTGCTAATGCTGCTGGGGAATCTACGGCCTCTATTGAGCTTTCAATCATTCAACTCCCCCATCTGAGTAATGGTACAAACCGAACCACGCAGTCTAAGTCAGGACTCTCAGACATAACAAGCTCTACCAAGATCAGTAAAGGAGAGCCAAAACCTCTCCCAGAAAAGGTGGTGTCTGTATCAGAAGTGACAGCCATCTCTGCTCTGGTCAAGTGGACTGTCAGCAAATCAACTCCAAAGGTCAAAATGTATCAGCTTCAGTACAATTGCTCTGAGGATGAAGTTCTCATTTACAGGTAAGGATGATTAACGGAACTCGATTACATCCAAGTATGAGCAGAGACCTCTCTGGTCAGAGTGGCAAATTAAGCCAAGTGTAATCATTAGCTTTAGAATACTTGCAGCCCCATATCTTCAGTCAATTGCTAATTGTTTGCTGCCTGAGTACTTGAGACAGTCAATTTCTTTGAAGTGTTACTTGAAGATCGACATTATTTTTTCTTAATCCTTCTTGAGATTTTTCTCTTTCATTTTTTTCTTAAATTGACAGTTGGTGGGGATACTGCGTTCGCAATTTTAAGAAAAGTGAAACTCAAAGTGAAATCCTTGCCCTGAACCATTAATTAGAAATCCAAGAAGAAAAAGGATTATAGACCTTCATTTTAATGTATCCCTCTTAAGCTGCTTAAGTTCATAAAGTGTAAGCTTGGAGACTGGAGCTGGAGATCTTTGGGCTCTGTGAAATCAATTTCCTATGTCAAATGAAACAGTGAAAGCAGCAACATTCGGCCAAGATAGTTGGTTCGAAATATAGAAAACAGCCTTGATGTTTAACCATAAATCAGTCTGGGTACATTAAAAAATAAGAATAAACAACCACATCGATTTTTATGAGTCCTGCATGAGAGTCTTGAGTATCCATTTTACCTGACATCTCTTAGATTCCTGCAGTTTGCTCGAACACCATGTGCTTTTTTTCAGGTTCAGTATCCCCTTGGACTAATGAAGCTCAGTACTCTAAAACACATGGATTGGTCCCCCAGAAAAGACGAGTGCTTTGTACAATACTATTAAAGCTGGTGGCCTGTTGTGGGTAGCAGTTCCATCCGTTTTGTGTCAGGCTTTCTTAAACACTGACAATCAGTGGCGAATTTCTTTATCAATACTTGATCTGATCATTTATTCTGTGCAACACTCCTAGGCTTCTTACCTGTACTGTGCATTCCAGCGAGAGCCATTTAATCAAAGATAACTGACAGAATATGGGAAGGAAAAAGACCGGTTATTAGCCAGGAATCTGAGATTAGGACTGTAATGAAGAAAGATATTACTTTGTCCAAACACTGTTAATGCAACTCACCATCCCTGCAAATTCAATAATAAGCTGTTTATCTGATTTATTGCTTGCACTCTTTGTGCCAGCTTTCCATGCCAGAGAAAAGAGAACAATATGATTTTTCAGAACTGTTTTTTTTCTTCCTGGTGACAGAAGCATTGGATGACTCATCCACATTTGGCTAAATGGTCTTTTTTTTCCCCTCTACTTCTTACAAAATTGCAACTATAACGCTAATGTGAGTCACATAAACACTTCTTTTTCTCCCCCCTTTTTCGCTGACTTGCAGGAGCAAAATTGATTCCCTGAAAAGTGATTATTTTAATGACTTTCCTCATGTTGTTGTCCGTCAGTATTGACAAACTACAGCGGCACATGTATTTGTATGAAATACTAGTTTGGGACATTCAAAACAGACCCACTTTTTAGTTTGGTTAATGTATTTTTTTAATACAGCAGCTTTGATTTTGTGACTTTCATGCTCAGCTGGTAGTCATTATGTTAAGAGCACTGAGTAATAACTTTTAAATTATTGTTACTTCTGTCTGTTAGCTACATTACTCAAAAACAGAAGAACAGATTTGGATGGAATTTTCAGGGAAGGTCAGAAATGACACAAGGACCAAGTAGTTAGATTTTGACAGTGATGCAGCTCATAGTCTGGATCCACGGATTTGTTAAAGATTTCTGTATCATTGCCAGATAGCGGCACAGCATCACTGCAACTATGACAAGTGAACACTACATCAGCTGCCTGCTGACAATCACATGATTGCGATCCTACTACAAATTAACCGCTGCGGACTTGTCAGGACTTATCAATTGGAAATGATACAAGAAACAACTGATTAAATTGTGGGGGTGTTTCTGAGTCCCATCAATTCCCGCTGCCTGCTATATATTTAGGTGATGCAATTCGGTATCCATACATAACGTACACATGTATGACACGCCTGTGCTCAACACAAGGTCATTTTGTTTGTGGGTACATCTGTATTAAATGGCCACATTCTACGTTTTGGTGATTTCTGATCATCAATAACTAATAAACAAATGCTGCATTTCTGACAATGCCATATGGGGGAATGGACAGCCTTGGTGGAGTACTGCGCTCTCTGAGTGCTTTTGTTGTTGTCATATGATGCTATAAAATGTTTTTTTTTTTTTACTTCATCACCAGCTCACATAGTATGTAGTATTATGTTAATATGCATTAGAAAACTTACCTTAACCAGTCAATTATGTATGCAAGCCAGAGGACAAATTGGAAGCTGGAAGGAAGCGATAACATGCTTAGACAGGCCAACTATTGTCTTTAAAGGAACACTGGTGCGACTTCATTGCTTGCACATGCACACCTACTGTGCACCTCTAGCTGGCCGACAGTTTCCCACTGTCTGCACTCCAGCAATGGCATGATTAAAAATCAATCAGAGCCATGTGGGGCAGGAGAGAGATTGCATGAGTTCTCTCAAACACATGAGGAAACACAGCTTCTTCCTGGTTATGGAAAAAGGCAATTAAGGATGAATAATGAATCGCAGCCCCACTGGTGTCTGGGCTCTGTGGTTGAGGCGCTTCAGAGGGATCAAAGCTTTGGATGCATGTACTGTAGGGGAACAGTAAGCCAGCAATGCATGGGTGACTGAAGAATCTACTTATAGATAACTATGCCAGTATGGTTGAACTTCAAGAGACTTTTTCCACCCATATTTTCTGCAGAATGTAGCCAATGATTTTTGTTCGCTGATACAGGAGATTTTCCAGAAAATGTATGTTTGTGTTATGTGTAATCTACTGCTCAAAATTACACTATTTTTTTCCTATAATTTGCCATTCATCTGTAATTAAACTTTACAGACATTTAAATAGTACAAATCAACAAAGGCTGGAACAGTAGCTCCATAGAGTTCTTGCTTGAAAACACAGCATTTACCACAGGAAAAGCACTCAGAGAGTGCAGTACTCTGCCAAGGTTGCTCAGTTGTTGTATAATTTCGGACTGATAAGTCCCAATAAGACAGCAGCGGTGGATTTGTAGTAGGATTGCAATCATGTGATTGTCAGCAAGCAGCTGATGTAGGTTTCACTTGTCATAGTTGCACTGATGCCATGCCACTATCTCACAATGATACAGAAATCTTTAACAAATCTGTGGATCCAGACTATAAGCTGCATCACTGCCAAAATCTAATCAGTGGTCCTTGTGTCATTTCTGACCTTCTCTGAAAATTCCATCCAAATCCGTTGGTCCGTTTTTGAGTAATATTGCACACAGACAGACAGACAGATTCACAGATTAACAGACAAACATACGCCGATCATCACATAACTCCTCCACATTCCATGGCTTAGTCAATATGCATTTGAGTCTTTAGATCGGTCAAACAGTGTAATGCGTTTCGGCTATCAAGCACTGCAGTGAACTGCAAATCAAGACAAGCTACATTGATTGAACGCCTGTATGTTTCAGAGGGTAGTATTTATATATATTTTCTCATTGCAGTTTCCAAGACATGCAAAGAATGCTAAAGTGTTTGTCTTATGACACTCGGAGAAAGAAAAATTGCTAGTTAAATGTCTTTGCAATCTGCATTCCTGACTGATGAGTCTGGGTGTATAAAAGCCTCTGTCAGTTGTGTGTCCTCACAACACTAAATAAAGGGTTTTTTACAACATTCCATTGATTGGCAGTGCCTCTTGGACAATTAACATACTGCGGCATTGACTTTCAATTTCAGTCGAAAGCACTGAGGCTTAGTTAATCAGTCATATTTAAACATCTGGAATAATAACAGACTGACTTGAAACAACTTAATGCATGTTAAATGGGATGAACAAGAAATTACATTCAACCAAAACAATATTCAAAAAGTGGCCATTCAATACTTATCTCATTACTATTTGCTTCATGCATATCAAATGGGATATACTGGGAGCAATGAAGTCATCTCTCCCAATGACTCTGTGCATATAAATAGCTACTTAGTATGCTTAATTTGTACTTTTCTTTGCTCTGCTGCAGCCTAATGGGCTAGTTCAGCTTTTAACACTTAGCCTTGTCTTGAACTTCTGTGGTAAAAACTCTGTATTTGTAATGCTGTGTCTTTCTGTCTGTTTTCAGGATGATTCCAATGAATAACAGGGCATTCATAGTCACAAATCTTGTTCCGGGGATGCAGTATGACCTGTGTGTCTTGGCTATATGGGAAGACAGTGCCACCGCCCTCACCGCCACCAACATCGTCGGCTGTGTTCAGTTCATCACCAGGGAGGACTACCCGCAGTGCACGTCTCTTCACAGCGGCTTCCTGGGTGGCACTATGATTCTGGTCATCGGAGGCATTATTGTGGCCACACTGCTGGTGTTCATTATCATCCTTATGGTCCGCTACAAGGTGGCCAGTGGGATCCAGACTAATAAACTACCCACTGTGAGTAACACATACTCACAGACCAACGGGGGGCTGAACAGGTTCAACGGCGCCCCGCCACAGGTCAAGTCCACAGTGGTGGTCATGCGTGAGGAAATGGTGGAGTTCAAGTGTGGATCCCTGCAGAGCAGCCTCTCTTCATCATCGTCCTCCTCTAATTCGTTAGACAGCCAAACGGGGAGAGGGGCCGGCGACCGCTACAGCATGCAGGGCAGCGAATGCAGCACCCTGCCCAGCAGCAAGTTCAGGAGGCACGGTGCCAAAGCACGGCCAAACCTGGATAACCTTTTAGGAGCCTTCACCTCTCTGGAGCTGCGAGGAGCAGCAAGGGACAACCAAGGGGCTTCTGGCCCCTCTGCCACATCCAATACTATGATGACAGTGGCTGTGGCGCCACCATCTGATAAAGAACCCCTGCTTGGGAGGGCCGAGTCCACGACCATGCTGGGACGTCTCCTAGGGCTGCCCCAGGAGTGCAAGCCCAAGAGGAGCCATTCCTTTGACATGGGTCATGTAGGGGCAGCGCAGTGTCGCAGCAACTACCCTCGCAGGATCAGTAACATCTGGACTAAGCGCAGTCTGTCTGTTAATGGCATGCTGCTGCAGTACGATGACAGTGAGGACGAGAAGCCCACTTTTGAGAGCTCCGAGTGGGTGATGGAGAGCACAGTTTGAGCACAGACCATCTGTGAAGTCTATGGCAAAACAATAAATCTATATCTGAAACTAAAGCAACATGAGTGTCGTGGAAGGGACGCTCCAAAGGGAAACTGTCCTTGGGTACCGCATGAAGTTCACCCATGCGAATACAGTCTAAGCGATGATGTAAGAAAAGACGCTCACATCGATAGATTCCTGGCCACGATCTCAACTCTCTGACAGTGTCGACTGTATTTGAAAAATTTTCTCATTTTGAAACAACTGTGGAAAGGCCCATATGGAATGATTACCAATTCACATGGCATGTGAGAGTACCACTGAGAAAATGGGGGGAAAAAAAATGAGAAATTCAAAGTGAATTTACTATGTCTTTATCAAAAGTACTGAATGCCAAGAGGATCTGCCTCGACTGTGGTGAACTGGATCACATTGTTGT
Source organism: Amphiprion ocellaris (assembly GCF_022539595.1). NCBI lineage: Eukaryota > Metazoa > Chordata > Actinopteri > Pomacentridae > Amphiprion > Amphiprion ocellaris. The sequence goes on from NC_072785.1 coordinate 1,991,562, forward strand.
TGGACCCTCAGCATGAAATGGGACTACTGCAACAGCAGAGCTGGTGGAGCAAGTAGAAAATTAAGAAAAAAAGTCATTTTTATTTTCATTTGGGTTTTTCTATCATTTTTACTATTTATTATTTGAGGTGATTCATCAGCAGGCATCGACACAGCTCTGTTATGAGGTTGTAGTTATCGGTGAGGATGGAAAACACACACATACAGTGAGGCTTCAGCCTCTCATACAGGCATTTCATATACTTTCAGTCAAGTTTCAACATGATTCATTTGAAAAAAAGAAAAGGAACATTAAGGTCCTCTGCTGTAGGTATTAGTAACAATGAACCACAACAAGCCAGTCTTATATTTCTACCTCAGGTTAAGTATCATATGAGGTAATTTACATATGAAAGGAAAGGGAAATACAACAAAGCCCAAGATGAATCACAAACAGCTTCAAACTCTCAAAAGTTCTATGCTTGTTTTCAAATGCTTCAAAGGACTTTATAGTCTCCAGCCAGTCAAATTCAGTATGTTTCCAGCTCAGGTCCAAATCCTGCTCTGACAAGATTTCTCTTTGAATGCTTTGATACTCTCCCCATTAGTTAGTGCTGGTGACAGTGGTCCCTGTAGGCTAAAGGGCCATTGATGTAAACAGAGTGTTCGCCTCAGGGTACCGTTTCTGATACTATCAGGACATATTACAGTAGCTGGATGTGAATGGTGTTTGAAATCCATCAAGCCCACTTAATCATTAGCCCAAAGCAGCCCACAGCAGGATGTATCATTGGGCTGTGATTCTCTTCAGGCAACGCAAGCAAGAGCATATGGCAATTTCTCATTTAGCCATTTTAAATGGAGAAATGTGTCATTTATCAGCTTGATAAAGGTCATTATGCTGCTTAGGAGAGGAGGAAAAAAGAGGAGAAAGATAACTTATAAACGGCCAAACAGCTAAAAACTTTGGAAATGTGTTTCTCCAGATGGCATGATGCTGAACCTTTTTGGTTTATGTATGATATGAATCGAATCATCAGAGAAACCATCTATTCTCTTTCATTCTCTTTCATACAGGGCTGTACATTGCAGTAAGATACTTTGAATACGACACTATTCAGATTACTGCCTACAATCACCTGCAACATCCCTACATTTTATGCCTTTCTTGATATTCTGTGGGTCTCTGCTGCATTTCAAGATGTGGGGTGGTCATCATTTTTTGTTCTTGTTTTCTTCTCTACAGTAGATGTACCGTTCTGTATATTGGCATTTTTTTTTTTTTTTTTTTTTTTTTTGTAAAATAACTGGGTGAGAATGTAAAGGGGTGGGGAGTAAATCGTGCAGTGGTACTTTTATTTTCATGTGAAGCAAACAGTGAGAAGGTGCTTTACTGTGGTGTACCAACTTGGTCATTGTTAGTTGGCTGATTGAAATGGGATTTTACCTTGCACTCTAAGGGGGAAGTGGAGGACTGGCTGTACCTAAAGGGTTGGGTCACTCAGATAACTAAAATACATATTTTGTGAGTTACCTGTAGTGATATCTCTTCCTGTAGATACTTCTGGTTTTATTTGCATGGGGTCTGAGCAAGTCTTCTTTGAAATCTCCGCCTGTGCTGCCGTACCTTGGGGTTTAGTTGTGCAGACTAACAATTCAAACTGACAGTTCCTCGGGTGTCTCTGCTAGTTGATCCTCTAACATGTCTGGGTGTATTTGATGTTTGTGGGCTGTCTTCTGTCCTAATTTTATGAAAAGAGCAAAAAGAACAAGGCATTTACACTAATGTTTGCACCCTGTTTACACAAAGGTAGATTTGTTAGATTTATGATGAAATATAAACTGTTCTATATATATATATATATATATATATATATATATATATATATATATATATATATATATATATATATATATATATATATATATATATATATATATATTCTGAGCTTGAATCACTACTTAACATTTACACTACTGTTCAAAAGTTTGGGGTCACCCAGACAATTCCATGTTTTCCATGAAAATTCCCACTTGTATTCATGTGCTAACATAACTGCACAAGGGTTTTCTAATCATCAATGAGCCTTTCAACACCATTAGCTAACACAATGTAGCATTAGAACACAGGAGTGATGGTTGCTGGAAATGTTCCTCTGTACCTCTATGGAGATATTCCATTAAAAATCAGCTGTTTCCAGCTACAATAGTCATTTACCACATTAACAATGTCTACACTGGATTTATCATTCATTTAATGTTATCTTCACTGAAATAAACTGCTTTTCTTTCAAAAATAAGGACATTTCTAAGTGACCCCAAACTTTTGAACGGTAGTGTATACTGGGCCATTACAGCCATTACCAGCAGGGCACAACTTTTGAATACAAAACATTTTTTAAAGCATTGCTTTTTGACATCAAAGTATTTGTCAAAGACAATTACTTTGAGAATATTTACAGACATAGTTGAGTGCTTGCAGTAACTGAAAAAAGAATGATTTACAGTGTATTATGTCATACCAGATCAGTAACTGAAGATCTGACCTGAGCTATGAATATAAAAGTTAATCCACTGAGTGCCCAACAAATGTCAAATTTACTCTTGTTTGAGTAACAGCTGCTAAAAAGTTGCCAAATGTTCAGTTAAGGTTGCTTCGATGTTTTATTGTCATTTCAGCACAGTGTGCATGTGAAGGAACTAAATTCTGGTTGCACAACAGAAGACAGTTTCTCTAAACTTTTTAAATTTAATCTAAGCAGCACAAAGCAAACTCCATTCACTTCCGTTGTGTCGGGGTGGAGGCTGAAAATTCAAAGATGGACCTTTCAAAACTCAAGCAAATAAAACCAAAACCATCTGCATGACCAGATTCCATTAGAGGTGCACGAGTAAATGCATATTTTAGTGAGTTGTGTGAAGCAACCCTTTAACCTGCCGCCTCTACCTGTGACATCATGTAACATCCCCCTCCAGTCTGCTAACTGAGAATATAAATTTAAGTGTGTACTTGACTCGACATAGTCATGATTCTCACCTGAGGTTCCAGGACAAAAACAAGAAAAATACCTGTTTCTGTGTAACAACATTTTGCTACAAAACAATATAAAATATTGATTAATTCCTATGAACCAAACCGCCTCTTCTGTGTTTTTTCTTCTTGCAACATCAAACTATTTCACAGATTCTGTTACTAATGGCATTTTTTGTACCACAGTTGAAAGCGCTACCTTACTGTGCCTACGCTCAAGTACAAAGCAGCTAATGGAGTGTCCTTCCCCTTTTGCTGTCTTTGTTTACCGTGGAAGAGCCAAGGGTTTTCCTCCTGAGGTCCAGCTGCTGTAATCAGGCCAGTCGCTGCTGACTCACCTCAGCACTGCCCTTATTACAAATCACCGGTACATGCAGCTCCTGGCCAGAGCCCATAATAAGGCCTTAATTCATATAATCTGCCAGGAAAGGTGCTTACGGCAGCACAGAGTAAATATAATCCCCACAAGGGGCAAGCGTTGCATGATAAGACAGCGATATGCACCTGCTGAAGGTTCAAGAGGAACATGGCCGCTGGATGCTGAACAGAGGAAAGGTTGTTCCTATCAGGCTTCGTGCTGTCATGATGTACAAGATATTCAAATACACTCTTTGAAAAGACAAATTAAAGGTGTTGAAATACATGCCGCTGCCGATAGCAGCGGCAGTTTTCAGTTTTATATCCTTCCAACTTTATTTGTGAGATCAGGTAAGAACATGTCAGGTTCTGAGATTAGCAGTAAATTGGCTAACACAAAAGCACCTTTACATTTTTAGACAGCGTCCTTTCCCTCTGTCATGGCTTCATTGAAGGCAAATCAGACTCTCAGTTTGTTTACTCAGGATGTCACAACTTAGTATTTAAATTTAGCATGTTATTTACTAACACTAGAAATGAACGTGAGCTTCACATCATCGGATTTGCATAAAGTGTTGCAGGACTTTGTGTTTTCATGCAAATGGAAAGCAAACGAATGTGTTCAATGCTGCTGAAGTTGGAATATCAGTTGGAGAGGAGATATTTTTGGAAGTAAAAGTATACATTCAATCTACACAAGGAAGGTTGTGCAGGAAATACAGCCTTCCTTCACAATTACTGGTCCAAAAATGGGCAAACCCTCACGATTCAAATGGTTTAAACCACTTTGAGATACTAAAACCGTGATGCAGGGACACGTTCTTATTGAGTCACTATGTGAGGCAAACTCTATTCACCATAAGTCCAACCAAGGACTTTGTGTCTATTGAAGTGAAAAAGAGGTTGCATGCTAAAGAATGAGGCAGTCGATATCATCTTAACCAAAAGATTATTGGTTGGATAAGTCATGAAAAATCTGTCTCTCTTACTGACAGGATTTCCTTTCTCTTCCTGTGTATGTTCAGTAACACAGACCTGCAACTGTACACGGTGTCCCCAGATGTTCCATTTCAGATGTGACGTTTGCTGCAGGCATGGTCAATCTGTGTGAATAAATCTGCCACAGCAGATGTTTGGATACATTTCCATTCTGTGGTCGTAGACTTTACACTTCTGCACAAGAATATCTTGTGTATTTTAACATGCTAACACGCTAAAATATAGGTTCCTATGTTTTCTCGTGTACAAACCCCAATTCCAATGAATTTGGATGTTGTGTAAAATGAAAATAAAAATGTTTTTCTGCCTATATTAAATTGAATACACTACAGAGATAAGATATTTAATGTTCAAACTGATATACTGAAAAGTTTTTTGTTTTGTTTTTTGCAAATATTCACTCATTTTGAATTTGATGCTGCAACATGTTCCAAATAAGCTGGGACAGGTGCAACAAAAGACTGGGAAAATTGAGGAATGCTCAAAAAACAACTGTCTGGAACATTCCACAGATGAACAGGTTAACTGGAAACAGGTGAGTGCCATGAATGGGTATAAAAGGAACATATCCAAAAGGCTTAGTTGTTCACAAGGAAGGATGGGGTGAGGTTCACCACCTTGTGAACAACTGCAGGAGCAAATAGTCCACGAGTTTAAGAACAATGTTTCTCAACATACAATTTCAAGGAATTTGGGGATTTCAGCACCTACAGTCCATAATATCATCAAAACATTCAGAGAATCTGGAGAAATCTCTGCATGCAAGCGGAAAGGCTGAAAACCAACATTCAATGACAGTGACCTTGGATCCTTCAGAAAAAGATTTGCACTAAAAATCAACATCATTCTGTAAAGCACATTATCAGGTGGGCTTAGGAACACTTTGGAAAACCATTGTCAGTTAACACAGTTCGTCACTACATTCACAAGTGCAAGTTAAAACTCTACCGTGCAAAGTGAAAGCCATATATTAAAAACATCCAGAAATACCGCCGGCTTCTCTGGGCCTGAGCTCATCTGAGATGGACTGAATGGTTAAGCGTGCTGTGGTCTGACGAGTCCACATTTTAGATTGTTTTTGGAAATCATGGATGTTGTGTCCTCCAAGCTAAAGAGGAAACAGACCATCCAGATTGTTATCAGTGTAAAGTTCAAAAGCCAGCATCTGTGCTGGTATGGGTGTATGTTAGTGCCCATGGAATGGGGAACTTACACATCTGTGAAGGCACCATTAATGCTGAAAGGTACATACAGGTTTCAGAGCAACACATGCTGCCGTCCAAGCAATGTCTTTTTCAGGGACATCCCTGCTTATTCCAGCAAGACAATGCCAAGACACATTCCACATGTGTTACAACAATGTGGCTTCACAGTAAAAGAGAGCAGATACTAGACTGACCTGCCAGCAGTCCAGACCTGTCTCCCACTGAAAATGTGTGGCCCATTATGAAGCACAAAATACGACAACGGAGACCCCAGACTGTTGAGCAACTGTAGTCATACAAGCAGACTGTGAAAGAATTCCACCGACAAAGCTTCAACAATTAGTGTCCTCAGTTCCCAAACACTTACTGAGCTTTGTTAAAAGGAAAGGTGATGTACCACAGTGGTAAACGTGCAGCTTTTTTTTGGAATGTGTTACATGCATCAAATTCAAAATGAGTGCCTATTTTGCAAAAAAGACAATACAGTATGTTAGTTTGAACATTAAATATCTTGTCTTTGTAGTGTGTTCTATTGAATATAGATTGAAAACGATTTGCAAATCATTGTATTCTGTTTTTATTTATGTTTTAGACAACATTGCAGCTTCCTTGGAACTGGGGTATAATAGATGGACTTAGCCTCTGTGTCCAATGTGGAAAGCCTTAAACATGTATTATTTCTACCAGCCAGCAGGTGGTGACTCCTCTGGTAGCTAAAAAAAAGTTAGACTGTATAGAAGTTTATGAGAAAATGACCCTACTTCTCTCCTGATCTGTTACCTCAGTAGCAGCTAGCTAATCGTTTTTGGTCTAGATTTAAAACTTTGTGAATACTGCATCATTTTCATGTCATAAGTAATGGTTCCATTTACAGTAAAATAGATGATAGAGCAGGGTTTGTTTCAGAGATGTCATTCAGAGATCACTGCTGCATCACAGTGTGGAGTGTCCTTGAGTTCTCACCCTAATCCACACCACGCTGATCACATCGAGTCTCTAAAGAGCAAGATTGTGATGGCCAAATTCCAAACCCACAAACCTGTGAGTGACATCATGCTGAACAGATTTTATGGGTCAATACATAATTGCAGTACTTTTTGTAACATAGTTGACAGGTATCATAGTTGACATTTTTGCTGTTTTCAGGCCTAAAATCCACATGGCTGCCTATAACCAAGCACCACATGGCATTTTAGAGAAAGATTCTTCTAAATAATATATATACAATTGAATAAAAATGAAATTGAAAGTTATTTATAAAGAAGTAGTAAACTTGTCGACATGCGATGAATCCACACTTGACTCACACACTACTTTATATTAAATAAGTCAGAAAGCCTTGGAGTCTGGCCAGTCTTTTCTTCAGGAGGAAATGACATCATGTGGAGCAGGTCATGTGATCTGGAATTAACACACTTCCTTGAGAGGTGTTTTTGTAATGGGGAACTTAGTTGAAAGTGATTTCTCAGACACAGATACAGTTTGTTATTTTCCATATAAAATTTGATATATTACCAAAAAGAAACATCTGTCATGATTATCTCAACTTAATAAAAAGAACACAATCAAAACATTTTTTGAATAAGCTCATTTTATTATTGTTTAGTTAATTAGAAGGTGGTTGTTATTAAATTTGGACGGTTTTTCGTTGACATTTTTTATTAATAAGTGATTGTTTCCAGAATAAATAATTATGGAATGTGTGAAGACATGATTATAAAGAACATCCAAAACATTTTTTTTTTAGCTTTTAATGAAAATTTATACAAGATGTATTCCACGGACTTCAAAAATACCTCAATTATATATTGACCCATACAGTCTACAGTTCATTCGGTTAAAATAATAAGTTCATTTTCACAGTTGGTAAGGTTCGTTGGGCTGGTGTGGCCAAAACAATTAGACTGACACCCTGTTTTCTAAATGCTGGGTTTGAAATGGACTTTGGTGACTCACTGGTAGTCTCGAAGCAAACAGACCAAACAAAGTGTTTTGTAAAAGCAGAAATATTATTTTAGCATAAATTACTACAAACAAAATCTATGTGCTGTGTGTTAACTGTTCAGGAAGTGGTCTTAAAGTAAATCTCTGTGTGTATTTAGGTAAAGAAATAACGCGTACAACATGAAGTGTCAAACACTGTAGTTCCTAAAATGTCCACTTGAGACTGGCTACAAAAATGAGTCTGTCCCCATAGACCCCCCTGTTAAACTTCCCAACTTTACAGCAGAAATAAACATGTTTACAGCCTGGTACAGAAAATTATTGTAGTCTCATGGATAGTTTACTATTTCATGACAACTGTATAGGGGGAGATTTTTCTTTATTTAACTCACCCGTATAAATAGTATGAAGGCTTAAAATTACGCTTCATAATTATTTTAAATGACAGATGGGCGTCACATAGGACAGTTCACGACCCAGAGATATTTGTGCAGCCTCAACTCCACCCACTCTCACTGCATTAGTTAGGAGTTCAGTGGAGTGAGGCACTTCCAAGACTGCAAAAGACACACTGAGCATCAAAACTGCTCTTCAGAAAAATGTGGGTAGCATCACAGAGGGTTCATCTATCTTTAAACAAAGTCTATGGTCGGCACGTGAGGATGGAGACTTTCTCATGATCAACAGGACATTCAGAGGCTGTCTCAACTGCAGTCTGGTGTGTGTGTTCTTTATGGATTCAGGCCATTAAAAAGAGAGTGACCCTACAATAATCATCCCAGAATTGTTCTGTACAAGTCAATCTCTTTAATATCCATCTAAATATTTGCCATTGTTTATAAAATGTGATCGATCTGTAGCCTAATAATACTAATCATGCTCATAATCAGTCATGTCTTTCTGGGCTCTGAGTGTAAAACAGTCTGATCAAAAGAATAGAACGACAGGAAAGGTTCTTTACTCTCATGTGATAGTATGCAAACATTAGATAATGACATACACTGATCAGCCACAGCATTATGACCTCTGACAGGTGAAGTGAATAACGTCGATCATCTTGTTGTAATCCAACGTTCTGCTGGGAAACCTTGAGTCCTGACACTCCTGTGGATGTTTGACATGTACCACCCACCTAAACACTGCAGGTCAACAACCCCCCATGACACCAGCAGTCCTTGATGCCAGTTTCCACCCTCAGCAGGACATTGCACTCTGACACACCACAAAAACTGCTCAGGAGTGGTCCGGGAAACATGACAGAACTAAGCTGTTCACCTGGTGTAACGGGCCAGATAAATCCCCTGGCCAAAGTATACCCCGGACACATAAAGATTAAGCATGTTAAATTCTTAATTGTTATTATTGTATTGTTAAGTTATTGATACATTTTTGTTTACAGAGAGGTATGCTCAGCCAGCAAATCATTATGAAAGATCATAACTAGAATGTCCTTGTGCTAATTACAATTAAAAAAGTTCAAATCAAAGGAAAATCTGAATAGCATACTAAGATGAAATTATACTGTTAGTTCAGGCCAGCCCCAGTCGTTGTTGACTCTGCAGAAGAAGATCAGCTAGGTTTTATAGATAGTGGTAGACAGGCGACATTTGCTGCTGTGTCATTTTGGACTCCCTTGTGTAGCTTGGAGCACCAAACTGCTCGGTCAGTGCAGGTGGACGTCCATGATGAAGGCTCCATGTTGAAGTCTTTAAGGTCCCTCTTCAGAACGTCCCTGTACCTGAGATGAGGTCTGCCAACAGGCCTCGTACCCTCTTTCAGAACACTGTGAAGGATCTGTCGAGGCAGGCGGGACTCAGGCATTCTGTGTATGTGCCCAGATCACTGGAGATGGTTGAATATCAGTTGTGATGACAAGGGATGGGAATTGGTGATATCAAATAAAGTCTCATTTGTCATTTTGTCTTTCCATGTCACACCAAGTATAGCTCTCAGATCCCTTGTGTGAAAGTCGTTCAGTCGGTCTCCTTAGCGTTGCTCTGTTGTCCATGTTGCAGATCCATACATCAGTACACTGAGGACACATGCTTCATAGACTCTCACCTTAGTTTTTATAGTAATGAATGTCTGTGTCTCCACCCACGCTATATATATATATATATATATATATATATATATATATATATATATATATATATATATATATATATATATATATATATATATATATATATAAATAAATAAATAAAATTATACCATAACCAAAAGATTATCAAAGAAAATCAACACTGCTGTTGTTAATTTCAAATGTTACTGTATTTCAGTAACAATATCTATTTATATTACTTATTCCTTTATGTGTAAACAGATATAAACTGGCCAAGGCCAGAATATACCCAAGTATACTTTGGCCTAGGCAAGTTTACACCCAGGTATACTTTGGCTGGGGGGTTATTCTGACTTGTTGCACCTGGTTCCACACTCCCCAGGTCCAAATCTTATTGAGCATCTGTGGGATGTGCCAGGTTAAGCCTGAGCTAAGTAGATCCCACCCTGCAACCCACAGGACCCACAGAATTCACTGGTGCCACAGGATCCCCAGAGGTCCATGAACCACTGGGTCAGAGGAGTTTTAGCAGCATAAAGGGAACCAACACAATATTAGGCAGGTGGTCATAATGTTATGCCTGATTGGTGTGTATCTTCCATGATGCTAGCATGGCCAAAGATGTGAAATTTCAGTGAAACAGAGAAAACATGTCCTTTCATTTTAGCACTGATATACCAGGACTCCTACACATAGACAGTCAGTTTCATCACTGCAGTAGAATTAGCAGTTTAAAAATGTGCCAGCTTGGACAAATGGAAATAAATACTTTGTTAACAGCAGATGTTTGATACACACAGACAAAGAAGAGCAGATTTGTTGACTAGCATTGCTTTTCTTTGACTGTGCCGCCTACTGGGAGCGTTCATACTAATTAGTGTGCTCGTTTTTCATCTCTGACCTTCACTGTCAGTGTTGTATTCCAAAAACTACAACCAAAGTTTTATTTTGCAGGGCAGTAACCCCTTTTAGGTTTTCAGAAGTATATTTTTCATTGACTTTCATGCATCTTTTTGCACACAGGCAGCCCTGCAGTGCGTCTCTCCATCATCTTTTATGCCTGAACAAGGGCTGCAGTAGTCTGTTTTGTATGTTTATAGAGGTGCAGCAGACTGTATTGGAGGTCATGGCAGAAAGTTTGCATCAGAGAGTTGGGGGGTGGGGGGGTGGGGGGGGAGTGGGGGGCATATTCCCCATCAAAGTAGGTGTCCATTACAGAAAGGTCTCTGAAAGCAAACCTGATCTATCTGTCCCTGCAACCTCATCACCATTTTCATGTTTTTTTTCTTCTTTTTTTCCCAGAATTCTGTAATAATAACTTGATTATTAATAATACGTGATAGAAATGCTAGCTCAATATGGGGCCTGTTTATTTCTGAAATAAAGTTGTCTGGCCAGAGGAAAGTTAGAAATTTCAGCCCGTCAGACTCGGTTTTGCCTCGTCTCAGAGTTGATATCCTCTCACTCAGTCTTAATAAGTATCTCATCCGCTGTCACTCTCTCTCTCTCCCTGTAACAAGCAATTAGGTGATACCTGCTGGATAGAGTAATAATGTGTCAGACTGCAATAAAATGCTCCTGTGGATGGATAGAAAATGCAATCACATCACCACAGTATTACATTAACTGTCATTTATGGTGTTTCTTCATGGGGGTGCCACATACTTTTAACTGATAATGCAATTCTAATCCTGATATCTGTCAATATGAATAAATGATGCTGATTTTTTTCTTTTTCTTTTTTTTTTGCTATTTCATTAACTACAGGTAACACTCACTATGATGATGTAGAAATACAAGCATTCCAATCAGAATTGTACTTTAAAGCCACACGTATCAAGTCAAATGACTGTAAGTTGTAGCAATGTTAGTAACTAGCTAGTGAACGTAGTGACAGCATGATATTTTCCTCAGGTGATGGAGGAAAGCAAAATGTAATGCATATGCTCATCTATAGGTCCATAATTACTTCACCAAGGAAGGCGGTGGAGTTATGTGATGATCGGCGTTTGTCTGTCTGTCTGTCTGTCTGTTAGCAACATTACTCAAAAATGGACAAATGATTTGGATGAAATTTTCAGGGAAGGTCAGAAATGACACAAGGACCAAGTGATTAGATTTTGGCAGTGATGCAGCTTATAGTCTGGATCCATGGATTTGTTAAAGATTTGAGTATCATTGTGAGATAGCAGCACGGTGTCACTGTAACTATGACAACAGGTGAACACCACGTCAGCTGCCTGATGACGATCACATGATTGTGATCCTACTACAAATTGACCGCTGACACTGAAAGTGCTTCAGTTTACAAAAACTATTAAAAAGTTGAATGTAATAGCGATAATTGCACTTTGAGTTTGCAATAATCTGTGAATGTAGTAGACAGATGAAAAATGCACAGATGAATATAAAGGAAACATAAATATTTCAGTTGTTTAAGTTCATGTATACACTACTTTTCAAAAGTTTGGGGTCACTTAGAAAGGTCCTTATTTTTGAAAGAAAGGCAGTTTTTTTCAATGATGATGGAACAAGACTTCCTTAATAAATTTATGGGAGATGACAACGTAACCACAAGACATTGTAGGTCGAGGACATCGTAAACTGAAGACCTGCTGTACACATTAAATGAATCATAAATACAGTCTAGACATTGTTAATGTGGTAAATGACTATTCTAGCTGGAAACAGCTGATTTTTAATGGAATATCTCCATAGGGGTACAGAGGAACATTTCCAGCAACCATCACTCCTGTGTTCTAATGCTACATTGTGTTAGCTAATGGTGTTGAAAGGCTAATTGATGATTACAAAACCCTTGTACAATTATGTTGAAATTGTCTGGGTGACCCCAAACTCTTGAATGGTGGTGTATATGTCTATTCATCGATTCAGTCATCAACCAAAATTTATTTGAATTGAAAAACTTTGCTTATTGTGTGAAATATTGCTATTTGACAAAAATGTGATTAATCACAATTAATTAATTACAAAGCCTCTAAATAATTAGATTTTTTTTTTAAATTAATTGTGTCCCACCACTAGTAAATAGACAACCGTTTGCTAATGCCAGCTATAACATCTTCGTAAGATTGATGCTGTGGTCATAGTGGGTATACTGCATAATACATTACAGCAGCTTTAAGTAAATACACAGAAATATTAGCAGGGAAAACTAATATATTACTTATCAAAGTGGTATTGGCCTCGTTTTCAGCATGATGATGTATTTTACTGATTATCCTATTGAGTACAAGGTGCAAAATGGGCAAATATCATACTGAACATTGTTAACAGTAGTGATGAGCAACATTTCCATGCTTTAATTTGAGGTGGATCTCATTTAGCCACTTAATATCCTATTGTATTTCTACTTTAATATAAAACAGTGCATCATTCTATAACACAATCAGACTGTGACATGCAAACCCTTAATCTGCAAAGTAACTTTAATTAAAGCTGCCAAGTAACTGTTGTAAAGTAGCATTAAACTGGAAATGCTACCTCAGAATGGCCTTCACTGTGTAAGTCAAACATTTCATACATGAAATCACATTCTATGTTGCTGTGATTTCTGATCAATAACTAATAAACAAATGCTGCATTTCTGACAGATATATGGGGGGATGAACAACCTTGGTGGAGTACTGTGCTCTCTGAGTGCTTTTCTAGTTTTGTGTTTGGGTTAAATCTCAACCTTCTATGTTTTCTGAACTAGAAGGGGGATTCTACTGACTCCCCCTCCTGTGATGCACCTCTACTATGCCTGAATTCCTCTAAACTTTTCCCACAGTGACACGATGCTCAGTTTCCGAATATCCAATCATCGCCCGCCTCGTGTTGCATCAACACGTCTCCACCCCAACTGATTCTCCTCTCATCACCTCCGACTTCTCATCTCTCAGCTTGAAGAGTCTTGCAGTATGCTGAGTTTGACCTTATGTGCGATGAGAGATTTGGCACCAAAATCACCTCTGTCTGCTGCCGATGGCTCTGTCCAGTGAGCATGCCGACACAAGCTGGTGCAGGTCACAAACCACATGCAAAACTCCTATCTTCAGAACACTGAAACATAAATCTCCCCTTCAAATAGCGTTATCACCAAACACACATTTCAATGAGTGAAAGTCTGTTTGTGTGCAGGGTTTTGAGACTTATCTGTTCCCTGTTGCAGTTGTGCCAACTCAACCTATAAATACTTACACAATACATCATCCACTTGACAGCTAATCATCACAATGTGACTACAGAAAAGCTTAGACGTATTTATGTTTACTGATTGTACCTAGGGGAGGGTCAAGCCAAAGTAAGACACTTAAGACCTGCCACGCAGTGTGAAAAAGCCTCCGGAATGAAAACTGGAAATTTAAACTCTGTCAAAAAGAATGTTTTGAAACTGACTGTTAGAAGAAACACAGGGCGAGCATTGTTTCCAGCTCATATCAGCAGAAGAGCAGATTTGCTTGTGAAAGGGAATGATAAAAAAAATGGTGATTTCAATCCGATTCATTTCTATGGTTGCAGTCACGGCCATAAAGCTTTTACTCCGCTAAGGAACGTGGCGGAGTTATGTAACAATCAGCGTATGTTTGTCCGTCTGTCTGTCTGTTAGCAACATTACTCAAAAACGGATCAACGGCTTTGGATGAAATTTTCATGGAAGGTCAGAAATGACACAAGGACCAAGTGATTAGATTTTGGCAGTGATGCAGCTTATAGTCTGGATCCATGGATTTGTTAAAGATTTCTGTATCATTGCAAGATAACTACAAGTGAACACTACATTAGCTGCCTGCTGACAATCTCGATTGTGATCCTACTACAAATCCACAGCTGCCGACTTATCAGTACTTATCCATCGGAAGTGATACAAGGAACAACTGATTAAATTGTGGGGGTGTTTCCAAGTTCTTTCAATTCCCGCTGCCCGCTACATATTTAGGTCACATGATCTGGTATCCATACATAAAGTACACATGCATAAGACACACCTGTGCTCAGAGAAAGGTCATTTTTTATTAAAGATTTCATCCGTCAGAAATGATACAACTGAGAAGCCTTGGTGGAGTACTGCACTCCCTCAGTGCTTTTCTTGTATGAACTATGGCTCACATGACTATGTGTCACGTGAAGTGCTAATGATGAACCCATAGAGAATTGGCATTCTTCAGTTTGCCTAAACTCTGTGGTGCTTTTAGATCCATTTTGTATTGGTGTGTATTGGTTGTTGAACCTACAGCTCAATCCATTTGCCAACAGCAGCAGGCAGCTCTTTTTAGCAAACAGTCTCTCACTGTGTTCTACTTGCCTGTCAGCAAACAGCAACACTGGTGAACAAAGTGGACCTGGCAAGATAAAGAGCCAGATGTTTCCCCAAGAGTTTGTACACACCAAGAAAAGAGTAGATCCTGACCTGAAATTCATGTAAACAGGTGTAGCAACCAATAACATAATAACGGCCAATAACATAATACCAGCCAATAATGTAATAAGTTCTTACGTTATTGGTTGGTTATTACATTAATGGCCTAACATTAAAAAAAACTTTTTGAAAAATCCTTTGAAAATGTAAAACCTGCAGCTGATAATGTAATTATACATAAACGTGACTGCATTTCTTGAAAATAAAATATTTTTTGCAGTTTTTGTGCAGTTTACTCATCAGGAATAAGTATAGTGGATGGCATAGTCATCATATTCATTCACCAAGTCCCATGCGGCTCTCACTCTCCTTAATTATGATTGCAAGAACCAATTTGAGAATTATTTGTTGCACAAAATCTTTATTTGGAATATTGTTTATTTGCTTAGATATATAAATTCATAATTCCATGTCAGCGTCTCTGTTGGATGTTGCATTGTCAAATGAAATTACCACATTTTTTCCCCAGAAAACATTTCATTTAAATGTTTTTCAAATATTTCTCAGGAAGAAATGATTCAGTCCTCACTTAAAACTGTATTTAAATAACTGGACTGGCACTATGATGGCATTTAACTCCAAAAAACTGGAGAGTATTATATACACATTGAACTAAGGGGAAAACATCAACATAAAATTGACATTTCTTCTTCCAGTAAATGTCCTTGATTTTGTACATTACTGAGAAGAATCCAGGCTTTCATCCTTTGGCTGTTCTTTAAATAACTGTTTTATGTGTAAACTTAGACCACTGTTGGTCCAGCAGCTTTGTAGAGCTTCATAATACTAGTGGAACAGTCATCTACAGTCTAGCTCTAGGCTCTCTTATATAGAAGAGAAGAAATGCAGTCCTATTTATGTATTATTACATTTTCAAAGATTTTTTTTTTTTAATGCTAGGCCATTAATGTTATAACCAACCAATATCATAATAACTTATTACATTATTGGCAAAATGTTGTCATTTTATTGGCTTAAAAACATTATTACATTACTGGCCATTATGTTATTAGTTGCTACAACCGTGTCTACAAATGAGCACTAATGTTCCTCTGTGTCTGCTGACTGTGTAAAAATGGAAACAGTGTTTGCTTACAAATCAGTACTAATTACATCTACAAAAATAATGAAAAGGCACTTTTGTTGATGACTAGCAAAATAACTGAGATAGAACGGTCAGCGTTTATTGAAAGTCAACACTGCTAATGCAACAGGTGGATGTAACGAGGCAGATTCAGGATTAATGACAGCACTCTATCTAAATTATTTCTTGAAGTTAAAAGAAGTATTATTAAATTAATGTCAGCCACCTATTTAGCATCTCTTCCCAAGTTATTACAAGACAGAAAACTATTGCATTGATTAAATTGTGAATCATCCTAATGAGTTGCTGGAATCTGGTAAATGCCAATGCTGGGGGACCAGGACAGACACAGACAGTCTGGAAATGGTACAGTACAGTAACTGAATTTACTGAAAGAGCCAGCAATCTTGCAGTAGACAAGGAAACATCTGTAACCATGGTAACCACTGACAAAGATACCAACAGCTGTAATCTCAAAACACTTTGAGTATGCAGTGATGAAAATGCAAAGACTGCACTAAAATGTGTAGATATTTTGTTGAAAAAAACTAATGAAATGACATCATAAATAGCATCATGTGCTACAGTGTATCTGGCCAAAACCACCTTGTAATGTAACAATATCATGACCGGCATTATGTTTTCAGCTTGTTTTGTTGCCCCCAAGTGGACAAAAAACAATTTAATGCAGCTTTAACATCTTTCATTTATTCACAGAGACATATCTAACTAGACAATGAAAGAGAAACAGTACATTTTTGAAGTTTTGTCACTGTTTCCCAGACTAATAATGATTCTCAGTCTGATGTTACAAGGTCACAGACACGTCTTCCAAAATCTACATGAAAAATAAATATTACCTAAGGTTTTATTTGAATGAAGAAAGTAATATTATGTATTGATTCGTGTCTGAACTGAGCACCAAGCAGAAAGCACAGCATAATGAAGCTCAGTATGGCATCGGAAGCCCAGCATGATGCATCTGGGTAGCTCACCTCAGCTCACCTCTTTGTAAAACATTGTGTACATGTCGCTCAGTAAATAGAGCAGAGGAAGTGTGTGTAACCTTGAAGCATTTCTGTCGGCGACTCCCGTCCTCGACGTGATGCCCCCCTGTGTCATCCAGCTGGTTGGGATGATGAATGGGAGTAAATCATTGCATCCAACGGTAGCAGCAGGTATATGTGGTAAACGTGTTTGCAGATCTCATGCATAAGAATTACCTCCATAATTGAGGAAAGAGATTTTCTTTCTCAACAACAAGCTTTATGAATATTTTATGGCACATTTTCTAGTCGCAAATGATTTAGGAAACAAGTTCCATCCTCAGATTGTATTAACTGAAATATTATTTTCTCAGGTCTATTTGCCAGGTAAGCAGTCATTCTCTGCCTATATCTATTTTTGCCTGCTTTTACCAGAGTGGAAATTGGATGGAGACCACAAACGCTGCAGATTTATTCTCATGTTTACATATAATTCCACAAAAAATGATGAGCAAAAGAAAAGTCTTTGTTGTGTGCTCAGGTGAAATGAGACACATTTATACTGTGTAACTTATATTTTCTGTTATTTACCTGTCTTGTATGAGTCTGTTTCATGGTGTCACTGAGGATCTGGGGTTTTTGATTGAGATTTAAATGTTCAAGATGTTTCCACTACGTCTGAGCCAAGCTTCTCACCCTCCCGGGTGCAAAAAAACCCCTGCAGTTTCTCAAATCCCCACTAGAGACTGACTATGTCAATGTATAATTGAAGGACTTTTGAAGTCCATGGGATATATCATGCATACATTTTTACTAAAAGTTAAAAAAACTAATGTTATTTTATGTTCATTATGATCATGTCTTTACAAATGACATAATTATTTATGATGGAAACATTATTTAATCATTTATTAATAAAAAATGACTGGATATCACGAAAATGTCAACTAAATAACCATCCGAATTTAATAACAACCACCTTCTAATTAGCTAAACAATAATAAAATGAGTTCATTGAAAAATAGTTTTGATCATATTATTATTATTATTATTATTATTATTAAGTTGAGATAATCATGACGGATATTTCTTTTTGGCAATAAATCTAATTTTTTTGTGATCAACTTTTTTTATTGCTCAACAAGGCATAAACAGGACAACACGACATACTGCACAATAAGCATTATATGAGCATAAGAAACAGATAAACAAAAACAATATAACAAAAAATACAACAAGCAACAAACATCAAATGCACCTCTCACCCCCCCCATCCAAAGAAATATATAACAAAAATAAATAAATAAGTGAATAAAATTTTTACAAATAATAAAAGTACAATAAAAATAAATCCTGTGGGTGAGACAGTGTGATGAGTGAGTTAAGTTGCAGGTAATCAGTACATACATACATTTCTATTCAGAATATATATATACACACATGTACTGGACAGATACACACACAGTCTCATAAACTGGAATTGGTCAGATCACAGCCGACCCTTTAGCGCTGCTGCTGCTGACAGCCACATATTCACATTCACCTCCTTTGCCCCATTTATGCAGGCAGTGGACAGTTCCATGTAAACAATGTCAAGAAATGTCAGGAGCCACTGTGTGACTGACAAAGTGTGTGGAGGTTTCCAGTGCACTGCAACCATTTTCTTAGCTGCTGTCAAACACACAAAAACTATTTGTTTCTGATATTTGGAGATCTGGAGTGATGAGATATCATTCAGAAGCATAGTGGGGATGGTCGCAGGCACTGTCACTGATATCAATGTGGTTAGCTCCAAGGAAACCTTCTTCCAAAAACATGCGACAGTGGGGCACTCCCAAAACATGTTTAGAAAAGACTGCATGTGGGGTCAGAAATAACTTTCAGGGCATGTAATTTACGAGGCGTCATATAGGTCCTGTGAACAAAATTAAAATGAATTTGTTGATGGTCAGGATTTCTCGAAGCCAGTTTGATATTGACCCACACTTTGCTCCAATCAAAATCCTGCACCAGTTCAGGGAAATCATCTCTCCATACCTTATCTAGCGGTAGGTCTTTGTAAGAATTCACCATAATATATTGATAGATGGAGGAGATCATGCCCTGAGAGCCCCTTCTAGTGATGAACAGCTCATGAATTGGGTGTGTGGGTAATGGATGCTGCCATGGAACTCCATGTGCTTTCAGTGCAGCTCTAAGTTGAAGGTAAAAAAAAAGAAGGATGTACCTGGTAAATCAAAATAATCTTTTAGGTCTTGAAAAGAACATAAACCATGTAAGTCGAAAAGATCGCCCAAAAAATGGATACCTTTCTTTTTCCACTGTGGAAAAGTTATTGGTCTACCACCGATGAATAAGTCCCTGTGATTAAATAGCGGGGAATGGAGATGCCAACTACAAGCGCTGTCACTGAGTTTTTCAACAATGCGCCAAACTCTGAACAGCTCTGTTATGATTGGACCAAATCGAAGTTGACATTGCCTCAGAGACAAGTTTGCAAATAATACATCTGACAAGGACCAAGGGTGCACCAACTGCTCCTCTATGGCACGCCACGACACCCACGCTCACGAATCAAACCATGTGATTAGTGGCCTAAGGGTGAAGGACCAATAATACAATTTAAAGTTGGGTATGGCTAAGCCTCCATATTACCTGCTATGCTGAGAAGTTGAGGCCTTGAGATGAGGGCACTTTCCTTTTTAAATAAATTTGGAATCTGCTGTCTGAGGTTTGTTCCAATAACCAGGAGGTGGGCTGAGAGGAATCATGGAACTGACAAACTTTATCCTGGGTCAATAAATCTAATTTTATATGGAAAATAACAAATTGTATCTGTGTCTGAGAAATCACTTTCAATTAAGTTCCCCATTACAAGAACACCTCTCAAGGAAGTGTGTTAATTCCAGATCACATGATCTGCTCCACATGATGTCATTTCCTCCTGAAGAAAAGACTGGCAAGACTCCAAGGCTTTCTGAGTTATTTAATATAAAGTAGTGTGAGTCAAGGTTTACTACAATAGCTTTAGAAATAACTTCTAGTTATACTCAGTTATTGATGTTGATTTTAGGCCTGAAAACAGCAAAAATGTCAACTGACCTGACTAAAAGTCGGTAGGCCCTCTTGTTCATATGTCCAACTTGTAACGCCCTCCACATCTAGCAGGTGGGAGCGATCAGTGACACTACCCTCTTCTGCCATAAAGCCAGACACAGTTCACTACTCTCCGCTGGACCATTGAACTACAACGGTAGTCGGGTGGTTCAATGCTGTGGTTTTTTGCTGTAAGGTGTATGCCATTGTGTTGGGGGTATGAATACGTGTCTGATAAAGGTATAAAATGAAGGCAATACATCCTTAAAAACACAAAACTGTTATGAAGCCACTGGCTGAGACTCACATGCAAGGTAAAGAGACGTATGGCACAATTAGACAAATTTATTTACAATACAGGTTCAATACAGAACAGGAACTACAACTAGAATCTAAGGACTACAACACTCTGACACAGAACAGAATGAGTAACAAACTCAAAATACTGAGCTCTCTAGAGGGCGTGCAGAATTTCAACAACCAGAGTAAATGCAAAATACACAAAGAACAACTACCCCAGGTAAGGGAAAACCCAGGCAGGAAAGCCAAACCACAGCAAAACAAGATCTATGAAAGAAAGTTAAATAACAGTTCAGCCAGACTAGGAAAACACTAGCAGAATAGCAACACTAAGACTGGCTCGGAGATTAAGCAAGGAACTTAGCTGACACAGAGAGCAGAGATTAGGGTACGGAAGGCCGTGGCAGGGGAATGGTGGCGTGTGGAGATTGGCTTGGTGGTGAGGGCAGGTACTGCAGATGTCCTCACAACCAGCATGGTGGATGAATTCCAGCGGACGAGGAAAAGGGTGCAGGTGGATCCAGCATACAGATGTACAGGTTCAGACAGTTGAGGATTGAAGCAGAGGAATCCAGGTGTGGGCACGAGCAGGCAGGGAGTCCACACTGAAAGGCAAGAATACTGAGTTAACACGAAGCAGAGGAGCTAGACTGAAGGAATAGGAACTGACGGTGACTGTTCGACGGTTCAGTATTGAGTAGTGTGAACAGTTTGACTTTATGGGAGAAGAGTTAGTTGGCATCATCACTCCCACCTGCTCCAATTCCTGTTGATTGGATTGGCAGCACCCACCCACCTGAGGACAGAGAGGAAGGGAGGGGGTAGGGAGAAAATCTATAGCCAGAGGTGGAGGGCGTGACAAAAACCCTATTATTTCCCTGTTTATGTAGTGCTCCTCGCCTGTGTAGGCTGAATGCATTAGACAACGCTGCAATCTTGGCCTTTCTTCTTCAAATCAGACTCATGGAGAGAAATTCTTACTACATATCGTATCTACAGGTCCTGAAGATGTATCTTTGACACAAACAGTGCTGAGAACTAATGATACAAGCCCAAACAATGACTAATGATCCATTTCTTTATGCATCAACATGAACACTAATGAAAAATCTTACGAGATGCAATAACAGTTTGTCTCTGTGTGGTAAAGAAATAAAGACACAGGGACATTAGCACACACACTGGAGCTCCATCTGGTCCTTGTTTAGTGCTGGTTTTTCATGTCATTAACCTGCTTAGTTTAAAGAAAGCATCTACACTATATATATAGGTAATTAATGCTCTGTTTTTTATGCATATTACATTAAAAATGTTAATTTCATAGACTGCATCAGTGTATGGCTACATGTGTAGGCTGTATTTTTAGAAATGCACACCACAAAACTCCCTGTTTTTTACTCACAGTCAGCATTAGAGAGGCATTGGTGCATGCTGTAATAAGCACATCACTGGGGTGTACACAAATAAGCCATCCAAAAACAGAGCATTCAGCATACAAAATGTTGTTATTTTCCAAAATACTCGTGGGGCAAATTTCCTGGAGCTAAAACTGTCTCCTGCAAGATCTAGATGGAGATGGAACCATAACTTTTACAAAACAAAATGAGTAAAAACTCTGTAACTGACAGGCCAGTGTATATCCTCTATCAGCCCACTGGCGGCAGTCGGATCTCCTGAGACAGTAGCAGGTGTTAGGACGGTGTATCCAGACAGACATGCAGCTCAGGTCATACTAAAGCTGCCTCTACTTCCTATGTCCTGAAAGCATAGCCTCCGATCGCGTCTGAAATCTCCCCAGACTACCTGTGGAACCTGCTAACAAAGGATAAGTCAGAGAAACAGGACACAGTGTGAACAGGACAGGTGTCATTACAAGACCTGCACAGACTCACTGTGGTAAGTTTGCTCATTTAAGTTCTGTCATTATTAACAAAAAGTGCCCCTGACATGCTCATTCATTCTTTTTGTATCCCCGCTAATTTAAGTTCAAGGTTACAAAAAGTTGTTGTGATGACCCTCCACCTGGACACCAAGTCTTCCTGTTTTATCTTTTCAGAGCTGAGGGAGGGTCGTCAGCTGATTGAGCCACACTGAGGATCCTGTGGCTCAACTACATAAAACCTCCCTCACTTCCAGTCAAGCTTTCTCTCTGACAAGAGCTGCTTTTCCAGGAGCACCAGCAGTGTGGTTTTGGCAGTTCTGTTTGAGGTTGTTGATGCATAGTTTTTGCTGTTTTTTTGTTAAAGCCATTTTTTAGTCACCACTCTGGTGTTGTCTCCCAAGCTGTAGCACTGTGGTTTATTCAAACAGAGACAGACAAAGATCCTTCACTGGTTTTCTATACCAACTTTCTCCTTTAATGAACAATAAAAAAAGATCTCTCTGACTCTAAGCACAAAATGACCATACCATATCTTTGGTAGGGTGGATACATGTGTGAATCAACATCAGTGATTCAACTGACTGGGTAAAATAAGTTTTGTGCTGCACTTTTTTTGTTCCAGACCATGAAGTTGTTACTAAATAAACAAAATTGCCATTGACGGATGGAAAATGATTGTAATAACGGAGATACTAAAATATGCAGGATAATTTGACAGTAGCTACTCTGAGGTAAGATCAGTACAGTGTGGTATGTTCATTAACCCCTTAATGCCAATTGCCAACAGCTGGTTGTATCGTCATGATTGTGAGTCACTGTGTGTTCCAAGAAAGCTGCAGAAGGAATTGCTTGCTTTCAGGATATCCATTGCACAGGCTCTCTGCATACAAGACAAGGATCTGTAAAAGAAGAAGAGGGGGCGGCCTTGACTGGATGTTGAAAATGAGTTTCAAAAGAAGAAACATCAAGGTCCAGCTAAGGCTTTTCTGACACAGGCGGTGTGTTCAGATGCTGTGGCTCACTGGCCAGTGGTTGAAAGGGAGCGGGAATGCTGTAAACGGCCACAATGGAAGGGCCAGACTGACTCTAAATGCTCAAAGTGCAATGTTCATCTGTGCCTCAACAAGAACCACAACTGCCTTCGTGAATTCCACAAGTAAGGATCAAGACAGAAGAGTCCAATCCGGCCCACTGGATGACTTTTTAAAGTGTGAGAAAGTGAACACACACTGTGTGTTTGACACACCTGTTGTACTTGGTATTTAGTTGGTGTTGTAGTGTAAATAGTTAACAGTTTTGTGGCATGTATTAAAATTTGCCTGTTGTCAATAATTTGCATCATACCTACATATATATCTATTCTATGTGCTGTAGACAAATTAACAATCTCCACTTAGTTTTGCATCAGCTTGAAAGCAGGCATATTATATATATATATGTATATGTATATATATATATATATATATATATATATATATATATATATATATATATATATATATATATATATATATATATATATATATATATATATATATATATGGTGGTTCAGCAGCATAACTTTTAGAATTTGCTGTTTGTTTTTTTTTTAATAATCTTGTGATTACTATCATGATTATTATTGCCTATTATTGCTTTGCCATCACAGGGAATGCAACTTTTAATAAAATCTATGAGATTGTGTAAAGCTGAAGTGGGATCAGATCAGCAGGTGAGTGTTTCTGTAGCGTTCTATACAGAAGGCTGCTAAAAACTGTCCTGTGTGACTGCAGTGTTTTGTCTCTAATATCTGTTCTCACCTACTTTCCAGACAAGGTGCCGTTCATCTTAAACAAGACCAGCATTTTGTCAAAGATGCCATCTTCTCTCCTACAGTGGCAGGACAGAGATAGTCTCATGATTTTGTGGGTGAAAAATCAATCAGACTGAGTTTTGCACGGAGAAAAAAAACGAGACATAAAGAGTTAAGGATTGGAGGAAACAGTTATTTGTTTCGGTACCAGACTGTGAAGGCTCATGAACACCTACAGTTTCTGATAGACAGTTGTGTAGAAGGGAATATAAGTAAAAGCAGAGAGAAAACCCACACACTGTCCTACATGCTCTAAACATAATTGGAAATATAACATTTTGGTTCTTAGACCTTCAGGTAAAACTGAGGGACAAAGAATATGGCACACAGATATAGTCAGCAGATCTTCAGGTGATGCCAGTTGGGAACTGTGAGCGGCCAGGTGATCAGTCCCACAGGCTGTATATATCTTCCACTTTGTTTTCATCATCCTTTTAGTTGTTGGATTCTATGAAAAACATGTATTTCAGTCTTCTTCCTTAGGTGTTCAACAGCTTTTGGTTATTCAATCTGTAGCTGAAACAACCACTGAAGAAAAGTTGTCACCCTCTGTCCCACCTTTCAAAGTCTCAGAAGTCAACCTGCGTAGGGAGGGTCGCATGATTGCTTGTCCCACGGATTTGAAGATTGAATGCCCATTTTTGATGACGTCTAACTCGCTAAATCTATACAGGCTGTGGGACTGATCTCATAATGGCTCACCTAAGGAAATGGAAACATCTGCCTGACATGTACTTTGTCCTTCATTTTTACCTGATGAAGGTCTGAGAGCCAACATGCATATCAAAGTTTAGTGCAAGTAAAAGCAGTGCAGTCGGTATTTCCTGTTACCTATTTGTTACAAAGTGACCTGTTGACATGCTGAAGTTTACCTGACCAGGATGCATAATGTTCTATGAGTCAGGAGAAAATACATGGTGTTACAACACCACGAAAGAATCTGCTGTACACATCTCATTTGTTAGTAGCCATCACTGGTTTCCTTTAACCATAACTGTAATATTTGCCTAATATTATCAAGTTCCGAACACAAACCAAATATAATCTTAACTGTAGCAACAGCAGGCAAGAGAGCACTTAAGTGGGACATTGAAGAGGGTAAATGACATGCAATACCAGTCAAAGGCATACATTACTGTTCAAAAGTTTGGGGTCACTTAGAAATGTCCTTATTTTTGAAAGAACTTTTTCTTTCATTGAAGATAGCATCAAATGAATCAGAAATCCAGCCTAGACATTGTTAATGTGGTAAATGACTACTGTAGCTGGAAACGCCTGATTTTTAATGGAATATCTCCATAGAGGTACAGAGGAACATTTCCAGCAACCATCACTCCTGTGTTCTAATGCTACATTGTGTTAGCTAATGGTGTTGAAAGGCTCATTGATGATTAGAAAACCTTTGTGCAGTTATGTTAGCACATGGAGAAAAGTGTGAGTTTTCATGGAAGACATGAAATTCTTTGGGTGACCCCAAACTTGCCAATTGTAGTGTACAAACACTAACAGTACAAAAAAAGCACTTTGTTTTATAAAATTAGTTTTTACTGATTTATCTATTTATCGATTTTTCTGATCTATGTATCTATCTATATATATATGTGTGTGTATATATATATATATATATATATATATATATATATATATATATATATATATATATATATATATATATATATGCACACACACATATATATATATATATATATATATATATATAGAGAGAGAGAGAGAGAGAGAGAGAGAGAGACTAGAATAGTCTTTTACCACATTAACAATGTCTAGACTGGATTTCTGATTCATTTAATGTTACAGTAGATCCTCGGTTTACGACCTCTTTGACCTACGGCGTTTCATGGTTACGTCGTCATCTCCCATTAATTAATTAAGAAAGTTGCACATGACGTACAGCATTTGCGATGTCAAAACTGATTTTGCACTGGAAGTAGTTGGCGAGCAGAGCGGACGAATACACCGTCAAGCGGCACTATACGAGGACGACAGCTTTGTTTACATTCGCCGGTTGTACGCCACATACATCACAGTATGTGAGTTCTGACTTGCGGCAAAAATCGAGTTAAGTCGTGATGTAGGAATGAAATTCTGACGTAGGTTGAGGACCCCCTGTATCTTCATTTGTAAAAAACTGCTTTTCTTTCAAAAATAGGGACATTTCTAAGTCATCCCAAACTTTTGAACAGTAGTGTAAATACATTAAATGATTCTGCTTTTCACATAATATCCAAACACCATAACGCCGAATAATAAAATATGTGATATTTTCACTTTGCCTAGACAATATTCAAATTAAAACGCATAATGAGCGTGTAAGGGGAAAAAATCACTTTTTCCATAAAATGGATTTGAACTCCAGAATCCAGCTGTTCATGAATTTATTTCCGTCTCTGATTCAGATGTTAAATTATTGATTGACAGCACTAATGGCTCATATGAAAATGTGTATCACACATCTGTCTTTATTCTCCTTTCCTCAGGAAGCAGTCCCAGGCAACCAAGCATTAATGGTGCAATGCTGGGAAGTCTGTGTAGGGCTGAAACCACAGGGGGGCTGTGGGACATCGAGTGCCTTTATTATCGAGCGTTGTCCCACAGCAGTCTTGTGGATATACTTGTGCTGTCTGTGTTTTACAAAGCAGCTACAAAGAAACTATTCCCTCTGCCAGTTTTCAGCAATGCATAAAATAGTGGGATATTTCAAATAACTGAGTCAACTTTCCTCCAAACTGGAAAGAGCAGGTCACATTCTGGATTTTAAAATCTCTGTGCAGGCATTATGCTCTCAAGTAAAAGTTCAGCATTTTCTGACAGAACTGGGACAAACTGTGTATTATTTTGGCATACGGCAAGCAACCCAGGAAACTAAATTCTTGCTACAGCGACTGTGTGCTATTTACAGACACGCTAAAAAAAAATAAATAAATAAAAATGACAAAAGGCCTGGAAGGATCACTTTAAATCTCTATTCAAAATGATGCTATTTAGCTCTGCCAGTGAAATCATTTATCAAAAGGTCATTCCAGGCATTCATCTCAGGGGTGCTTAAGAAAATCAATGCCGAATTAGCATATATTTGGGTTTGTTGAGGAAAACAATCGATTCCTCAATGAAGCAGTTGGAGCGGTTTCAAAATGGCAAATAAAAAGCACTAATGAGCGACGAATTTAAAAGGCAATGAACAATCAGTGGATTAGCGTGTCTCTGTGTGTTTATTAACTTAACCTGTGATTAAAACAGCGCTAGGGGAACGCTAGAACACACAATGAGAAAGGAAATGTTTAGATTGAAATGGCTCTAAGGAGATCATGTCTGATGAAAATCTACTGACGTTATAGAAAAAATATTTCCTCCTTCTCCCTTTGTGTTCTTTCCCTCCTGTGCCTCGCTTGTCTCCTGTTTGACCTCTCTACCCAGAATACCTTTCTGTTATCTTCCTTGACGAAACCTATTGCAATTACGGACAGGAGCAGCATAATTCTCACAACAAACTATAACCATAAACCAATACGAGCAGTTTAAAACTATAATACAGACTGAAAGCAACACAACTGCTGCAGCCAAAATCAAGAAGGAAAGCTGGCAAGAAACCTGCAGACTGTGCAGATGCATTATTAATAGGATTATCAATATCACTGCCCCATTGTGCACACGTTGCTTAGATGTAGGTTTCTTATTCAACTTTCAGTTTTGTTATCATCAAGCATCACAAAATTCTATAACAAGATTACAAATGTATTCCCTTTATGCTACTCAAGAAAGACTATTTATTTAAAGAATCAATAACAACTTAACCGTGTTCATGGTGATGTGGAGGATGAATCCAGTAATCTCACATTCAGTTTCTTTGGCCTGTAAGACAATTTTAGCTTCATTCTCTCAGCTGCAACTTTGTTTAAAGGTTTGGGAGCAAGTAAAGAGGCACTATAAAAACATTCCAACTGTTAAACAGACTTACTTACTTGCAAGGCTTTAGTGTGTTAATATATTTCTATTATGGGATCATATCCCTCTCTAACGGCTGATAGTACAGAACATTAAAATGAGATTGAAATAAGTTGCAGCTCCAAGAACTCTTATCTTCTTCACTCACCATCGCACACTGAGTTCTGTGGGATCTTCAAAGGAATGATGATCCAATTTTCCAAGAGAAATAATTGGTCCATAGCTATGTCTGACATATGGATCAATATAATC
This sequence comes from Amphiprion ocellaris, assembly GCF_022539595.1. Lineage (NCBI taxonomy): Eukaryota > Metazoa > Chordata > Actinopteri > Pomacentridae > Amphiprion > Amphiprion ocellaris. The sequence goes on from NC_072785.1 coordinate 2,019,975, forward strand.
TGCTCCAGCGCAGGTTAGGTGTTCAGCAGAAGTTACCATAGTGATGTATCTGACAAGAAGTGAACACCATTATAGTCCTAAAAACCTGAGGTTACCTCGCTAACATCAAATTCTGCTTCATAGTACAAATCTCAGATCCTCTCCTGGTGGATTATTTTTGGGCCTTTGTATAGAGATGGCCTGTGTTGGTCCAACAGTGGCTGGTTGGAGAGCCTCTCCTGAACCCCACTTGCCAGTCACCTCAGCTCAGGAGTCTGGAGCTGAAGACCTGCACTCCAGCCTTTGTTATCCCCGCCTCCCAACCTGTCTGACTGGGCCACCACCCAGTTCCCTCCACCTTCATCCAACCGGGCGCAGCCATCATCACACCTGGAGAGTATAAATCCACAACCAAACTCTCAGTCAGGGCGGTTAGGATTTAACGTGACCAGTTTGAACTGGTGCCCTTTGAATCTGTTGTGTGTTCCATGTAGGGTTGCCACCCGTCCCTTAAAATACGGAATCGTCATTTATTTGACAATTAATTGTTGCGTATTGAATCAGTACGGGACGCAAATTGTTCCGTATTTTCATAAATGCCCCGTACACGTCTGTCACACACTCATCAAAACTGTTTAATGAACAAAATAAAACACAGGAAATATTAAGGGCAGCCAGTTTCTTCCACGTAGGACCTATGTAGCGAGGACCTGTGAGGTCCAGCGGATAGATCTCAGAGTTCTCTGCGTACCCAGTCCTGCCCGGTCATGTCTCTGGTTGCCTGGTTACAGACGCTGCTGCACCAGCACATCTAAAAATGTCTACAAGCAAAACTCCACCACGTTCAAAGAAGCAGGAACATTTTCTAAATTGCAGACGTGATTGGCGGGGACCGCTATTGGCACGACCACGCAGTGAATGACAACACTGCTTGGGGTTTCCGTGGCAACCTAGTAAACAGGAGCAATGACAGACAATTTAAAAAACCTGGCTGTAAATACAGGAGAGTGAACTATGACGACAATGATTATGACACCCAAAACAGACATTACGGCACACAATGGGGACGACAAAACTACAAACATGAACGACCAGGACGTAACCCTGACTATGAACGTCAGAACTACAAATATGGCCGACAGGGACGTAACATTGACCGTGAGTGGGAAAGAACTACACAAACTAAACGTTATAGGCCTAAGCCTAAGTCATTTTGGAAACCAGTGCTGTGGATGTATGATGTTTAAATTGAGCTACAATGATCAAAGGTTTGCTTGGAGACGAAACAAAGCAGCATTTGATGAGAACACCTCACCAGCTGTTTAGTATTGTGGTGGAAATATTCTGCTCCCAGAGGCACAGGACGTTTAGAAGGAAACCTGGATTCAACTAAATCTCTGCAAATTCACACAAATTTCATGTAGACGGAGGAAAAATAGAAAAAGGAAGTGAACAAAGTTTGGCTTCGACAACAGAACAATGATCCAAAAAAGACCTTGAAAAGTTTAAATCAGAACTTGAAGTGATCTGCAAAGAAGAGTAGCTGAGAACGTTGCTAAATTAGGGTGGAGTTAGGTTCAGCTACTTCAGATGGACTTTGCCAGTGAAAGTTTATCCAAACTTTAGGTTTGGTCTTTCTAAAAGTACACAAGATAAGTCTGGGCCATCATGAGATGTGGGTAAAAGAAATCTATGCTCTGTATATTTTTTAAGAGCCAGTATATTTTCAATAAATTGAGTTCAGGTTTACATTTGAAAACACTTTTGTTGGGACTGCTGGCACAGCCATTTGACATATGACAAGAATGAATTGCTCTTTCTAAACAATGATATTCTCACACCCGCTGGATGAAATAACCAGCAACCTGTAATTAAATCCATAGAGTATCTTTGCATTTGAAATTTGGACAAAAAGTGAATGAGGGACCACCATTACTGCACTTGAATAAAATGCAAAATGTAAAGTTTTGTAAACATTATTGGTTTTCATGAGGTAAAGCTTGTGATTACATGTTGCTCCTCAGCCTCTCTGTACTATCATAGTCCGTTCAAAAGTTTGGGGTCACTTAGAAATGTCCTTATTTTTGAAAGAAAGGTCTTTTTTTTCAATGAAGATAACATTACATAGATAGATAGATAGATCTTTATTGTCCCTAAGGAGATATTTGTTGTCACAGGCAAAAACAAGTTTTCATATTATAGATATTTAATTATTTACATTCTCACAGCTTCTACTGACTTTTCCTCTCTACTCTGCACATCAGCTGTAGAAAGATGTTTCAACATGCTGAATATATCTTTAACAACTTGCTCTTCTATTCACTGTTTCTGAGACAATGCTGCATTTATTTTATCAGTCCAGTAGGTTTGATTTTCCTCTCAGTCTCTCTTGTCTCCTTTCTGTGGAATCACCAGAACTCTTAGAATTTTTTCCTGTTGGTCACAGCTTAGTCAGTCACAGAGAATCAGTTTGTGATCAGGAACTCAGATTTTAGTTGTACAGGATCTGGCATGAGTTCTTTAACTGTATTAACCTTCTGCATGCAAATATCTGAAGGCAGGTTTAAAAGGCATGTTATATTTAGAAAGAAAACACAAATAATACACATTTATCACATCTAAAAACTAACAAGAAAAAAAAAAGACTCATTAGTTTTTCAACCTTTTGCTGTCCTGGTGCTGTTCCATCAGAAATATTAACCAAATCTAAACTTAACAATGTGATATTTTATTGAAAATACTTTATTTTACAATTCACATTTTAAATTTTGCTAATAATAAATCGTTTGCTCTGATGAGATTCCCCAAAAAAACCAACTCTTTGTCATGACTCCAAGTTAGCTGGTATCAACAGTCACATGACGGTTGAGAATGGTGGACAAATCTGGACTTCCAGGTAGGTTCAAGGGATGGATCTACCAGCATGGTGTACTCCCAAGAATCCTTTGACCTCTAATGATTTATGATGGGGACATCATAGACTGTTGTGGAAGGCTTTGAGCGAAAGGTGAGCAGCTACCTTCGTAACTGGCTCATCTCAGAGGCTACAAAGCAGCTAATTATGCTGGAGCTGACTGTGCCCTGGGAGGAGAGAATGGAAGAAGCTCATGAGCGGAAGAGGGCAAAATATCAAGAGCTGGTGGAGGGCTGCTGCACCAACGGGTGGAAGACCAGGTGCATACCAGTGGAGGTGGGCAGCAGGGGATTCATAGGCCATTCCCTACACAAGGCCTACAGAATCCTAGGAATAACTGCAGCAAGTAGGAGGAGAGCCATCGGTCAAAACATGGATGCAGCAGAGAGCCCATCTAGGTGGCTGTGGTTAAAAAGGGGAGAGCAGTGGGGGTATCACAATCATGTGACTGTCAGTAGTAGGGTTGCCACCCATCCCTTAAAATACGGAATTGTCCTCTTTTTGACAATTAATTGTTGCATCCCGTATTGAATCAATACGGGACGCAAATTGTTTCGTATTTTCATAAATGCCCCATACACGTCTGTCACACACTCATCAAAACTGTTTAATGAACAAAATAAAACACAGGAAATACTAAGGGCAGCCAGTTTCTTCCACGTAGGACCTATGTAGCGAGGACCTGCGAGGTCCAGCGGATAGATCTCAGAGTTCTCTGCGTACCCAGTCCTGCCCGGTCATGTCTCTGGTTGCCTGGTTACAGACGCTGCTGCACCCGCACATCTAAAAATGTCTACAAGCGAAACTCCACCACATTCAAAGAAGCAAGAACATTTTCTAAATTGCAGACGTGATTGGGAAGACTGGAACCCCTGGGAGTGGGTACGAGACAAACTGTGTTTTCTGTTGCTCATGGACTGGCTGAAGTAAGGCAGCATCAGGAGACCAACATGGAAGAAACATGAGAACAGAAAGAACCCAACCAGCAGGTCACAGTTTATCATCATCTAATCATCTCCTGAAGTCTATATGGTAAGGGACATCAGTATCTGGTTGTGAATTTACCAGAGGATGCTTATAATCCTGCTGATGTGGTCACAGACTACAGTATTTTAGTGACTCAATAAATGCCTAAGTTGTTTATTATTTTTTAATGCTTTTATAGTTTTTAATAAACATTTATTAAATAGCCTATATGTAATCAATAAATGACCTTTGACTATCTAAAGAAAAACTCATTCAGCACTCTGATAAGTTAACAGTACTAAACAACTAAATACATGCATACACATAAATATGTCAATACATTAATTGTATTAAGATAAGATTTAGATGAAAAACAACTGTCTGCAGAGAATTTCTTTGTACAGTATTCTGCATTCAGTTGTTCATGTTTTTATAGAATCCAGTATTGCACACTGGTTGCTCATTACATTTCATTAGTTTGGTTTCACTGTTTAAAATGATGCCACTTATTTTCAGACAGAACCTGTGATCATAAAACAATACAAAATTCTTAGTATCGTGTTAATAAAGCACTTAAAGCATTACGTATGGCTAAATGCTTTTTTCAGAATTAAACATACCACTCCTTGGATGGTAGTGACCCTGAGTTTGGTAAAGTTGGAAAGATATTCACAGATTCAGACTTCTGGCATCAATAACTCATTAGATATACTTTGTCAAAACATAAACGATGCCTCTTTCCCATCGTTGTAAGGTAGACAATGTGCTACATGCCAAGTTTAATCAAAAGTAGCTGTCTTTCAAGCTGCACAAATAACATTGGTGTCTATGGAGTGAACAGGGACCATTTGCAAATTGTAAAACTGCTGCAACAGCGAAGAGAGACACAGATATTCAGTAACTTCATTCTGATACTCTGTAGTGTCACCAAAATCACTGCAGCCTTCAACTGGCTCCTGTTGACACCAATGTTATTCCTGCAACTTGAAAGACAGCTACTTTTGATAAAACTGGGCTTGTAGCACATTGTCTACCTTACAATGATGGGAAAGCGGCATCGTTTATGTTTTGACAACATTTATCTGAGTTATTGATGCTGGAAGTCTGAATCTGTGAATATCTTTACAACTTTATTGAACTGTGGCCCTGGCAGCCATGGTGGGTGTCCTTTATTTTCATTTCTGAAAGGTGGCAACCCTAGTTTCCTTGGCCACTGAGGAGTGGCTACCCAGAAAATAGCTTCTGTTAGCGGCTGCTATTTCAGTGAGGAGTTACCAGTCTTGGTGAAGGCTGTAGTGCCTGTTAGCAGCTGGCTAATTTGGTGAGAAGCTACTTGTGTGTCTTGTAGCCACTGAGGGGTAGTGATTCACATGTTAAGTCTTGTTAAGAAATGTGTTTTGAGGCACCAGTTTTATTTCGTTAATTTTGCGCACTTTGACGCTCATTGGTATTGTAATAGTTTCTGTTGTTTCTGGTTGGTGTTGTTACTGTGTTTAGGTTTGGGTAAGGAGTTTAGCTGTTTTGTTTTTGTTTAGCTAGTTTAAGAACTCTGTTAGTCTTTGTTTGGTTTTATTTGGTTCTTTGATTTAACAACATCCACCAGCCCTGTTTTTCTTTGTTTGACCACTTTTGTGTTACTTCTGTCACTCAGCAATAAATTGCTTAAACCTAACCAATGGCATCTAGTTGTTTTTGTTACACCCAGCAGACCCTAGCGGTTGGATCGTAACAGTACAGTCAGTTAGCCACCTACCTTTGTTGTGACTCAGTCTGCCTGCTAAAGGCCAATGATGACCAGGCAGCTTTGTCAAACACATAATCAAAAATCAATTCTGGATCAAAACTTTGAGTCTTCAAAAAGTTCTCAAGAAACAGTCTTCAAGCAGTCTTCAGAGTCTGATGCGAAAAATGTTTTTTCAATACAGAAGCTGTAAGAACAAATATGAGGAAAAACTCGTCATATCCTCATACAAACTTCTTCTAAACACTCCTCTTCCGTTCTCGAAAGCCACAACCCATCGTCTTAAGACCCAATCAAGATGTATATGATGTAATTGTATCAAAAGTTTAACCACATCCGCTTTTTTATTTCTACTAAGTTAGCATTATTTCTGCTAAGCTCAGCGTGACCTTCGTTTCAACTGACGAGTGCAGACGAAGAGGCCTTATATAGGCTCCATGGGCTTCCATTGAGTTGCCACTTTCCACAGGATTATTTAGTGTATTCATAACTTCAGCTGACACGTTAGGTCTTCCAATCTTATCATTGTTCGCCCTTAAATTTGATTCACACATCCTAATCGTCTGATTTTATCATTTGTTCAATCTTAAAACGCCACAACACCTTGCCACACATGGGGCTAAATTCTTCCGATTTCCAGTGGTTTGTCAGACAACCCCTTACCCTGTCTTCTCCAGCCACACTACACCCAGTCCCTTGGATTCTCCGGGCACCCCTTATAACTCTTCTAAGCTGTTTAGAACTCTTGCTTCTGCATTTGGGTCCAGAAATTACATAACCATAGAAATGACTGTTTACTAAACCTCTACCTCAAGCAGCGATTGCCAGGGATTCTGGACAAGCTTTACATTTCTCTTCACATTTAAGCAGTGCACTTGGGGCTGCAGGTACAGAGATATTTTCCATTTCAAGTGTTTGGAGGCTGGTTTCTTTTTATTTCCTTAACCAAAAACACTGCAGTACAAGTAGAAAGACATGCAGGAGGAGGACACCCCAGACTGCACATCCAGGGTTTGGACATTGAGATGGTGGACTCATACAAATACCTGGGTGTTCACCTCAACAATAAACTGGACTGGTCACACAACACAGAGGTCCTGTACAAGAAGGGCCAAAGTCGTCTCCACCTGCTGAGGAGACTGAGGTCCTTTGGAGTGTGCAGGACTCTGCTCAGGACATTCTACGACTCTGTGGTAGCGTCTGCTATCTTCTATGCAGTGGTCTGCTGGGGAGCAGGGAGCACTGAAAGGGACAGAAAGAGACTAAACAGAAGGTCAGGAGGAGGTTCTGTCCTGGACTGTTCCCTGGACTCCATAGAGGAGGTGGGTGAGAGGAGGATGTTGGCAAAGCTCACATCCATCATGGACAATCCCTCTCACCCACTGCATGACACTGTGGGGTCTTTAAGCAGCTCCTTCAGCAGCAGACTGAGACATCCACCCTGCAAGAAGGAACGCTATCACAGGTCCTTCATTCCATCTGCTGTAAGACTGAACAACATCAGCATCACTGGCTGATGTTAACATAAATGGACTCATATCATTACCACCCCAAACCATAAAATTTGCACAGACATTCTTGTACTGCTACATCTTTGCACTTTTTAAACTTATTTTTTCAAGCCACTTTATATTGCATTGTCTTACAGTGTGTCACTACTGTACTATTTCATCCTCATTTCTCATCCCTGTACATATTGTAAATATTATTACTACTATTCTATTATTATTTTATTCATATCACTACGTCTATTGCTACATAAGCTGCTGTGACAATGTGAATTTCCCCTGGCGTGGGGAGAAATAAATGACTTATCTTAATGTAACCCAAACATCAGCATGTCAGTGCAGTGGTATCTTTATAGTTTTTATGTCTAATTTGAAAGTTTGTGGGATGTAATTAAGTTGACTGCTTCCACCTTGCCTAACTCTTTATAGATGCAGATTTTACACTTAAAAGATACGAGCTGATAAAATAAGATGTGGTCCTCCAGATTTCACTGCCCAAGAGTATATAAAACATTTGGAAGTAGCTCTGCCTCGACCAACCACAGCAGTAAACTGCTGCCTGTGCGTTCATTCATCAGTCATAATAACCCAATAATATAGTGCAGCAGAAATCTCTGGAGACATTTTCTGAAGGAAGACATATTTTGCTGACATTTTCAATGCACAGTCCTTATTTGTAATAGAATGTTTCTACACAACTACTTTGTTACTCTGTAAGTCTGAATACTACTTCCACCACTTATTAACATCCTCCTTCCTCCCGCCGCTGCTGATGTAATATGTTCATCTAACGTTATGTCTGTTGCATTGTCTCCTCTTCGAGCTTCGTCTCCCTTAAGATCACACCACTATTGCTGAAAATGTTGCCAGTATTTTCTTGCTGACAAAGTATAACAGTGCACTGATGTGTTTGGGATTTATATTTGTTGCATCTGTGTGAACTCTGAAGCTGTGGTGGTTAAGGCACAACTTCTCCTCAGATTTGCTGTTATTTTACCAGCGCAGTTACATTGCCGTGGATGAGGCACTATCTTAATCTAATGAGCTCTGGGCTATTTGCAGGGTAATTTCACTATTTTTCCCTTTATGCTGCTATATTGGTTAGTATAAAAATATCCATATATGCTATGTATTGTATTTCTCAGAACAGGCTATCCAGATCTTCCATCATTTGATCTGATAATGCTTACATTTTTTTTTCTTTTTGACATTAGCCTTTGTATAGATTATAAATTAAAGGTTAGAAATAATTTGTATGATAAAATTGTAATGTTTTTACATGCATCTCACCATAAAATGCTGACAGAAGAGCTATATTTTATGCAGATGACACACAGATGTACTTCTGCTGAGACCTACTGATCCAGGCAACCTAGCTGCTGTTTTTAACTTTCTCAATGATATTAACTGTTGGATGGCTCAAAACCTTCTTCAACTAAACAAATCAAAATCTGAAGAATTGCTTTTTAACCCTCCAAACCTACACAGCCGTCTCAACATCTTCAGTCCATTATCCACCAACGTAAAGCTCATTGCCAGAAACCTAGGCATTTTATGTGACCCAGACCTTAGTTTCGCTCCCCATATCACAAAATTTATCCAGTCTTGCTTCCTCCAAATCAGAAAAATCTCAGAGATTAAGCTGATGCTCTCATACCCAGACCTGTGAAAACTTGTACATGCATTCATCTTTTCCCATCTTGATTATTGTTACTCCGTCCTTTCTGGCATTCCTGTAAAGCTCCCTGTCCAAAATGCAGCAGCTCGGCTTCTTACTGGTTTTAACAGACGACATCACATCACCCCCATCCTGGCTTCCCTCCACTGGCTCTCTGTCCATTTTAGAATTGATTTTAAGATTTTACTGATCACTTTTAAAGCTCGCCAGGGTCTCGCCCCAAACTACATTTGCAATCTGTTGACCTCCTATGAGCCTCAGGTGGATCCCTTCTGGTCATTCCAAAGTCAAGGCTTAAATCTCAGGGGGACGGAGCTTCCTCCATCAGGACCTCGACTTTGTAACGACCTGCCTGAGGAGATGAGGCTTGCAGAGTTAGTGATTTCTTTTAAATCACTTCTGAAAACCCACTTTAAAGACTTGATTTTATGTGAACTTTAGTTTTAGTGTTTTATTCTGTATTATGTCCTGTTTATTTTAGATATTCTCTCTTGTTTTAATTTTAGCTGTCTGGTTCTTTGGTGTGATGTCGTCTCAAATTTTCTTTTATTTTTTTGTAATTCTCAAATTTTTTGATTTTTAATTTCTAACTTTTAACCTTCAATCTTATTCTCTAATTTTTAAACAGCCTAGTTCCTTTGTTTGATATGCATTCTGATCTAGCTAAGTATTCATTTAATTTATTATCATTTTTACTATTTATTTCATTTCACTACTCTGCCATGTCTCCTTGTATCTTGTTGATTGTCTTGGCAATGTTTTAACTGTCAAAGCACCTTGTGAACACTGTTTTTAAGGGTGCTATACAGTTAAAGTTGTTATTATTATTATATTTTCATAAATGTGTAATGGAGAAATCTGGAAACTTGCAGTATCTGAACCTTTATAGTGGGATACTGTATGATTTAGAAATTGGGGAAAGTATTTGTTCAATGCCTAACAGTGAAAACTGACAAACCTGGAAAATTTTTTCTTACTACAAAGTGGAGGATGTCTCTACTGGTCTATATGTGTGGGAATCATTTTCTGATGATAACATCCATTTAATGCGCTGATAAATTGCAAATTGGGTGTTTGCTTCCTAAAAGCCTCATCTTGTTACATTATCACAGAAATATAGAAAGTATGAACATTTAAGTGTAAATATGCTGCCTCCATGTTGTTTGTGCCTTTATGTAAGCTAAGCGTCAAACAAAACAGTAGTTTTAAAATAGCATGTTTTCGTTGTTAAACTGAGAATAATAAAGGTGACTGCAGTTGCTCTACATGTCGATACAGGAACAATATTGCTGCTTTATTGCCAGTGGTTTCTACATGGGCCGTAGGCACAACAGTCAGTGTTTCGGTGCTTTCGAAGGCATTTGGGAAAGATGAACATTTGCACGTGAGCGCTGAGTGATCAAGAGTGAATGTTTACAGAAATCCATTGACTGAGCTACTTGCTGCTGAAGCTGCGGTGACAGAGTGCATCAAACAAAAGCAGAGGAGAACCCTCCCTCCGAGCGTCTCGGCTGCTCTGTTTATGATCCCCACAGCGCTGAACCCCCAGATCAAGCAGCGTTGAGTGTTTTTTCATCTTCCGAGGCTCTCCCCCACCATCGCTCTTTATGAAGTAAGAATAAATTGAACTGCAGGCTAAAGCCTTTTCTAAGCCGTCCCTAACAGTGGTGCGGTGGGGGAAATATATTGCTTTTTCCATATAGTGAAACTCCCCAGTGTATTACTTAACTTGTTACGGAAAGGTCAAGTCCCGCAGGAGTGGAGATGCAGGGATAGCAGAGAGTGAAGCTTTTCAATGAATGTCAACAAAGAACTGCTTATCATTGCAAACGCATGAATGAATCTGTGGAATGAGGTGGAATCATCTTGGCTGGTGCATATTCTACATCAGCCCAGATAACATAATAAAAACACCAAAAATCTGTCTATAAAAATGTTTTACCACAGAAGTATCCTTGAGACAGACTCAAAGGCATGTTTTCTCAGCCATTACAGACTATATTCATTATAAACTAGTTTTGCAAACAGAACATTTAAAAAGTTTTTTTAAAAATCTTTGAAAATGTCCCTCAGCCTCATGTCCTATTTAATGTGAATAATTCCAGCAGAAAGAGAGACTTTGAGAAAATGTTTTTTTTTTTTTAAATCTATCTTCTATTGTCTCATTTCAATAGTTGGAAAGTTTTTGAATGTACTCATTTGGGCCCAGAAAGGTTTCGAGCTGTTCAGCTGATACCAGATTCTCAACCACTGAGTTAATCTACATATTAGTCAGGAGTAGCTTTAAAGAACAAAGATCAGACAGTGTGACCAGCACACAGACACTCTTTTGACTACTGACTATAAAAAGCCACCTAAAAATGCAGCTTTATTCAAATGACATGATGACACAGATAAGAGTAAGGTGAGAACTGGTAGCTGGCATGCTAAATGCTGGCATGCTATGTTGGGGCAGCTCTTGAATGTTCAAGAAACCATGTCAGACAGTGGCAAACGAAACCAAGAGTGGGACAACATTCTACAAGCAGCATCAACAACCTCATAACTCTGTGTCCTGATGTGTGACACCATGCAATGAAAAGAGTGGTCAAAGTTGTGATTTCTCACCTGTGACCCAACTCGCCATCTGTCCATTGCCAATTCAAATATAGTACATATTTAGTTGTTTCATGACAACCATTCTGTTGTAGAGCTGGGATAATACATTTTAATTAACATGTTTTAAATAGAATGGATGGAATTTACTAAAACATTATGTGCTGCACTCAGTTTTTTGTTCAAAATACGCTACCGTTCAAAAGTTTGGGGTCACCCAGTGTCAGGAAAATTCTTCAATGGAGTCCTTACTTCTCCAAATTAACACTCAGAGTCGTCTCTCAAGTCAAAGCAAAGTTTTGCTTGCAGCAAGGAATCACATGAACAGAACACAGTCTGGACAAGAGACTGACAAAGGCGAGAAAAAGTGTAGCTTTTATACAGGCACATAAGCATGAGTTACACCTCTTGGTATGTGTTATGTCTAGTTCACTGCCGGTTAGGCCTTTGGTTCCTCTTTGCAGCACTTCATGAAAAATTACTGAGCACAGTTTCATGTGAGTTACACACCACACAGGTTCTATAGTATTACAATGAATAGGACCATCCACCCATTATCTATACACCACTTGATTCTCATTAGGGTTGCGGGGGGGCTGGAGCCTATCCCAGCCTATCTGGCACGAAGGCAGGACACACCCCGGACAGGCTGCCAGTTCATCACAGGGACACATATACAGACGAACAGCCACACTCACATTCACACCTACTGGCAATTTAGAATGAGCAATTAACCTCAGCGTATTTTTGGACTGTGGAGTACCCGGAGAAAACCCACACATGTACAGGGAGAACATGCAAACTCCATGGAGAAAGATCCCGGGAAAGCCGGGATGCGAACCGGGGATCTTCTCGCTGCAAGGTAAAAGTGCTAACCACTACACCACTGTGCAGCCCAAATAAGAGCATGTGAGAGTAGTGGAAATGCCATATTTAAAGTTTATTATTTGAACAGACACCCCCTCTAATTTTTGTTTTTAACTGAACTGCTTTAACAGTATGTGGAGGTCAATTCCATTTTTTCGCCAGTAGGTGGTGATCTGGTTCTGTTGTGGATCCATCAGAGAGACTATATCTGTAAGCTCTGCCCATGCGCAGCCCAGAAATAAATGCATGAGGCATGAGGAAGACACTAACTTGGTTCTCTCTCTGTTAATCCACAGCCATTAATTACTTCCGGTTTCACAGTGTTTCCTGGCCTGTGTAATCTTTGCTGCCGGTCCAGATTACCCCTAGGTCTGGTGCCGGTAACATAATCATAAAATACAGTAATTTTTATAACACCCAGACAATTTCATGTTTTCTATGAAAACTCACACTTTTATTCATGTTTTATTTGAGGGTTTTCTAACCATCGATTAGCCTTTCAACACCATTAGCTAACACAATGTAGCATTACAACACAGGAGTGATGGTTGCTGGAAATGTTCCTCTGTACCTCTATGGAGATATTCCATTAAAAATCAGCTGTTTCCAGCTACAATAGTCATTTACCACATTAACAATGTCTACACCGGATTTATGATTCATTTAATATTATCTTCATTGAAAAAATGCTTTTCTTTCAAAATAAGGGCATTTCTAAGAGACCTCAAGCTTTTGAAAGGTAGTGTACATTATTCACAAACTTATTGTGAATATTTTAAACACATTTTAAATCATAGAAAGACTAAGTTTCCAATAGTGAACAAAATAAAAAATATTCAGTTCTGTATTTGTAAAAAGGCTGGCTTTTGCTAATCTCTGTGTTTAGGAGGCACATGACAATTAATGTACAACAGTACAACAGTAAAGTCCAGTTACAGTTAACTATATTATTTTTTGTCTCATACTGACAGCTTTATGAGGTTATTTTGTGTGGACAAAATCTTTTTTTCCCCCCACTGGACTCAAAGTACTTTTGATGGCCATTCCACATGCCAATTACATGAAACAGGCTGAGAGACATGAAAAGCTGTACTCAAAGCAAAATCAAGGCTGTTTTGAAGAATCTAACCTTTAAAACATGTTACTTTAACACTTTGTTACCTCATTCCATTAGTATAAGTAATGGTTTTGTTGTTTTCAATTTTGTTCTACAATGTAGAAAATAATCAAAGAAGAAAGAGAAACAGAAAGTTCCAACTCTTAACTCATACTTTATACACTACCGGTCAAAAGTTTTAGAACGCCCTAATTTTTCCAGTTTTTTATTGAAATTCCAGTAGTTCAAGTCCAATTAATAGCTTGAAATGGTACAAAGGTAAGTGGTGAACTGCCAGAGATTTAAAAAAAAAAAGTTTACCCAAAACTGAAAAATAATGTACATTTCAGAATTATACAAAAAGGCCCTTTTCAGTTAACAAGAAATGGGTTAACAACTTAAAGCTGTTCTGCAGCAATGGAGGTTGATCAAGCCTTGAAAGTTGGTGCTACCAAATCCTACAGTTGTCCCAACTTTGCTTGATCACTTCCAACCTCCTCTGTCTGGATAAAAGTAGTGTTGGAACACACCCTCCAGAGCATTATTAGAACAGTGTTGTACTGCAGCAAGTAGTGTGTTGCTATAAAAATGGAGAGGAAAAGGTAATTAACAATAGAAGAGAGACAGACCATCATTACACTTCAAAATGCAGATCTTTCCTACAGAGAAATTGTGAAGAAAGTCAAGGTGTCAGTGAGTCCAGTTTTCTTTACCATCAAAAGGCTCAGAAACTGGAGGAAACTGACAGAAAGAAGTTTGGAAGAACCAAAGCCACAACAGAACCAGAAGACCAGTTTGTGAGAGTCAACAGCTTGGTGATAGGAGCTCACAGGACAACAGCTTCAATCAGCTTCATAGTGGTCGTAGGAAGAAGTCTCAGTTTAACTGTGGAGAGAAGACTTGGAGCTGCAGGTTTGACAGGTGGAGTTGCAGCAGAAAGCCATTGCTAAGACGTCAGAATAAGAAAAAGAGGCTTTCCTGGACCATGAAACACCACCAATGGACTACTGAAGACTGGAAGAAGGTGTTATGGACTGATGGATCAAAATCTGAAATCTTTGATTCATCAGTAGGATTTTTATAGCTGTCCAGTAGGAGAAATGATGGTTCAGACTCTTAACTTTATATGTGAACGTGAATCAGACTAATATGTTGCTGTAAGGTCAGCTGTCTGTATGTTTTAGTTGAATGGTAGCTGCTATATTCTTCAAAGCACCGCCTCACATACCAAACACACTATTGATCCCTGCACATCCACTGTTCTCCCTCCGTCTGAGCGCTTTGGTTTATTGTCTTTCAGTGTGAGATGTCTGACACTAAGTCACACTGCAACGTGTGAACTTCTTGCAGCCGAGTATTACAGATTGATGATGTGAGGAGAAAGAAAGGGTTCATCTTCACATCAGCACACCTTTTTGATCTCACCTGACTCTTATTTCACACCCTCGTGGGCAGTGGAAGCTCTTCTTTTTTTTTTTCTTCACATCTCCAGGGATGAGAGGAAGTGTGCTTTTAATCAGAGCCTTCTAAGACTCCCAGTGGATTGGAGCCATGTCGGGGCTCACACATCACACACTCTGCTGTGGTTTTCTCTGAGTTATGACATCAGAGCCTGACCTCTGAAGCAGCCACTCTAGACTGTGAGATATTGTCACATTGGAGAGGCAAAGGATCCAGGAGGCCGTTTGGATTTAGATAAAAACCTCCTGACTGGGGAGTCTGCATTTACTCCAGCTTAGGTCTACTTTACATCCCATTTCCAGTATTCTGTTGTATGCATTAAGGCTTCTCTACATTCAGTCATGTCATCACCTTAAAGAAAAACAATTTCCTTGTTTCACACAGAGTGTCTGAGAGAGGGATTATATTCTCGCTTACGCTCCCATTTCTTCCTGTCATTGTCAGCTGATTGACAGCGAGTAACAGTGCAGCACTGATACAAAAACACGTCGTCGCAGTGGTATAACAATTTAATAGAAACCGTGAAACAAAAACAAGACAGCAAATTGTTTGTTACCAGTCTTCACAGGTCAGCACCCGTATTTTTTTGAAGGAGGAACTTGGTTAAAGCTGATTTGCATTTGAATTCCATGTTGCCACACATCCAAATACAGTAGTGCTTCTGACTAGAGGAAGAGAGCACAGCTAAGAAAATATGTCTAGTAATAAAAAATACAAAGAAAAATGTGGCAGGAAATGCCGATGGGCTGCTGACTGTGTACCGGAGCTCCTCAAAGTGTTGCATTTTAATGTAACTCTCTTTATTCCATGCAGCCTTATCCTCGGTTTCTCCACCTACGCTGACTGTGTCCAAGCAGTAACATGAGAAATTTAAGGTATGAGACTTATGTAGATACAGGTAAAAACAAATAAACCAGAGCTTCAGAATGTGTTAGATTTTCAGAAGAAACAGCATTGTGGTGTTTTGTGCTGACCTCTGCTCTGCTGTGGTACCTGTGCTGTGCTTCATGAGATCAGCTGTCAGACAGACACTGGGTTTACTGCAGACTGTCCTCAGCTGAGAATCAACAGCACAGTTTACTAGTTTAAATGCTGCAAACTAACTTATATTCACGTTTTCTTGGGACTTAGTTGTTGAGGACATGCAAATACAGTAACTACTATTGTTTCATGGAGTCGTAAATGTATTTCTAAAGTGAATCTAACCTTGATTAGGTCATTTGAAGTTGCCTCAGTTTAATTAACCCTTATCCTACAGACTGGGGCACCTCATCAATCCATCCATTATCTATACAGCGCCTAATCCCCATTAGGGTCACTGGGGGGCTGGAGCCTATCCCAGCCGACTTAAGCATGGATTATGCTTTCCATACGAACATGACATGCAGAAATGAGACGCACGGAATCAGCACGACAGAACGCGTGTGGTTTTTATAATCCCCCTGAACTGCAGGGGGAAGTGTATCGCAAACACTCTACCACAGTACTAAACTATAGTAGAAGTTTGCCATTGTTTACACCACTTACAACATGACATTTTACCCAATAGTTGCATCTCAGCCGTTAGTTTTAATTTCACACCATGGATTTTTCATAACGCGGTTGTCACGGTGATCTCTGTTTGATGAATTGTATAAATGCCTGTATTTCTGAACTTCCGCTGCTAGGAGCTCTTGTTTTTCTGCCATGTTTTCCGTTTATTCTATTCTTTGATTTGTCAACACCCACCAGTCTTATTTTGCTTTGATTGACCACTTTTATGTTGAATTGCTACTGAGCAATAAATTCCTTTACCAGAACAGATAACATCCAGCTATTTTGTTACACCTAGCTGACACTAGAGGTTGGGTCGTAGCACAGATGTAGGAAGAGGGAGGCATAGGGACAGCCAGGTCAAGACAGACACAGACAGATGCAGAAGCAGAAGGACAGGGGCTGGAGCGGTGATCACAACACGTCCACGGTGTTCGAAAAGTTTGGAGGTGTGCAACGCGTACATTTTCCAGTTGACTATGACTGCATGAGGGGATGTGGCTGCTAAAATGACATAATTTGGATTGCAGAACAACGTGGACATGTCAGGCATAAAACAAGCTTTAGGGAAAAGGCAGGGGACACCTTGGACAGGTCACCAGTCTGTCACAGGACCACATATAGAGGCAAACAATCACAATCACACCTACAGACAATTTAGAATCACCCATTAACCGCATGTTTTTGGACTGTGGGAGGAAGCTGGCGAACCTGGAGAAAACCCACACATGCACAGGGAGAACATGCAAACTCCATGCAGAAAGATCCCAGGAAGGCTGGGATGTGAACTAGGGACCTTCTCGCTGCAAGGTGACAGTGCTAACCACTATACCACTGCGCAGCCCTGCACCTCTGGAAATGTCTTTGTAAATGTACAGGAAAACAGAAATTGCATGTAATGAATGAATGCTGTAGCTTTTATACTATAGCTATTTGTTTTTATTTAGCAGGAAGGGGAAAGTATGTCAAATGCAGTACACCACAAACACCAGCCTTTTTTCTACATATGGTCTTGTTTTGCAGGAGAATGATTTGAGGAGGTTCACTCTGTTTTTCATAGCTACAAGATGTGTTTGGCTTTAATACATCCAGAAAATAGCTCTGTAATACAACTTTGGATGACATCGGTATTGGTTTGAAAGCATCAATGACAAGCAGATTACTGAAATTTAGACACAAATAAATAAAGACATAATGATGTTTACTTGAAATGACTAAAAGCATGATGACATCACAATAAAAGGATTCAAAATAAGCTTTTAAGCACTGATGTGGATTGTAATTGGATAAAAGCCACAAATTGAATGGAAGAAAGGAGAGGTATCTATTTTTGATTTCCCCAAATTCAAATTAACTAATTTCCCCAAAATACTAATAATCTTTTCTTTCTTTAGATGATGCACATGCATAAGTTGTGATTGTTCTGTG
Source organism: Amphiprion ocellaris (assembly GCF_022539595.1). Lineage (NCBI taxonomy): Eukaryota > Metazoa > Chordata > Actinopteri > Pomacentridae > Amphiprion > Amphiprion ocellaris. Next base: position 2,037,741 of record NC_072785.1, read on the forward strand.
AAGAAATATTTCTTCTTATTCAGAAACAACCATGCTATTGTGGTTGTTATATATATAAATAATTACTCCACCAAGGAGGTGGAACCTCGGAGGAGTTATGTGACAATTGGCATTGATTTGTGTGTCTGTGTGTCTGTCTGTTAGCAACATGAGTCAAAAACAGACTAACGGATTTGGATGAGATTTTCATGGAAAGTCAGAAATGATACAAGGACCAAGTGATTAGATTTTGGGAGTGATGCAGCTTATAGTCTGGATCCATGGATTTGTTAAAGATTTCTGTATCATTGCGAGATAGCAGCATGGTGTCACTGTAACCATGACAACAAGTGAACACTACATCAGCTGCCTGTTGATGATCACATGATTGTGATCCTACGACAAATTGATCGCTGTGGTCTTATCAGGACTTATCCGTTGGAAATGATACAAGGAACAATTGATTAAATTGTGGGGGTGTTTCTGAGTCCCATCAATTCCCGCCATCTGCTGTATTTGATTATATACTGCCGTTCAAAAATGTAGGGTCACCCAGCCAGTTTTATGTTTTCCATGAAAACTCACACTTTTATTCATGTGCTAACAGAATTGATATTTTTCCAAATTTAAGGACATTTGTAAGTGATTCCAAAGTTTTGAACGGTAGTGTATGTTTGTAGGATGAGGATTAAACAAACATTAATCATATATGTAGCAGACTGCAAAACATTCAAATATGAATTGTTTCTCCGTGACAGGATTTGGGATGCCTTCCAAATCCTGACCGGCACAGCACCATTTTGCACAGGCTGCCTGTGATTTTTGCTTCATTTCAATTCACAAATCAAACAGCACAAACTCTAACTTCAGCAGGGCGCTCTGTTGGATGCATAAATAAAATAACGTGTACCAAGAGCGTTGTAAACAATACAGACGAGCACACACATATAGTATTTCACCTGGCTTTTAGTGGCTGCAACCAAATGGAAAAGAAGCAGTAAGAAAAAAAAATACTGAGAGGAACAGAGGAAGAAAAGTCTCCTCCAGCACCTGCTGCTGGTAGTAGTTGTAATTCAACATCATACCTGCCACCTCATACGCCGCCTGTTCTTGATTTACCTGGGTTTCAGGCATGCTTGCACAGCCGCAGGTTATTTTGGAAGAGACTGACAAACAATGTGGGCCTGTTGATTGACCTGCTGCCTGGTGTGTTGCCTTAGAGACACCGAAGCAGAGGATGTAGCGGCACATTAGCAGAGCAGGTCGGTGCTCCCTGTGTGGCTGCACAGGATGCATTCAGGTGTGTTAAGGAGAAGAGGATACCACCCAATTCATTGCTATGAAAGCTGTTACTGGGACATAGAGTCCAGAGTGTGGTTGTCCCTGAATTGCTGATTGCACCACGCACACATGAATGAGGTTGGATTAAATTAGCTGATTGATTTTCTAGACTCTGAAAATGTTAGTTGGCCAAACGTTAGTGGGTGAAAACAGTCTGGAAAGCATATTTATTCTTTTAGTTGAAAAAATGCTTCTTGGTCTGTGTGTGATACAATAAGCTACTTAAACATGTTGGACAGTATATGACATTATTGTGGTTGAATTTGATTTGAGAAATGTTGGACAAATGAGTGTAAGACATTCAGTTTTTTACAAGCTGGTGACCTGACGCTGCTCTCTGATAGGCTGCTTTAGACTTTCCACAAGACTGAGAACTTGCACCTCTATTGCGAAAGGATCAATATTGTTTTTATTTATTTACTTTTTTCTCAATATTGCCTCTCTCTCTCTCACACCAACCATTAACTTTGTCTCCTAACTCCTGCTCCACTCAGCAGGTGAGGCCAGTTTAATGGAACTGCTGAGGGCAGATTGGTTCAGCCACTGAAATAAAACCTAATTCAATTTTGTCTTCACAAAACTAAAGCTCAGATTCACTAATTGGTACAAACTTATAAACTTGTGTAGGCTAGCGCTGCCCTAGCTCAATGGAAAAATTATACACCAGCTTTTTCTTTAAGTGGGGAAGGAGAGTATTCACAGTTTGCATAATCCAGTTGAAATTTATTTACTTTATTAAGCAGTTGAAGATCCAGTCATTACTGAATCATATGTCAAGCAAGAGAACCAACAAGTTGTTGTACTGTCATTTTAGGTGGGTTGAATGATTCATAATGTCAATTCATGCACTGGACACATGTAATAAGACATTCCACCTAAATAGCTTTTTGGTTTTGCCTGTATGTTAAATAGTAAAGAGGGGAAAAAATTATTTGGAAAAGCTATAACATTCATAATAATACAATAAACTACCTCATTCATCACTGTTTTAGTTGGCGTACCTCAGTGTTGGGGTCTAAGTTGAGCTATAATTTTTAATTAAAAAAAAAAAATGGATTAATCATGATGTTGTGTGGTAGTTTGCCATATAATAGTCAGCTGACTGATAACAAGATACTGACATAAATTGGAGTTTATTCTAGGAGTTTCAGGAGAAATCAACTGGGTTTCTCTTGTAGGTTCTTGAAAACATTTCACCTCTCATCCAAAAAGGCCTCTTCAGTTCTAACTGACTAATGGGAAGTACCAGAATTTATAGTCACTCCGGGTCACATGGCAAATGGCCCAGAACCAACCCATTACTCACATGCCTCCATGTGTGAAAAGTTGTGAAATCAGGTGGTCCACCAATAACAACAGTTGGAGCAGCCATCTCTAAACAGAGGAGGGGTGTGATTGTTTATCACTTATCAAACACCTACAATGCAGCAATGAGGTCTCTCCAGAGAAAAATTCACCATTGTTAACATCTTGAGTCACTCCTGACTTGGCAGATTCACATCGTTGGTTGAGTGTAAACTGGTATGTTCCATCACCATTATTGCTGTTGTTGTTGGTGACCACTTGGTTTCACAACTATTCACACCTAGAGGCATGTGAGTCATGAGTCATTAATGGGCCATTAGCCATGTGACCTGGAGTGATTATATATTCTGATACTCCCCATTAGTCAGTTAGAGCTGAAGAAGCCTCTTGGATGAAGGTGAAACGTCTTCAAGAACCTACAAGAGAAGCCCAGTTGATTTCTACTGAAGCTCCTACAATTACCATGATCTGGATTACTGAGAATCTTCACAGACACAAAGGAGATAATCCTTCAGATAGGATGTGGTGTACAGCTGTTTGTTTAACAGTACTGAATTGAACTAAACAGTGTAAACAATTATCATGAGGGTGTTCGGCGGGACCTCTCAGATGATTGATGAATAACTATTCCATGCGGTCTTTTTTTTTTTTTTTTTGTTAAATTTCAGCATCAAAACATGAAATATGGATCACACAGTTGAGTCAAAAATACACAGTGAAACACTGTACTAAGCAAAAGAACAACAACAAAACACAAAATCTTCCTGGAACAAGGCAAACCTGCAAGAACAGTCTGATCCTAACAGTACTGGTGGCAGCAGTGATAATATTAATTCAAAAACTGAATACTATTCAGCCTCATTTTAACACATTACTGTCAGTTTTCAGCACCAGTTTCCACCAAGATGTAGTAGCTCAGTCTGACCACTGGCCCAAAATGAGAGCTCAGCTCATCATTGTTCCTGAGACAGCCCGGTTCAGCTGCAGCACTGAGCGGTCTGTCACTTGCATTTTTATGAAACTTAGAAAATACACAGTCACAATAATTAGACTTGAAGCTTTAAAAGTGTACATGCAGCACAAGTATACACCAATCACCCACAACATTAAAACCACTGACAGGTAAAAGTGAATAAACTAGATTCTGGACTAGACTGTCACGCAGAGATGGAAGATGATTTAACCAACAGTTTCTGTTTTGTAAAACTGGTATTTTGTTTGTGAAAATGCAAAGAAAATAACGGGAGGATTTTACGCTCTCTTTTTTTTGCATCTGGACCACATTAAAAATCGAATCCAAATCAAAATCCAGCGACCTTAGGTAGGTCAAATCTGGAATAGATTGCCGTACAAAGGCTAAAGACTCTTTAAAAGGAACTCCACCAAGGAACGAGGCGGAGTTATGTGACGATCGGCGTACGTTTGTCTGTCTGTGCACAACATTACTCAAGAACAGACAGATTTGGATGAAATTTTCAGGGAAAGTCAGAAATGAGACAAGGACCAAATGATTAGATTTTGGCAGGGATGCGGCTTATAGTCTGGATCCACAGATAAAAAGATGTCAGCGCGTTTCTTTGCATCTGGGCCACTTTAGACCAGGTCCAGATCAAAACCCTCTATACTTAGATGGGTTGAATGTGGAGTAGATCATATTTTACATTACAAACCCGATCCATGAAGGCCCCATCCAGCAGCCCAGTTGATGTCCCAGAACCAGACATAACAGGACATCCATAGAGGTCCCATGTTTATGCAACAATGACCAGAGCTGTTTTGGCAGCAGGTGCAGGTAGTTTTAATGTTGTGGCTCATCGGTGTAAATAAACTCTTACATCATCTGTACAGAAAGCTGGATTAAAATAAAGCACATCTGTTCTGTTAGACATGAGTGAGATGGACACTTTGTGTGTAGACATTGTGACTGTCAGTACATCAGTGTCTGCCATCAGAAAAACATCCACAGCTTAATTGTAGGTAATGTGAATTTCCTAGGACGATGCTGGAAGTCTGAAGGGCCATCTCAGAACTGTAGCTATGAAAAATACATGTAATTCAAGAAAATTGTATTCCTCTAAATACATACAATTGTAGCAAAACACAGAGATGAAAAAGCTCCACTTTTGCAGAGAAATAAACAGTATATTTATAATTTTAATTAGCTGTAGTGTTGTTTTGACATTTTCATAACAGCCTGTGCATTTCCCAAGTCTAAGCTTGATACTACTATACAGGCATGTAGGAGTGCCACAGATTACTGTGTGATTATTTTTAGTAAGCACAGTTTTGCTCTTTCTGTACATTGCTGGGGTTTGTAACAGCATGCCTGCCTTCTCCCACCATCAGAAATAAAAGCGGCAATGTGCTTCCTCCTCCTGCACCTGCAGCTCACTGAGGTTTGCAAATTCTGAAGGCATCAAAACATCCTCTCTCTGTTTTCTCCTTTCTCGTTCTGTCTTCCTCGCCCTGACCATGTCTCACTCTCGCTCCCCTCATCCTTGCTACATCACCCCTCCTGCCTCATAGTCAGAGACAGATAATCAATACCTGCGGCTCGGCGTTCCAAGTCCTATTGACTTTGTTTTTCAGGAAGACTCCATAAAGAGTCATTGGGGAGATTCTGTCACTGCTTGTTCCACCCCCCTGGCATTAAAACCTCCTTCTTCCCCACCAAAGGCAAGAAGTTGTGGACGAGCTCTCTCTGCCTGTGTGACTACTGGAATACCAAATGACAGTGAATGGAGATGGCAGGGCCACTTTCCATCTGTAAGACAGACAAGGTTCAACACCCTGTGATGAGAATACAAACAACACCCAGGGTCCTTTAGAGATTGAAACTGTACTCATGTGGCTTTTGGAGGGCAGGGTGTGTAGATGCTTTTCCATGATATGCTGCTGGGTGGATCATGCGACCACAAAATATCTGCAAGGGTTGATGGGGTTATTGATCGATACCGAGGCACAGCAACTGGTGCTGAGCTTCCTGTCCATCACCTTGAGGATTGCCAGATTTGTGTTGCGGGGTCATTAATGCTCATAGCATGTGCTTCCAAACTTGACAGATCTTGTTCCTCAGTGCCACAGAGAAAAAACCATCAGTGACCTATATGCTGTTGCACTGGGTGACATGTTCTTTGATTACGGTGAACAGATACACTAGTTTATTTTGTGTCAGTTCACTGTCCTGCTGCCCTAAATGCTCACTAGAGTAGAATGTGTATAAAGCCACAGCTGGAACTAGTCCCCAGCAAATGCACCTCATCCTGCAGCTTGCTGAGGAACATTTGGTAAAAACTGCAGTGATCATCTGTTTTAGGAAATCCCTAAACCTTGTTTAAAAATCAAACTACTGCATATATTTTCTAGTTACAGTGTGACAGGCAGTTTTATTGTGCATATGGTGCAGGGACCTTGGACTCAAGTTACAGTTAGCTTTTAATACTGAGCAATCTGAAAGGATATACTGTTGACAATCTTAGTTTGACATGAGAGCGGACTTTCAGTGGCATCAAACATATCAGGTCATTAAATAGATTAACTAGACAAGCACTCAGAGAGCACAGTACTTCACCAAGGCTGTTCATTACCCCATATGGCATTGTCAGAAATGCAGCGTTTTTTTAATAATGTAGCATTTGTTTATTAGTTATTGATGATCAGAAATCAAAGCAACATAGAACGAGGCCATTTAATAAAGATGTACCCACAAACACAAGAAGACCTTGCGCTGAGCACAGGCGTGTGTTCTGCATGTGTACATTAAGTATGGATACCCAATCGTGTGACCTAAATATGTAGCAGGCGGAGGGAATTGATGGGACTCAGAAACACCCCCACAATTTAATCAATTGTTCCTTGTCTTATTTCTGGCTGTTAAGTCCCAATAAGTCCGCAGCGGTTGATTTATAGTAGGATCACAATCATGTGATCATCAGCAGGCAGCTGATGTAGTGTTCACTTGTTGTCATAGTTACAGTGACGCCGTGCCGTTATCTCACAATGATACAGAAATCTTTAACAAATCCATGGATCCAGACTGTAAGCTGCATCACTGCCAAAATCTTATGAGGTGGTCCTTTTGTCATTTCTGAAAATTTCATCCAAATTTGTTTTTGAGTAATATTGCTAACAGACAGACAAACCAACGGTGATCCTCACATAACTCCGCCACGTTCCTTGGCGGAGTCATAATAGCACTGTCCAGTCTTTCCTACTTCACCTGAACTCAGCAAAGTTGTGATTGGTTGTCATAGGAAAAAGCTCATATGCGTCTTTGAGGTGTAAGTTATTCTGTAAACAGTAGACCACATGGAAGACGAAGAATAGCAGCAATCACACAGACATCCTGAAAGAAGCATCATTTTGAACTCACCCAGTGAGTTCAATAATTACTGTTTCAATGATGCAAATGCAAATAGTTACTGGTTATGTAAGTTAATCATTAGAGTTCTGTCCCTGGTGCTGTGTCAGCGATCTGTTTAATCTCTTAACTGACTCACTACGCAGCAGTTTCCTGTGCTGAAGTGAGAGACAAGTTTTCTCTGCTATACTTACATTGTTTTTCTGGTTAATTGAGTTTAAGTTGTTTTCACTTCATACACCGATGAATTTGTCAACTATTATAGCTAAACGTACAGCATGGTTCATTTTATGATGTTCTTGCTGAAGTTATCATTCCTACAGTGCGTGAGTTTGGTTAGAACAACACATTTAAAAATAATTCTTGACTAACATCTGGCAGTACATCATCAGATTTATCAATAAATGTTGTGACTTAAGAGGAGGCAGCTCTCATCTTCCTTCTTTTGATGCTTTAATTTCAGAAAGTACGACTACTGTGTCTGTGTGCTACAAACAACCATCTGGAAACATGTTGGTGTCTGCAATGATGGGAGCGTGTAACGATCAATATAGATTATCCAGCTGGTTAAAGTGTCGAAGTAGTGCAGATATGAAAACCAAAAAATAAGCTGTGAAAACAACATGCAGAGATTCCTGAGATTAGCCTTGAGTGGAAGTGACAGACTTTGTATCTATGCAGTCATATGCACAGCTAATTATGTGATCACATCGGATTGTTAATCATAATTCTGTCCCAAAATGTCACCATATAATCTTATGACCAGATCGAACACCCCTAGTAGTACTTTACCTACCTGGAGCAGTAAACATCATTCCTTCAATCATTATTTGGTTACATTAGTGTGGTGGGGGGCTGCACAGTGTGTAGTGGTTAGCACTTTCGCCTTGCAGCTAGAAGATCCCTGGTTCACGTCCCGGCTTTCCCGGGATCTTTCTGCATGGAGTTTGCATGTTCTCCCTGTCCATGCGTGGGTTTTCTCCGGGTACTCCGGCTTCCTCCCACAGTCCAAAAATATGCTGAGGTTAATTGATCATTCTAAATTGCCCGTAGGTGTGAATGTGTGAGTGCTTGTTTGTCTCTGTATGTAGCCCTGTGACAGACTGGTGACCTGTCTAGGGTGTCCCCTGCCTTCGCCCGAGTCAGCTGGGATAGACTCCAGCCCCCCCCATGACCCTAGTGAGGATTAAGCGGTGTATAGATAATGGATGGATGGATGGATAGTGTGGTGGGACTTTGTTTCAAACCCAATTGTTCATTTGCTTTTATTTGCAAAAATCTAAACTGATCTCAGAAGTAAGAAAACTAAGTCAGTAAAACTAACTGAGGAAACTTGAATGTACTAAAGAACTGACCTTTCTTTTTTTTTAAATTCTTTTTATTCCATAAAGAAATCAGCAGATACACAAGTTCTTCCAAACACACATTGCAAATTGTTTTTCAGTTTTGTAAACAAACAGACATACGGAACGAGTATGTAAAAATAGACGTATTAGTCAACTTATGTTATCCCATTTAAAGTCTGATCTATATGGGCTGATAAACTCAATCCAACCATTCCAACATTTATCAAACATATCTGTTTTGAGTCTCAGAGCAAATGTTAATTTCTCCATTACAAAAATATCATGCACCACATTGTACCAGTCTTCTATTGAGGGTGGCTCCTGACAGCCATTTTTTGTAACGGCTTTTTTGCAGGCAACTAGCGAAATTCTATACAAGTATGTCTCAGGGTAACCAATGAGTTGTGGTGGCATCTTACCCAAGTACATGACCTGAAAACAAAGACCAGTCTTGACTCTTAAAAACTTCTCCATGCTATCTCTGATCATCTTCCAGAAGCTATGAATCCTAGGGCACCCCCAAAACACATGAAAATGGTCTGCCCCCAAATTTCCACATCCTCCTCAGCAAGGAGCCTGCCTCTCCCTGAATTGTTTCTGAGCTGGTGTTATAAAGAATCTGACGATCATTTTTCCAGTTAAACTCTCTCCAAGACAGTGAACTGGTTGTTTTCCATTGCTTGTCATTCAGATCTTCCCATTCCTCCACTGACATGATAAAGTTTCCCTCTCTTTCCCGTTTTTCCTTTATGCGGGATGTATTCACCCCATTTAACTCTTGGAGACCCTTATATAATTTGGAGATTGTTCTGAGGTGTGTGTCTGCCCTATAAGCTGAGACAAACACTCCTAATATACTAGGTCTTTTTTCCAGGTTTGCTTTAATTAGTTTTTTGTCAATATGGTGTCTCACTTGTAGGAACCTAAAGAAATCCTGCCTGGCTAAGCCGTACTGCTAATTCAATTCTTGGAAGCTTTTAAGTGAAGAGGTGTCCCAAGTAATCAAAATCCAGATATAAACTAAGACCATGCTCCTGCCATGATTTGAAAGCTACATTGAGCCTATTTGGAGAACTGAACTTTCTGACACAATAAGGATTATTACTTTATTCAATTCAATTCAATTCAATTCAATTCAATTCAATTCAATTTTATTTATATAGTGCCAATTACAGTCAAACTGTCTTGAGACAATTTACAGAACCCATATGCCTGAACCCCCAGAGCAAGCCAAAAGGTGACAGTGGCAGGAAAACACCCTTTTAACAGGGAAAAAAACCTCGAGCAGAACACGGCTCTTTATGTGGGGGAACCCATCTGCCTGCTGGCTGGGTGGGTTGAGAGGGACAGAAGAGGTAGAGAGATAGAGATAGAGGGATAGAGGTAGAGGGGAAGAGGTAGAGGGTTACAGCTGGTGGGAGAACAACCACACATCTGAAGCATCCACCTCTGGGACCAGGGACACTCAGAGAAAGGACACAGGGAGAAACAGAGTGAGTGTAACGCAATAATGGTATATATAGTAAATACATAGGTAGTTAGAGAAGGGCTCAGTGCATCAAGAGGGGTCCTCCAGCAGCCTAGGCCTGTAGCAGCAGAACTAGGGGCAAACTAAAGGACGTCAAGAGGGGAAGTCAGTTGTGCAAATGAAAACACCAGCTCACCCCGTCAAGGTCCCCCAGTCAGCCCTAACTATAAGCTTTGTCAAAAAGGAAGGTTTTAAGCCTGGTCTTAAAAATAGAGAGGGTGTCCACCTCCAGAACCCAAACTGGGAGTTGGTTCCACAGGAGAGGAGCTGATAACTGAAGGCTCTGCCTCCCATTCTACTTTTAGAGATTCTAGGAACAACAAGTAAGCCTGCAATTTGAGAGTGAAGAGTTCTGCTAGGATAATATGGTACTATCAGGTCTTTAAGATATGATGGAGATTGGTGGTTAAGAGCTTTATATGTCAGAAGAAGGATTTTGAATTCTATTCTAGATTTAACAGGAAGCCAATGAAGAGAAACCAATATAGGAGAAATATGATCTCTCTTGCTAACTCCCGTCAGTACTCTGGCTGCAGCATTTTGGATCAGCTGTAGATGTTTCAGAGAGCTATTGGGACAACCTGATAATAAGGAATTACAGTAGTCAAGCCTAGAAGTAACAAATGCATGGACTAGTTTTTCTGCATCACTCTGAGACAGGATGTTCCTGATTTTTACAATATTTGTCAGGTGGAAAAAGGAAGTCCTACAGATTTGTTTTATGTGTGAGTTAAAGGACATGTCCTGGTCAAAGATAACTCCGAGGTTCCTCACAGTAGTACTGGAGGCCAATGTAATGCCATCCAGAGTAACTATATGCTTTGAAAGCGAGTTTCTAAGATGTTTGGGGCCAAATACAATGACTTCAGTCTGGTCTGAATTTAGTAGTAGGAAATTATAGGTCATCCAGGTCTTTATGTCCTTAAGACAATCTTGCAGTCTAGCTAGCTGATTAGTTTCATCTGGCTTCATAGATAAATACAATTGAGTGTCGTCAGCATAACAATGGAAATTAATACAGTGCTTCCTAATAATATTGCCTAAGGGAAGCATGTATAATGTGAACAGTATTGGTCCTAAGACAGAACCCTGAGGAACTCCATGATTAACCCTAGTATGCTCAGAAGAGTCATTGTTGACATGCACAAACTGGAACCTGTCTGATAAGTAGGATTTAAACCAGTCCAGTGCTGTCCCTTTAATGCCAATAGAATGTTCTAGTCGCTGTAATAAACGTTTGTGGTCGATTGTATTGAATGCTGCACTAAGGTCCAATAAAATAAGTATAGAGACCAGTCCATTATCTGACGCTATGAGGAGGTCATTAGTAACATTCACCAGAGCTGTTTCTGTGCTATGATGCACTCTGAAGCCTGACTGAAACTCTTCAAACAAGCTATTCCTTTGTAAATGTTCACCTAATTGATTTGCAACTGCTCTTTCCAGAATTTTGGAGAGAAATGGGAGGTTGGAAATTGGTCTATAGTTGGCTAAAACATCTGGATCTAGAGTGGGCTTTTTAAGTAAAGGTCTGATTACAGCAACCTTAAAAGCCTGTGGTACATAGCCTGTTGCTAGAGAGAGATTAATCAGATCTAACATTGAGGAATTATGGAGCCAAGGATATCACTATGACCCATTTGAGGCTGATTTATGTTATGTCTGTTCCTGGTTTTAACAATAGGTTCATGGATTCCCTGCAACCCTACTGTAAAACAGTTTCTTTGCACTGAAATAAGGTATTTTTACTTTTTTAATGATGCCTTCTTCAGTTTTAGCACTTATTTAAGGAGAAAAGAAAGGGTTCACTATAACTGAAAAGAAAGGTTTCACCATCACTTTCTCTTTTGAACTAACCCTCTGCTTCCAGCTCCTAATTGAGTCCTTTACTCATCTTCAACCTCCTCCTGAAGTCAGACACTGCTCCAGTGTCATTTAACTACCTGTGGTCATTAGGGTGGTTGCAGGGGTTGCATTCACATTGCAGCATAAAGGGCACACAGCTTCCTTCCTGTCTTGGCACTGAACACTGGCACTGGAAGTCACGAAGCGCGGAATCTTCCAATATAGATGTAACTGGTTGGGATACTGGAGTGTTACGGTATGCTAGATGATGTACTCTTTAACTACAAAGGAGGCCTGTGCAGCGCTGACGCAAGCAGATGTGGTCACAGAGGACACAGACGAGATGATTGCCAGCAGCCTACACATCTTCTCTGGTGAACATGTGGGATAATCCCATTAAAAGAAGGCCACAGCTCGTAGCTGTCACGATGACTGCAGGACCAGGTGACAAAGCTCTGAGGATAAGAGAGGATCATGTTAATGTGTTTTAGAACAAGATGCAAAGGATAGACAGAGTGGAAGCCTTTGAAGGATACTCACCTAAAACACAGCACATGCTTTGTTAGCAAGAAGAGTGGGCGTGTGCTTACAGGAGTGGAGTGTTGGGCGTGTCGGATGTGGTGTACTATTGAAGGCTCCTGCTGTCAGTCAAACAGCTGGTGGAACTCTTCATGGTGATGTGTGCTTCAGGAGATCAGTTTTGACTACATCTATTAATCATCAATCAAACCTTATTTTCCTGTGCTGCCATCTCTTAATTTCACCCTGAGAGCTCATGCATAATATTTATGCAGACAGAGTGGATTTCTCTCGTGACAACTCACACTTTAGCATAGCTGTGCATGACGCAGTCTGGCACACAGTGTTATTGTATGCATGTCTGAGGACTGCTCTGCTTTAACACATTAAAGCCTCACAGTCAAAACAGAAGTAGCAGACAAAGTTTGTGCGGTATTATATTTATATTTTTGAGTCAGGTTTGAATGACCCTGTTTCAGTTTGCCTTCCTCCACATCAGAGGACTGGTGAGAATTTGCTTATTGCATCTGATAAAACATTACTCTATATTGCTTGAAACCTGTGAGGCTCAAAAGTCTGGTTATGAGCTTCCATAAGCCCTGATGGCATTAGGTTTTGCCTTTGTTGGCAAGCTAGAGGAGAATGGAGAGAAGACTGCAATGCACACCAGGCAATATATAGATTCCAAAAATATACAGCATATATTTAAGCTCACTGTACGTGGGAATAATAATACTGTAGGATATATGAGAAAATGATTACTTATTTGGGCTTCCAAGTCCCAGAGATGCACACTGGGTAAGGAATCTATATAGTAATATCTTTTTATTAATGCACTGAACAGAATTCCATTAATGCTAAATCTTTTCTAGCTGATTGGAAAATAAGACAATTTCTGAAGTTTAGTTTTCTCTCTTTCTCTGCTTTTCAATACTGAAGGAGCTGCCAGCCTGAAATGGATCTGTTTTTATCAACAGCTCTCTCTTGCAGAACTAAATCAGTAGTTAATCATTCAGTCTCCTGAGATATAGACTTGGCGGGTACAAAACACAGTCCCATACCATCCCAGTGTATTGACCAGGGAGCATTGAGCTGAGTCAAGACATCAGGGAGATGCATTACACTCTTGATTCCAGAACATCTTCAAGTGTTGATTTACCAGTAAACCATGTATAAAGCAGGATAATGGTTAATAAATGTGTGATTGCAGTACTAGTCAAAGGTTTGGTCAAATGATGACATCCAAACTATAAAATAATGCATGAAATTATGTAGTAAATTTTTAAAAATGCAAACAAACCTAAGTATGTTTTGAATTTTAGATTCTTCAACAGCTTTGCACACTTTTCATTCTCTCAGCCACCTTCATGAGGTTTTGACCTTGAGTTTCCCCAACATGACTAAATACTTTCTCACATAAATTGAGCACTTGTTGGCTGCTTTGATTCACTCTGTGATCCAACTCATTCCGAACAATTTGATTTGTGTTTAGGTTAGGTGACTGTGGAGGACAGGACCTGTACTATGAAGCAAGTTCAACATTTTCACCAACTGACTTCACTAATCCTAACAAGCAGTCACACAAAGGTGGTTGTCATCTCACTGAGTCAACCCAGGATTTCTGAGTCCAGCTATGAGCATCCTCATATGAAAGGGGCTGTGTTGGCACCAGATGACCAATCACCAACATGGACAGGTGTCGAACAAACCATAATCCAAAACTATAATATGGTGCAAAAGCAGCACAGCGGCTGTAGCTTAAACAGGCAGAAAAGTTTTTGAATTCTTAAGTTAAAAGTTAATGTCACTGCTCTATCAATAAATGTATTGCTTAGATGCAGTCTTTTTATGTTGCGGTCTTAAACAGTCTTGGTTACAAATATGGAACAAATATAAAAACAGACTGTTGAGGTTGTTATTAGCAATTCCATTAATACAAGGCTTAAGTGCTTTATTGGCATCCGTTTAATAACTCTATCCTAATACAAAAGGTCTACATAACAATAAGATGGCTTTCAGTTGGTTGCAGTCAACAGGAAAATAAAAAAGATAAAATCAAGACAAACTTTCCTCCACTGAGAAGCTATATTTCTTATATCTGTGCTCGTCAGACAAAGAAAAGGGTACAGATGGTCTCTAAAAACTCCTGTCTTCCTAAGCGAGCCTTGCACAGGCCTTAAGTCATCTGATGCAACACTCCATCAACCCGTTTCTTGCTTAAATAGCCATTTCACAACCAGGAGGTGTATTTTGGCAGCAAACAGTTCCACTAAGAGCAAACCAGAAGGGATGGCTTGTCACTGCACGATGTTGTGCAAATCCGTCATCATGGCAAACAGTGGCTGCTTTGAAGAATCTAAACCTACCTACATAGTAGTTCAAGATATACACTACTGTTCAAAAGTTTGGGGTCACTTACAAATCTCCTTATTTTTGAAAGAAAAGCAGTTTTTTTTCAATGACGATAACGTTAATTAAACCAGAAGTCCAGTCTAGACATTGTTAATGTGGTAAATGACTATTGTAGCTGGAAACAGCTGATTTTTAATGGAATATCTCCATAGAGGTACAGAGGAACATTTCCAGCAACCATCACTCTGTGTTCTAATGCTACATTGTATTAGCTAATGGTGTTGAAAGGTTCATTGATGATTAGAAAACCCTTGTGCAGTTATGTTAGCACATGGATAAAAGTGCGAGTCTTCATGAAAAATATGAAATTGTTTGGCTGACCCCAAACTTTTGAATGGTAGTGTAATTGAAAAGAAAACAGTTGTTCCAGCAGGTTTAAATACATTTAAATGCTTTATCATTGATTTCAGAGTTCATCAAGAAATGTGGAGCTTGAAGGAAATTGCCTAGATTCTTGTCTTTGTCTCAGTGTCTCGGTGTTGGATTTCATGTTTTGCAGAGGCTAGGTGGTATTTAAGTGGCACTACAAGAAAAACTGATTAGACTGAAGACTTTGCATTTCTTGTGAAATCCAGGGACATACTTATTTAACTGGGGAGACATTATTATGAAATAACTATTTTTCGGGAATGCTAAATATTATTTTATTTTCCCCAAGTCATAAAGAGAGAGCCAAATACACTTTAAAGTGTTGCCTGATGTGAAATGACTTAAGGTTGCTGAGTCTCTAAACTAACCTCCCCTTGGCTGCTACCAGGATTACACACAAACTTCAATTTCGGTGAGTGTTGAACCATTTCGTGCCACGCAAGCTGGGGCAGAGTGGAGCGACCACATCAGAGCTACTTTAATAAATCTTCTCTGACTTCTCCTGAGTCATTGGCCAAGGACACGAGTCTTCAGTCTTTCACAGATGAAGGATAATCTGTGCAGCCACCAGCACCTGAGTGCTGGCCACTGTGACCTTCCCTTCAGGCACATGTCCAAGTGAGAGAATATTCAAAAATATTGAGGTGAATAAAGTTGGACAAGGCAGTAACTTAGTGTACAAGAAACACAGTGACAGGATTTTTGGTTTATTTCTTTTATTTCAAAGTTTGTCTTCATGAAAATATAAATGCTGTTATAAGTATCTAAACATGGTTGAAGACCATGTTCCCTGCCACACTGCAGACATTGCTCAGGAATGGTTTGAGGAATATGATAAAGAGTTCAAGATGTTGATTCGGCCTCCAAATTCAGACCTCAGTCCCATCAAGCATCCATGAGAAATATTCTGGTGGCACTTGGGGGGCCTCCACAATATTAGACAGGTGGTGTTAATGCTGTAGCTAACTGGTGTAGCTAAATGGACCACAGGTGTATTGTGAGAACTGGACATGTGACTCAAAGATGGCGTTCACTTACTCAAACACCTTCTGAGTTTCTATATTTACTGGATTTGCTTTGGCTTTTTCACATGAACATCAGTGTTCTTGCTCAGCTCATTGACTTTAAACTGGGACAAGATCACATGAAGTAAAGTCACTTCTCCTGAGTCTGGGAAGGTTTTACCAGAGATTTTTATTTATTTATTTTTATTAACAGTATGAGTGACCACTGGTATATATCAGCAGCAAAGCTAAGTACTGCATACTGCTCTTTGAATGTGTCTATGCCAAGTACAGCCTCTCAGCATAACTCCACACTCTTAGTCCTGTTCACACAGACTATCTCATCATCTTGAGAAGAAGTAGTTAAACTGTGGTAAAGTGTAAAGTGATGCATTTCCTTTACCACCTGAGCCTTCCTACAGTTATGCTGCTATAGGCCTGACTTCCCATGATGCACTGAGCACTTCTCTTTTACTCTGTGTTTTTGTCCTACATGTCTGTGATCTGCAGTTGCTTTCCTCACCAACCTCCAAAGTGTTTATTGTTCTGTTATGGGTTGTTTGTCTGTTCTCCATCTGAAGTCCTGTTCTCTCTCCCTTTTACCCTTACCCCATACAGTCAAGCAGATGTCCTCCGTTCCTGTGCCTGGTTCTAACTGAGTTATTTTTTTTTCATCTTGTTCAAGGGGAGTGTTTTTTTTTTCTCCCCACTGTTGCAAAATGATCCCCAAAGGACTCCAAATGACTTTTTGGCTTTACTAGGTTTCTCTTTATATGTACAGTATACAGTCACTCAAAAGGGCAAACGTGGTAGTTAATTCACTACATGGATTTGATCTCATAACTTGTCCTCACAAGGACAGGATGTGCTCACTTTATTTTGTTCACTTTTCTCATCTCACCAGTAGCACTCAATGCTCGCCAGGAAAGTCTTATGAGAGTGTTTCTCGCTTAAGACTGCATTCTCACACCATGCCAAGCAGAGGTCAAGCGAATCCTGCAGAGTCAGGAGACAGTGGTGTAACACCAACAACCTTCCCATCGTATCAGACTTGCCCTCCAATAGGCCATCGACCCTCCCTCAGGCTCCATTATTTTTCCCCTCTGAAATAATGGATCAAGAACCTCCTGTAGAGGGAACAGATGGTCAGAGCTGAGCATAACCCAAGGCCTTTCTACCCACGGCTGCTTTCCTTTTCCTAGTTTGTAATTATCCCTTAAGGGGGAGCAACCCAAAGTGGCTTTCCAGCTTTCAGCTTTTGGCCAGAGCTTCAGCTTTAGCTCCAGACTGAAAGAGAAGGATGCCATGGCACAGATTGTGGAGTCACTGTGGCATACAGAGAAGTTTAGCTGAGCTGTGTGGTTTGAGTAGATAAAATCCCTGAGATGGAGAAAAGAAACAGTGTAAAAATCATGTGCAATTAAGATTTAAAAAAAAGAAGGCACACACTCTCAGTATAGACTGCAATCAGGTAACACAACAGACTCAGTGGAAACCAAGAAATCACACAGTGGGGCAGAAATAGTGATATATAGATATAGTTTTATTATGGAGATGTCACATAAATTTTAATGGACCACCAGGGTTGACATGATTACCGAAGCAAGAGAGGGGGAAACAGAGTTTGGGTTAAAACACTGCTTTATGTTATCATTTTTGATGCTGTGCATCCTAGAGCGAGTTACGAGGAATTTAAGCATTTATTAGATAAGAAGTCACTTGAGCACAGCAGCAGAGCAGAGCCCACACACACACAGAAAGAAAAGTAAAATACCACCAGTTGTGTTCCTGGATAAGTCATGAGGCACCAAACAACGAGAGCTAGGCTCATTGTGATTCTTCCAGAAGAAACAACAAAATGCAATAAGTGACCTTGAGCACACGAGGACCTTGCAGGGAGGCGAGCCAGAGGAAGATCTGAAATGGAAAAATTCAATTTGTGCAGAGCAAACCCTCACTGTGTGACAATCCACATGATGCCAGGATGTGGCCAGGATGTGAGAGACGAGGCAAGCAGTAGGAAGCCTCCTCATACGCTCTTTCATAGTTTATTTGTAATGACATCTGGCAGGGTAGAAGGAGCCGTTACTTAATTTTTTAATCTTTTCCATCATAACACACTTTCACAATGCTGCCATGGGAAACATCATTTGCTTGTTTTCATCTTCCATCAACAGGTCATTAACAGTCTGGTCTCATCCCTCACTGTTGTCTGCCCTGTTGTCACTTGTTTATCCTAATCTTACACAACAATATAAGAAAAGGATTGACTCTCACTTATACTGTAGGAACCTTTATAATGCTGAACATTCAAGTTTAATAAAAAGGCACCTGAAATGGATTCTACTGCTGCAATATATGTTGCATAACACAGGCTGTTGTACCATATATAGTGTTTTATGACTCCACCAAGGAACACAGCGGAGTTATGTGACGATCGGCGTACGTTTGTCTGTCCGTCTGTTATTCCAACTGTGCACAACATTACTCAAAAATGAACAAACAGATTTGAATGAAATTTTCAGGGAAGATCAGAAATGACACAAGGACCAAGTGATTAGATTTTGGCAGTGATGCAGCTTATAGTCTGGATCCACGGATTTGTTCAAGATTTATGTATCATTGTGAGATAGTGGCACAGCATCACTGTAACCATGACAACAAGTGAACACTACGTCAGCTGCCTGCTGATGATCGCATAATTGCAATTCTACTACAAATCCATCTGCAGACTTATCAGGACTTATCCATCAGAATTGATACAAGGATCAATTGATTAAATTGTGAGGGTGTTTCTGAGTCCCATTAATTCCTGCCGCCCTCTACATTTCTGTATCCGTACATTATGTACACATGCATAACACAAACCTGTGCTCAGCGCAAGGTTATTTTGTTTGTGAGTACATCTATATTAAATGGTCACATTTCATGTTGCCATGATTTCTGATCATCAATAACTAATTAACAAATGCTGCATTTCTTAAAAAAAAAAAAAAACGCTGCATATCTGCTGCTATGCTGAGGAATGAACAGCCTTGGCAGAGTACTGCGCTCTCTGAGTGGATTTCTTACATTGTAAATGTTTCTAAATTTGTTCTGTTCTCTTAAAGATTAGATCTTATAATAAATGCTTCTGTTACAAGCTGTTTGATTTTTTTCAGTGCTCTTGAAACATTATAATGCATTTTAAATATCAATGTTTTGTATGTATGTTCACGTCATCATAATTAATATAATTAATAATAAGGAAGTAAATAAAAATTTACTTCCTTTTGAATTATGATGACGATACCCATGAATACTTTTTGCAAGGAGCTAACTTTCCACACGGTACTCATTCATTAAATGTAACAGCTGCTCAGATGAACCCTTCAACCAAAACAAAAGCACAGTTTTTACATTTTTTTTTTTTTGTTCAAAGCACAATAAACACTGGTAATTTGCATTTTCTTTCTCAATTCAAAGCAGAAATTAGCTGACCTGAGACTGTAAAATTCATTTGGCTTTGAAAAGATGTAAATTTTGTTCTGTCTCTCATAACTTTTGCCAGATATTCACATGTAGGTTTGTAGGAACCAATAATACCGAATTGACACGAGGACGGCTTTGGTTCAGAATGTAAAATAAACCATCTTTTCCCCAGCATATTCTTTTAAATGTTGGCACTCCATGTTACATCATGCTCCTCCTGAAGGGATTGGATGCTACTGAATGACCAACATTTAAACAGTGGGATATTTAATTACTGTAATTCATTTCAGGTGACTACCTCATGAAGCTCATCCAGAGAATGCCAAGAGTGTGCAAAGCAGTAATCAAAGCAATGGGTGGCTATTTTGAAGAATCTAAAATATAAAACATGTTTTGACTAATTTCACACCTTTTTTGTTTGCTACATAATTCCAGATGTGTTCATTCATAGTTCTGATGCCTTCAGTGAGAATCTAAAATGTAGATAGTCATGAAAATAAAGAAAACATTAAATGAGAAGGTGTGTCCAAACTTTTGACTGGTAGTGTATTTAACTGCCCACCAGCTCTGTCACCAGGTTATTGCCTTTCATACACAGTACAGTCAGCAACGTTCCACAGGGATCACTTTCAGATACTGGGTTTGTTCCCTGAAAATCTTATTCTTTTAGGCAATAACATCATCCATCCATCCATCATCTATACACCATTTAATTCTCTGTAGGATCACTGGGGGTCTGGAGTCTATCCCAGCTGACTGAGGGTGAAGACAGGGGACACCTGGACAGGTCACCAGTCTATCACAGGGCTGCATATACGGACAAATAACCATGCTCACATTCACACCGATAGACAGTTTAGAATCACCAATGAAACTCAGCATGTCTTTGGACAGTGGGAGGAAGCTGGAGTATCCGGTGAAAACAACACATGCACAGTGAGAACATGCAAACTCCTTGCAGAAAGATCCCAGGCATGGATGCGAACCGGGGATCTTCTAGCTGTGCTAACAATGCTAACCACTAAGCAACCGTGCCACCTGCAATAACATGATTTAATGAGAAGTACAAAACCACTTTTCAGAATGATATAGCTATCTCTACCTTCATCATTCAAATGCAGTCCAAGTGGCAATCGTAAATCATTTAATTATATGGTTCTGAGGATCTAAAACTGAGATCTATCTGGCTGGAGTGACATCTACCATTTAAAAACAGAAACATAATTAAAATTAATAAAGTGACTGACAGTAAAAGAGACTGATAATTATAGAGTTTCCTGATGAGGACCAGATAAAGTGCCTTGAGGTTAAAAAAAGAAAAATTCTCAGAGAGATCATGAGTGATACATTTTAAGTTATTTCTCAGCAGTTTGTGAAGAAAACAATTTCTTTCATGTGTACTTTAATATCATGGATTTATTTTGAATGTGTGCCTGTCAAAACAAGTAGTTTCCACAGAAAGAGACTATATGCTGTCAGCAGCAGTGAGCTGTGAAACGTACGGATCTTATACTAAAGCTTCCCAAATTACAAGTGACAGCAAGGCACAACTTGATTCCCCTGGATTGTTTGAGTGGAGTTTAAACTGCAAATCTGCATATGTGTGTGTGTGTGTGTGTGTGTGTGTGTGTGTGTGTGTCTGTGTGTGTGTGTGTGTGTGTGAGAGAATTTCACCAGGAGCTTTCATGCCTCAGGATGTCAGCGAACCAATTAATCTAGCCCATAATAGACTGTGTGATTGTGAATTATTTTGCTGATTGGAAGGTTCATGCGGCAGCGGTTAATTAGCTTTAAAGGCTTTGACTGACGTCCACATCTCTTTCAACTCCCTAATTTAATTTTCAATTCTAATGTAATAATGACACTGACCCAATTATTGATCGACTGCAGGTATGCTGATATTCAAGGAGGACAGCTGCGCCATTTCTGTCACTCGCTTCAGAATCATTTTTCTATCGTAGACAGGCAAAAATGGATGCGGTTCCCTTCTCAGTCTGTCCACATGCTAATAAAAAAGTAACAAGAGGACAGGATCCATATTGTATGAGCTGAGAGCAGACAGGGCGTCCAGCACAGTGATGGGAACTAATTGGAGGCGACAGTGAGCTGATAGGCTGACATGATCCGGGTCACGGTGTTGCTGGGAATCATTCACCAGTGTCCAGAGCAATGTATAGAACAGGAACCTTAAGAACTTGTGTTGGTTTTTATGTACTTACTACACTTTATATTTTGTACTAACATGGTAATAAAAAATGCTACATAATTACCACCTCTATTACTTATAGTTAAAAATCTACATTTTTTGAAATATCTTTGAATCCCTCTTTCATTTTCTCTGTACACAAAAATAGTTTTGCTTGTGCAGAGCCAAACAGTGTTGTGCAATACTAAGCAGCCCACCATGTACATCTAAACATGTTAAAAAACACATGTTGGTGTTCTAGAGATGGATGTGTTGATCTGTCATCCACCGCTTTGGCTGCTAAGAAAAAAAACCATCTGTAGTTCTGTCTAGTCAATGGTCATCAAGCAAGATGTGACTGTAGTTTCGGAAGATGCAACATTCTAATTTTGAGGTCCAAATAGTAAATTAAAATTACATGACAGCATTATTTTTTTCATTTAAAGAAAAAAAAATGTTTCAGAACCAGTACTGAAACATCTATCCGTAGTCCGTTTTTGAGTAATGCTGCTAACAGACAGACAGACAGACATACAGACAGACAGACGTACATAAATCGTCACATAACTCCGCCTGCATTTCTTGGTGGAGTAAAATGGAATCCTATTATGTCTGCAATGCCTGTAGACACCACAGTCCTTTTATCACACTTGAACTTGGTTTATGGCTCTTATCCAGGCTGTTTTCTCTTGCTTGTGTTGTATCTACCCTCAGATGTACGTGGCTTTGGATAAAAGCGTCTGCTAAATGAAACTGTTGAACTGTAGGAGCTGCCTCAGTGTTCATCTGTGTCTACACAGGAGGTGTTCAGGCACAATATTGAGTCGTGGGTCAGCAGTGTTTTGGAAGCACTCTAAGCTCAATACTCAATCGCTGTCATTATGTGCGTAAAATACAGGAAACTAGACCAGACACTCGCATTTATGTTAAAACAAATGAAAGCAATGGCATTACGCAGACTGTGTAGACAGCTGGACTGATAAAAATAGATGTCTGCCTCTTCTGTCAGACGCACATGAGACAGATGACGAGTGTTCTTAGTCTTTATCAGAATTCTGGCTGCACAGTTTTGAAAGGAATTTTTGTAAGAAGTTGATGTGTTGACAAGCTTAAACCAATCTGGATGCAAGGGAAGATAAGGAAACATTTAATCTCTTAAATATGCCAGTAAATGACATTTGCAACATGTAGTAAAACTTTAGAGATGGCACCAATTTAAAAAAATTGCTATTTTAGCCCTGTGATTTAATAAAATATATTTTGACAAATGAAGGCAATGCCCCAGATGTAGAGCATCTCTTCAATAATTCTTTCAGTTTATCCCAAGTGCGACACATTAGTTTTATCCCTTCATCCTTCAACACATCCATCTCAGTCAGCAGCACACTGCTCTGCTGAATTATGTGGCAGAAATTTCACACAGCAAGCTGGAGAATAGTGTGAGGAAGACATCACTGTGAGTCCAGTGATCAACATGACAGGGTTGGAGCAGATTGATGCTGCTTTCACTCCTTCCTACTGTTCATTAGCAATTTCTGAACGATAGGCTCTTAGTACTATTTGGAATAAGAGAGAAACACCATCCATCACTTTCAGACTGTTGGCTTTGTCCTGCATTATGCAATTAGTCTTTCTACTCTCTGTCTCTCTTGTCCCACTTGCTTGATCTGTTGGAAACCTTTTAGCTCAAAGGAATTCTGTCAAGGATCTGAGTTTCTCTATGTATAAAACATCTGAAACGTGTTTCAGATCAGCACAGCAGATCATTTCATATTTCCAACTTCCGCACTGCTAATTTTGTCAAAATCAGTTCAATTAAGAAATTCTCCAGAGAGGGGCACCTTAGGGAAAAGGAAGGGGTAAATTCTGCCCATGTGATGAGTGAGACATCACAAACAAATGCTGCCAACCTGTGAATCAGGCATCTACTGTCGCTTACAGCCACTCAGTGGCCACTGAAGGCTCAAGTGGTGACTGTTTCTGCTATTGGCTCATTTAACAAGGAACACACTCAGGGGAGCTAATTAAAGAGCAATCAGGTGAAGTCTTACAATTTCTAATTGCTTCCCAGGGGTCTAGGGGCTATGAACTAAAAGAGGAGAAGAGGAAATCAAAAGGGATTTATACTGTGTAGTGGATGTGCGAATAGAAAGGAAAATACTTTGAAGAACATTTGAACTTTGACTGTAGCAGGAGGAGTCTAAACCCAAGGGTAAGGAGACACAGCGCCTGCTCACATGGTAGAGTTCAACATAGTATATTTACAAAGCATCACATAATTCACAGTACTTGAACATTTCACTGACAAAAAAAAATAAACACCTTTGAATACAAGGTTGAAACAATAAAGAAAACATGACACAGCCACATTCCCAGTCAGTTGCAACTAGTTCCTTTGGTGCATACTTTGGGATGACTCTACCAAAGTTACACGATGTTAAAGCATGATTCTGGCTGATATCAACCTGGTATGTTTGCTATTAAAATGGTCAATAATTAATTGACCGAACACTTTCCACATGTTGCAGAGATTTGAGGAACAGTAGTTTACTTTGGGGCACCCAACAGCTTTCCGAAAAAACATGATTTCCACATGATTCATTTAAAATGTTTGTATTAAAATCAGACCAGAAGTGAAAAGAGACATTGGTCGCCTGAAAATGCCCTTTTGCTAACAGCATTAGAAACCTCCATCTGCCATCAGAAATCTGGTGACTAACACAACTAAAAACTATGTAGTCATTGACTGGGTATAAGATGGACAAACCCTCCTTGATGTTACCCATAGGTTTCCAAACATCCATCCATCCATTATCTATACACCACTTAATCCTCATTGGGGTCATGGGGGGACTGGAGTCTATCTCAGCTGACTTGGGGTGAAGGCAGGAGACACCTTGGACAGGTCACCAGTCTATCACAGGGCTACACAGAGAAACAAACAATCACACCAATGGACACCTGTAATGGTGAACTTTCCCCACTGTGGGATCAATAAAGTTTATTTTATCTTACCAATTAACCTCAGCATGCTTTTGGACTGTTGGAGGTAGTCTTTGAAATTTATTGCCTGATTCTGCCTAACTTGCAACTAATCCAAAAAGGCCTGTGGGCCATGGACTGTTCTATGAAGATGCCCACCTGTCCCTCAAAGCTGTCAGGCTCTTAATTCTGCACAGCTTTAACCCATAATACTGTTAAAATGGTTGAGTTCTATAAAGATTCCCCTCACACAGTTTTCATGAATGGGGGAATTACCTATAGCAAGCATTCTTATGTACCTGGATGTAAACACATTTATTTCTGCTGTGCAGTTTGACATTTTACCATGGAGCTCCGTCTATAATTAATTTAAACTGTTTGTCTGGGGGTTTCAGTATTTGTGATAGGCTGAGCTAATCATCCACTGACTGTAGGTTGATACTCATATCCCATTTTAAAGCTGCTCTGATTACTACTTTATACTAACAATGGATCAAATAACTAACTCTGTGTTCTGTTTTCTTTGAAGTGACCCACATAGTGACAAACTTTCAAAGAAGTAATGTTTATAGCTGTTTTAAAGCAAAAAAGTTGTAAAAATCCATTGTGTGCTGCCTGACTGCCACCAAGCAAAGAAACCAAATTTGTGAATAGCTAGCTAACTCAATGGAGAATTTAGCAGATAAAGATGGAGATTTTTAATTTTTTTTTTCCAAAATAGATCTAAAAGAAGAGTAAATATTCCACCTGTACTTATTATTTAATGTAACATGTTAAAATTTAACCGTAATAACTTTAGAAGATATGTTATATTATATGAGTTTGTTGTTTACAGTTTGCCATGCTCTACCCAGCTGGTCAATAATCCATTATTTCAGCTATAAGGAACAGTGAAAGGTGAAATAACAGAGTATTCAGTATGACTTTTCTTAATACATAACAATAGGTATAGGGGTAAAGGGTTTTTCCTTTACCTCTATACCAGAAGGCAAAGTGGATCACTGAATAGTTTGATGAGTATAAAAATGATGGAAATCATATGTTTTGGCTTTCGTAGTCACCATGTTTCAGTCCAGTTGAACACTGATACAAGATTTTGGAACTGTTTGTCAGACAACGCTTTCCACTACCACCCTTGAAACACCAAATAGGTGAATATCTTTTGTAATCCTCCAGTAGATCGTATCAATGCCAAGGTGCATTGAAGAAGTGACACATAGTGGCAAAAATTCTTACAAAGACATTTATTGTGATCTCTTCTTTATTTTTTCACCCATCTACTTGCGTTGTTTCCCAAGCTTCCTGCACTCACAGAAAAATTGTTGAATGATCACTAACCATTACAAATTAACACTTGATTAATTGGTATATGTTGGCATAAGCTGATCAAACCATAAACTAAGCTGCAGCTGGCAGTCAGTAGTCTTATTCCCCAATAAAAACTTATAATGATGCACAGACTCATGAACTTTCATATACAATGAAAATCCATTGAGTATTGTAGCTTTCTGAAAGTATTTGAAAGTTGTTTCTGTTCAATCATTCTGTTGAGAAACTTGCTGTAGTTTGGGGTATTGTTGGTGACAATCTTTCTTTGAATCTCATCTCTGGACTTGGAGTAAAATGCAGAGAAGAAAGGAATATTTTTGGACAATGGTTTGAATCAATGGTTGTAGTGGTGGTTTCTAATGTAGGAGTTATTTGTGGCAATTACATGCAGAGGCCTTCCAAAGGAGTGAAGTGCTACGACTATCATGGAGAAACTCTGAGTGTAAACACAGGGTAGTATAGCTGAGTACTTTGTAGTACTTATGGATAGTGAGAGCAGGAAGGGTCAAGGTGTTTGTATTCATATATCTTGCCTACCACTTTCATTATTTTTGCGAACTCAGTAGTTTGGTGCAAGTCAATCAAGAGTGTCCAGTCAAGTGCAATGAAGGTGTGCCAGGCACACTTTGGTAATTTCATGGCCAGGCTCACCTGTCATACCCATAGCACAGTTAAATCAGAAAGAATTCCTTATCATCCATCATATACAGTATTAGGTGGGCATGTTGAGATGGTGACAGTGGCGGTCAATCACATGCACTACTAACTGGTAATCACACACACTGAGTTTCTCTCTGAGAAAAGTTACTGCTGTCTGTTATGTTCAGAAGTTCAAATATGAAGTCAAGATCAAACATACAGTACTTCCAAGAACAAATGATAACTCTTGAATCCATTTTTTGAACATCATTAAAATTTCGTGGTCATCAAGCTTTCCGAGCATAATAGTGCATGATTTTATTTTTCATCCCAATGATTCATTCATTTACCATCTACCTAACCATCTGAAGTGAGAACTCTACAATAACAGACAACAAGTTTGATGAGCATGAAAGCATCGAGGTTTCTGTGTTTATTTTACAACAGCCTCCCACTTTTTGAGCAAAACTGGACTAACACATCAACTGTTTGCAATTGTGGATTGAGTATTAAAGGTTGCATGTGGAACAGACTCTTACTGACTTCAAATGACTGTGAAGAGAGTCATCAGTGTAAAAGAGAGGCCTTGATTTAGGCTACTAATTCATTCATCTTTTATTTGTCTCAGGGGGAGTGAATACTAAAGCTCCCAGCACCCTGTTTTGTTAAGCTTGATATGTTCTCGTGGCAAAGGATGGGTCAAAGCCTAGACACCAAACGTGTTGTTAATGCTAGACATAGTACTTTACATGAGCTGGCTGAAAACACAGCAGTGGTTTCAGAAAACATTTGTGCAACCTCACTCCTTGCATGCTTTTTGTGTTATGTAGATAAATAAAAGGTTTTTGCACATCAATCTACACTCAGTAGCCCATAATTTTTGAAAATACATTAAGCTTCAAGTGTTTCATTTGCAAAAGGATTCACAGCCTCAGTTCAGTGCTTTGTAAGAGCCCCATTTGGCTTTTCTTGGTTAAGTCTCTACAAGCCTTAAACACCTGGATTTAAGTAGTTTATTCCTCTCAAGCACAGTCAGATCGGAAGGGAAGCTTCTCTGATCTGCCGTCTTTGGGTCTTTCTACAGATCCTTTGTGGGTTTAAAAAGCCCATGCTATGTTTTTTGAGGTTTTCCTTTTCCTTTATTTTGTTATTGCTTTTTGAGGTGTGTAAACTCCCACAGAAAACTCTATCTGAAACATGTCATTTGAAATGTAGTCTTTCCTTCTATTACTTATTTGCGTGACCATTTAATGCATAATATTAACTTTTAACATTAATAATAACACAGTATTGACTCTTTAAGTCTGGGTTTTGGCTTGGTCTCTCAGGGACACTCATAGCCTTTTTCCACCAAGAAGAACCGGGTGCTAGTTCGGTGCTGGTACTAGTGCTGGTACTAGTGCTGGTGCTTAGTTGGTTCAAATCTTGTGTCTCCTAAGAACCTGTTTGCTTTTCCATTGACAAGGAGCCAAATTAGAGCTATGCCATTGCGTCACCTTAAAACATCAGTACATCACTGCATACGTAGCTGTTTATCCAACAACATTCATGCCATACGGAAGCCCACACAGCAGCAATGGAGGAGCTCATCGTATCCAGGCAAGTGCTGTTCTTGTCTTTGCAAGCCTGAATTGAGATCCAGAGACGAAAAATTCAACTTTTAGTGGCTACCCATCTTTATTGTAGTTATGTTGAGAAGACAGGTAATTATCAAAGATGTTTTGATTCATAACAATGAAAGTGTTAGTGTTAGCCTTTGCTTAGGTACTTAGCTTTGGCTATGCTTGCATCGATTACATATCAGTTGACAATAATATCTATGTTTATCTGGTCTTAAGGTTGATTGTGAGGCGGAGGTCGCCTGTTGCCTGGGTAGATCCATGATCCACGACTGGTGGGACTTTTCCTGAAGCCCTTCCAGCATTGTCCCCTATATGAGTTGTGTTTCAGAAACTCCCAATGGACGGTCATAGTTTATACTTTAGATCTAGATCATTTGAACACTTTACCATAAAGTCTTGATTCTTGGATTCTTGGTCCTGAGAAGGTTGTTCTTTCAGCAAGTTCTGACATCTCTGCAGAGGACTTGTGAAGACTGACTGTTGGGCTCTTGGTGTGGCTTTCTTGCTCAGTTACTCAATCTAGCTGGATTACCAACCCTAAGGAGGACACTGGCAGTTGTAAACATCTTCTGTTTCACAATTATTAAGGGCACTGTGTGTCTAAGAACATTCAAAACTTTAAGATTATTCTATAACCTTGACACAATTTTGTCACAGAGATCAACAGAAAGTTCCTCAGGCTTGGGACCTTATGCACACTGGCCTTTAAGTCTAGTGATTTACTGTTATTTGCCACAGTATATACAACTGACTGACTCCAGTCAGTTGTATATATAGCACTGATTTCTATTACTAAAGTGTAGCATTGACAACAGCTTGTCTTTACAAAGGTTTAATGCTATTTCTAGTGGATGGCTGCTTCAGACATTTAATAATAGTGATTGAGTGCGTGAGTTTTTGTTCTGACAACCTGTCTATGTTCCTTGCCTTTAGACACAGTTTTCCACCAATCATTCTCAGTGTCAAGTACACTAGACAACTCTGACTTTGATTAAGTAAGTGACCTACTTTGAAACACCTCTGGTGCACTGGCCTGAGCTGCAGCACTAAAGTATGTCCCCTGGCCATGGTGAGCCCATGAAAATAACAATGGAAACAGTTAAATTGACAGAGAGCACAGGTGTAGCTGAGAGAACAGGTATGGTGAGTGTAGGGAAGGAAAGAAAGAAAGAAAGAAAGAAAGAAAGAAAGAAAGAAAGAAACGAAAGAAAGAAAGAAAGAAAGAGTCTATTTCATTGTAATGTATTTCTGTGGGGGGAACATTGTAGATCAGAGGCAGAGAGACTGCAGACTCCACACCTCTGTTCATTTGTTTAGTCATCTGGTCTTTGTTGCTTGGCATGCATAATACAGACCAGTGTAATTTGATGAAACCTCTTTGCTCTCATAAAATGACTGTATGCACTGCAGAATATTATCAGGAGAACATTCATTATTAGGCACTCTCTGGGAATCTGGGCTTTGGGTATTGAGCACTTACTTGCTTGTTTTCTCTCTCAATGCCTTTCAGCCATTCAGCCTCAACATCTTCTTTATCTCCACCTGCTCTTTTGGGCCCATCGCCACTATCGATGATGTGGACTCATTTGTTTTCGTCGACTGGAGGATATTCTTCTCTGAGCACCAGAGGTGATGCTGATAGCCCTATCCATCTATGTCTTATTTTTTGCCACACATTTAAGCAGTGGAAATGGTAACATTTGCATAATGCGTTTCCACAGTGCAGCGATGATGTTTTTTCTTTGTGTTATCACTACCTGCTTTGGTAGAGAGAGCCCTTTAACTATTCAATTTTTGTGTATTATTCCAGCTAAACTTTTGCCATGCAGCTCTGTCACTCCTGAGGATACCATCATTACAAACTCAAAGAACAATTTGAAAAAGATAAAAACAGGAAACATATGCAGCGTCTTCAGTTTCTCAAACAGCCAACTGTTACCAACTCTACAAAAACAGGTAATGAATAAAGGAGGTAACAGGATATACAGTAAGCCCAGCCATAGTTTAAGCTAAAAACAATGGCAGAATTATTGACAAAAAATTGATGTCATCTTATAAAGAATGTGTTCTTTAATAGAGTCAGAGGCTATAAAAAAAAGGGCACTTCTTATTTTTACTACTGCTGTTAAGGTGAGTTTAATGCTGCATTTATGCAAGATGAATAGCACCCCTGTTTCAAATTTCAGAGTCTCCACTAACCCTCCCAGAAACAGCACCGTGTGGCAGTTTTGACGTAGTGGCCAAATAGCATTCCTTCGGATTCCAAAGGAAACTCTGGTTTTGTTGGGTTTCTCTGTATGCATTTTGTATTGCATTTGTCTTCATCTTAACATGTCAAGTGCCTTGAGATGATACACACGTGGATAAAATTGTTATAAATAAAAATTCTGTAAAAATTAAGCAATGAAAATCAGACATTGCTTTTGAACCGTGGTTCAACAGAATTATTTAAAAAAAATAAACTCATGAAACAGGCCTGGACAAAAATGATGGTCCCCCTAGAAAAGACTGAAAATAATGTGACCATAGGGACATGTTCAATCAAGGTGTGTCCTCTAATTAGCATCACAGGTGTCTACAAACTTGTAATCAGTCAGTTGGCCTATTTATAGGGTTACAGTAGTCACTGTGCTGTTTGGTGACATGGTGTGAACCACACTAAACATGGACCAGAGGAAGCCAAGGAGAGAGTTGTCTCAGGAGATTAGAAAGAAAATTACAGACCAGCATGTTAAAGGTAAAGGCTAGAAGACCATCTCCAAGCAGCTTGATGTTCCTGTGACTACAGTTGTACATATTATTCAGAAATTTAAGATCCATGGGACTGTAGCCAACCTCCCTGGATGTGGCCTCAGGAGGAAAACTGATGACAAATGGAAGAGATGGATAATAGGAACGGTAAGAAAAGAGCCCAGAACAACCTCTAAAGACATTAAAGGTGAACTCCAAGGTCAAGCTACATCAGTGTCAGATCTCACCATCCGTCATTGTTTGAGCCAAAGTGGACTTCATGGGAGACGACCAAGGAGGACACCATTGTTGAAAACAAATCATAAAAAAGACAGACGGGAATTTGCCAAACTGCACGTTGACAAGCCACAAAGCTTCTGGGAGAATGTCCTATGGACAGACGAGACAAAACTGGAACTTTTTGGCACATCAGCTCTATGTTCACAGACGCAGAAATGAAGCATATGAAGAAAAGAACACTGTCCCTACTGTGAAACATGGAGGAGGTTCTGTTATGTTCTGGGGCTGCTTTGCTGCATCTGGTACAGGGTGTCTGGAATCTGTGCAGGTACAATGAAATCTCATGACTATCAAGGTATTCTAGAGAGAAATGTGCTGCCCAGTGTCAGAAAGCTTGGTCTCAGTCACAGGTCATGGGTCTTGCAACAGGATAATGAACCAAAACACACAGCTAAAAACAGCCAAGAATGGCTAAGAGGAAAACATTGGACTATTCTGAAGGGGCCTCTATGAGCCCTGATCTAAATCCTATTGAACATCTGTGGAAGGAGCTGAAACATGGCGTCTGGAGAAGGAACCTTCAAACCTGAGACAACTGGAGCAGTCTGCTGATGAGGAGTGGACCAGAATACCTGCTGAGAGGTGCAGAAGTCTCACTGACAGTTACACAAATGGTTTGATTGCAGTGATTGCCTCAAAAGGTTGTGCAAGAAAATATTAAGTTAAGGGTACCATCATTTTTGTCCAGGCCTGTTTCATGAGTTTATTTTTTAAAATAACTCTCAGTTCAAAAGCAATGTCTGATTTTCATTGGTTAATTTTCATAGAATTTTTATTCATTATTACTTTTGTCAGATTCAAATTATTTCTGTGACCATTGTGGGTTTTTCTTTCATTAACCGAGGGGTACCAACTATTTTGTCCACGTGTGTATATGTTGTAAATGGGGGCTCATTAAATAAAAGTGAATTATATTGAACTAAATGTGAACGTGACCAATCATTATAAAAGTTTTTTTTTTTTTTCTGAGTGCTACAAACCCAGAGGAATCATTTATTATATTATCAGTATTTGATCCATTTGGGTGAAAAACATTTGGAAATCTCGACAATTGATATGATTACTTTATTTAAGCCCATTTGTGTGTGCGGGGGGGCTGCACAGTGGCGTAGTGGTTAGCACTTTCGCCTTGCAGCAAGAAGGTCCCTGGTTCGCGTCACGGCTTTCCCGGGATCTTTCTGCATGGAGTTTGCATGTTCTCCCTGTGCATGCGTGGGTTTTCTCCGGGTACTCCGGCTTCCTCCCACAGTCCAAAAATATGCTGAGGTTAATTGATCATTCTAAATTGCCCGTAGGTGTGAATGTGAGAGTGATTGTTTGTCTATACATGTAGCCCTGTGACAGACTGGTGACCTGTCTAGGGTGTCCCCTGCCTTCACCTGAGTCAGCTGGGATAGACTCCAGCCCCCCATGACCCTAGTGAGGATTAAGCGGTGTATAGATAATGGATGGATGGATGGATGTGTGTGCGGGGAGACAACTGGAAGCTAACGCGACATAGCACTAAACCTGTTTTCTTTCTAACAGCCAGCAGGGGGCGACTTTTGCTTGTCTGAGGAGACACTAATAAGCATATTCTATTGGTTTAAACTAGAGGAAGAACATCCATACGTTGTGAAGGAAGTTTGCCAACCATTTTTGGCATACACACCACTGAGCACCTTTTATTTGATTGAAATACATGCTGACTTGTTGTCAGAGGTTCAGCTCTCCTTAACACATCCACATCAGTCCAAGGAGGTCAGTTCCATCACTGCTATTGTAGTCACAGCAGGTTTATTAGCACAGACTAGATACATTTTTTAGTATCCAAAATGGACCACACTACACTACAACTGCCAACTACATGAACATGAAGGTCCAATAGTAGTAGTAATACAGTTAATTTAACAAAGTTTTACAAGACAAATGCATAGCTTGTATGTATATGGCTTCACATGGTAAAACTACAAATACAGAACACAACAATATTTAAATAAACTTTTCTTTTTTCTGGAATGGAATCTGGAAGATTTGACTTTGGCTGTCCATGCAGCGCATGATTAAGATGCCATTAGGGTAAACTGGAAGGATCCATCCATCCATCCATCCATCCATCCATCCATTATCTATACACTGCTTTATCCTCATTAGGGTCACAAGGGGCTGGAGTTTATCCCAGCTGACTTAGTGTGATTGGAGGGGACACCCTGGACAGGTCACCAGTCTTTCACAGGTCTGGAAGCACCCAGGAAAGGCTTAATCACACTAGGATGCAAAAGCCATGAACAGTACTTTTTGACTCAACTCAAACAGTATTATAAAGTAAACTGAAAATAAAAAAATAATGTTTGTGAGTCAAGACAGCACAGTGGTGCAGTGACTTGTACTCACAGCAGGAAGGTTCTAAGTTTGAACCTGCTGGGCCTTTCTGTCTGGAGTTTGTCCATCCTCCCTGTGCCTGCAACAGTTTTCTCCTCATGCTCTGGTTTCCTCCCACACTCCAAAGACATGCATGGAAGGTTAAATGGTGATTCTAAATTGGCTGTAACTGTGAGTGTCCAGGGTGTTCCCCTCCTCCCTCCAAATGTGAGCTGTGATACAGTCGGGCCCCGTCTACAGGAGACAGTATAGCTAAGAGATGGATGGATGCTTGTGAGTCACTCTGACAACCGCTAAAAAAGACTGCAGAGGTAGACTGAACCATACTATGGATGAATCTGCACTTCTCCTCCTCACTACTTATTTTCTACACACAGGTAGTGATGCTAAAGGCTACCTGGGAGGCTACACCACTTGCCTCACTATGTTTTTTTTCCCCCTTTCCTCATCTCCATCAATACCGTTACACTGCACACTGTACAATAAACTAAATAAATGATCCCACTGAGGGCTGTGTGTGTTTAACCCCATGCTACAGCAATAGAACATAAAATATACTGTATGTAACATGATGTACAAATAGAGAACGTGCTATAATAGCAGATGATGCATGGCGTGAGTCTGACACAAACCTCCAGAGAACTCCATGTTATCTAAACAAAAATAATAAAAGATACTGTGAGAACTGCTGACAGTACAGTGATTTAAAAAAATGTAAGACATATTTAAGACACAGAGAAACACAAAACAAGACACTGTGGTCACAGAAGAAACAATTCAGACACCATAGATGTCACTGATCATTAGCAGCCAGTAGGGAAAAGGCCTCACATGTGGCTTAGAGTTCATTGAGAGTTGCCATTTAGGTCGAGTCGAGCTGTTTGTCATTGTAAGGAGTGAAGGCCATGCGGCATGAGAAGAAAATCAAGATGCAAACAAAAATATATCTGAGCGACATCAAAGGTAAAATCAGGTATGCAGAGAAAAAACACCCTAGAAAGTGGAAAAACAACTTGGGAGACCAAGGAGCACCAGTCGTGTGGATAAACAGAAAATCAATTGCATGGTGAAGGAAAACTCCTTCATGAGAGCCAAGACACGAAGAAACATGTTTTTTTGTCAACAGTCAAGAGAAGACTTCAAGACCAGAACCTCAGAGGATTCGCCACAGGAGCCAAACCCCTGGTGAGCCTCAAAAGCAGAAAACACCACCTCATCTGTTGAGCATGGTGCTGGGTTGGCATCTGAGGCTGCCAGTGGAATTGACACACTGACATTTATTAGAGATTTTACTGCTGGTGGTAGCAATGGGACAATGGCAGAGTTATACAGGAGCATCTGTGTTTTCTCATTCAGTCAAATGTATCCCAACATACTGGACCGCATTTCGTCATTTAGCATCAAAGTAGTAGATGATTTGAGTTGCGAATGAGGAAGGAAGCCATCACCATGGTTAGCAAAATGACCAAAAAGCAATTCCCTTGTAGGGAGGAGCTCACATGGGACCATCCCTAAAAAAATAACAAATCACCTACTGAGCAGAGCCTTCCTAAACATACAGAATGTGACCAAAGATGTTTTTAGGATTAAGAAGTTAAATACATTCTACAATTCTGCAATTTCATTTAGCAGATGCTTTGATCCAAAGCAATTCAAGCAGGATGTTGTACATCTGAGAGTAGATACAACACAAGCAAGGATCTAGTCAGGAGAAAACAACCTGGATAAGAGCCATAAAACAAGTTCAAGTGTGATAAAAGGACTGTGGTGTCTACAGGGAGTGAAGACAGAATAGATTTTTTTTTACAGTCTGTCAAGTGCAAAGGTGTGCAGTGAAGAGCTAGGTTTTTAGTCTTTTCTTAAAGACTCAGAGAGACTCTGCAGATCGAACAGAGATTCATTCCACCACTGGGGAACCACAGAAGATAAGAGTCTAGCTGTGGACCGACCCTGTTGTGGTGGGCGCCTGTTAATGGCTGAGCGTAGTGAGCAGGAGGTAGTTTAGACCTGAATGAGAGAGTTCAGGTAGGAGTGAGCTGTTTTCATTGAGGCTGTATTTGGAGATGGAGTTAGTCTTGGTTTTGACCAAGGGACGAAATGGTCATAGTGGTAGATAGAGAGATAAAGGTATCCCTAGTATTGTTATATCTCATTTTGTGGGGCATTTGAATGTTAGTTGGTCATCCATCATGACACCCAAGTTCCTGGCACACTTTTTGGGTTTGTGTTGGGTTGATTCAAGCTGGATGTTGATATTTCTGAGCTATTCATGTGATCTCAATCTGACTGAGCTGCATTCAAGACATCAGGGAGTCACTGACTGAAAAAGGATTCTCCACAAAATATTAAGCATCATTATCTGGTTTGGCTTCATGTTATGGGTCCAGCTACCTTTGATTCCCTAAACTTTGGCCACTATGTGTTGAACAGGCTGTATCTTCCACATTTCTGTTTCTATATTGATGTAAACTCACTCAAATGAAAGGTGAACCTTTACACTTTTCCATGGTATTCATGATTTGATTTGAAATTCATTGCGCTGAAGCTCAGAGCCTGAAAAACAAATGATGTGGAACTGTTCCAATAATGTTATGGACTAGATGTTGCTTCCCTTAATACAATTGAATGGACACTTGCCAGCCATTCGTTGTAATAAAAGTGCACCGTGATATATTGCAATATACTTGTTACATATTATATGTATGGCTTTTACCAGTTCTCCCTTTCTTTCAGCTCATATCTATGAAAGCTCCTGTGCAGCTTATCTGCTGACAGGAGGCATCCAAACTATAACAAGAAATAAAGAGGTTCAGGATATGAGGAAAAATTGCTTTTGTGAACCACATCAGCTGCACCTCTGCACAAACCTCCTCTATCACACTTAAGATTGAGCTGTAATAATGTGGAATAAATACACCCAGTCATTTGTCTTGGTGCAGGTGTAATTCCTACACAAAATT
Source organism: Amphiprion ocellaris (assembly GCF_022539595.1). Classification (NCBI taxonomy): domain Eukaryota; kingdom Metazoa; phylum Chordata; class Actinopteri; family Pomacentridae; genus Amphiprion; species Amphiprion ocellaris. The sequence goes on from NC_072785.1 coordinate 2,074,328, forward strand.
ATACATCACTTCTGCTTTTACCTCACGCCCTCCTTTTGGACAAGCAATGCAATGGGAAGCATTTCTTTTAGAGTTCAGACTCCTGTTGTTCACATCTGATTTAAGCGTGTAATTTCATAGCAATTGGTCATGCAGGCCATTCATTTAATGGTCGACAGGAAAGAGCACTTTACATCTAGACAGCATGACTCCGGCAACTCACCACCAAACAGCATACATTTCAACTCTCGGAGTATGAATTACATAGAGAAATATATCTTTTGGTTTACTTTAAAGGGAAAAGGGAGTAAAAAAAAACATATGAATTAATGATCACAGTCAGTCAAGAGATGTGAAAGAGGAGAGGCACAATATGCAAGTACAGTGTACCTGCGTAGCAAAGAATCGAGAATTTTGCTCCTCAGTTCACAGAGATGAGCACAGTGCCTGCTTTATATGAGTAAGCCTGGGCTCATTTCATTTAATCAACAACAACAACTAATAATTATGACTGGTGTTTAAATGTTTCTTTGCATTTCTTGTAGTGTCTCCTCATATATACAGGAGGACAACTGCAAATCCTTTAAAGCATAAAGCACAAAAGTTCAAGCAGCTCTAAGTGGAAGGTTATTAGTAAAATGTCTAAACCTAATAGGCATGACAGTGCAGTCAGTACTTGGTTCTGCATGTATGTGAAGTCATTACTTACCACAGGCCACTGACTATTAACCTGTCTCCTCTGATTAAGAGAGAGAACGATGCACACATCTACAAGAAGAGGAAGAGATTAGAGGACAAAGGGTTGGAGTGCATTAAGTATCACATCGTCCCTGTAACAGTTTGCAGGACTTTGTTCAGTTTGCATCATGAAAATCAATCTAATGAAAAAAAAATTGAAACTTTCATTATCCATTTTTTTTCACAAATAGATAATTGCCTGTCAGTTTTAGTTTTTAATTCACATTTGGGTTGTTGCTGCAAAGTTAGATTTTCAGCGTAAATTTAAAACAATGACTCATTATGCTAATTTTTCCATTTCTGCATTTAGGGCTTGTGGTTGGACTGTACCATTAGCGCCTGAGTGAGTCTAAGCCAGTTACAATATACAGCCTATTATGGAGCACATCTGAACATGCCATCATTCAAAAACTATAAAATTCTGTAGAAAATATATTGTCCATCCATCCATCCATCTAAACACTGTTTAATCCTCTGTGGAGTCACAGGGGAACTGGAGTCTATTCCAGGGTGAAGACCGGGGACACCATGGACAGGTCTACAGGTCTACACATAGGGACAAACAAGCACACTCACATTCACACCTCTGGACAATTTAGAATTATCAGTTAACCTCAGCATGTCCTTGGACTTTGAGAGGAAGCTGGAGAATCCAGTGAGAACCCATGCTGCACAGAGAACATGCAAACTCCATGCAGAAGGACCCCAGGCTGGGACGAACCAGCCATCTTCTGGCTGTGCTAACAGTGCTAACCACTGAGCCATTGTGCAGCCCCAAATATTGTCTGTAATATATTATATAAATAATAAATAATAATATTGTCTCATGTTTGTTTATAGTCTGTACCTTGGTGACTTTAAAGTCAGCAGTTTTCCTCATAATTGAGGTTGTATGGATTTAATGAGAGTGAGAGATACACAGTGTTTATACTACCACTATAATAATTTAGTAAAACTTGAAATGAATCTTTAAAACATTTTGTGAGATGTAAGTCATAATTATTAACACGGCTTCAATATATAAAAATTTTCACTTTCTTCAATAACCGATGGAAAATCTTCAATTTTACCACCATATTCTAAATGTCTGAGCTGCACTAGTATATCCACATTGCCTATATAACGTGACTGCTCTGCTGGCTGTGAGGCTGCCTGGAGGTGACTCTGCAGGGCACTAATGATACGGTCCAACTCAGAAATGGAAAATTAGAATAATAAGTCACTTGATTTTATTCCTGTTCAACAATCTAATTCTGAAGCAAAACCCAAAATGTGAACAATTAAAAATTAAACCGAGAGACAATTATCCATTTGTCAAGTAATGAGGGGGAAAAATAATGAAAGTTTTTCATTTGATTCATTTTTATGGTGCAAACTGGGGAAACGTTACATGAGCTAATTATCCATCTGACCTGTTAATAACCACAATACAGTGGAGGATGTACAATCAGTCTTGTTTTTAATTCAAGGGAGCTACATTTATAATGAATAGTAATAATACGGCTGACTGGCATAAATTCCAAAATACTGGTCTGTGAAACACTTAGTTCACACGCAAAACAATAATTAAATGAAAAACAGGGCTGAAACTTTCATTCTTTTTTAAATTGCCTGTTAGTGTCATTTTTAATTGTTCATTGTCGTTTAGTTTAAATTTCTTTGGTCTGTGCTTGTGGTTGGACTGTGAAGCCAGGTGTAGACTCAGTGACAGTTCATGTGTAGCACATCTGACCACACAGTCATTAATAAACTTCCCTATTTTCACATAGTTTGAAGACATATGTGAACATTTCTTAGAGACTGTAACTATTGGCTTATTGTTGTTGTTCAGATTCAGCAAGTAGCGACCTTAATATTCCTTTGTTAGTATGTACAGCTGACCTGGAGGATGTGTGTGTGTGTGTGTGTGCTTAGGCCTACTTAATGAAATAAATCCATAACAGTAGCCTATAGGTTAATAAATGAAAGACAATGTAGTTACTTGGCCAAGGAACGTGGGGGAGTCATGTGATGATTGGCGTTGGTTTGTCTGTCTGTTAGCAACATTACTCAAAAACAGATGCAGCTTATAGGCTGGATCCATGGATTTGTTAAAGATTTCTGTATCATTCTGATTGCGATCCTACTACAAATCCACCGCTGCGGACTTATTGAGACGTATTTGTCCGAAATAATACAAGGAACAACTGATTAAATTGTGGGGGTGTTTCTGAGTCCCATCAATTCCTGCCACCCGCTACATATTTAGGTCACGTGATTTGGTATCCGTACATAACGTACACATGCATAACACACACCTGTGCTCAGCACAAGGTCGTTTTGTTTGTGGGTACATCTGTAGTAAATGGCCACATTCTGTGCTGCCGTGATTTCTGATAATCAATAACTAACAAACAAATGCTGCATTTCTAAAAAAATATGCTGCATTTCTGACAATGCCATATAAAGGAATGAACAGCCTTGACGGAGTACTGCGCTCTTGAAGTGCTTTTCTTGTTCAGTTTGTACCATTTTCGACATTAGAGCTGAATAACAAGAAAGTGTCTGATTGCTATTCTGTATCTGACACATATTATGATTGATAGTGAATAGGAAAGCTTCAGCTTGATATTTATGAGTAATAGATTTAATGCATTACCACTTGAGACACCGTCTCGCAGTCATACAAGGACTCAGGCAAATAGTGGTACTTAGCTACTGTAGTGATCCATATTATGGTAAGAACTACCCAGCTGTGAGATACTAACAATAAAATAAAAGTAGAGAAGCTTGTGGATGGCATGTTAAAGAGCCTTGCTTACATGAAAATGATCCAAGGCCATTCATCTCAATTTTAGAATTGCTGTGTATATATGTGTGTGTGTGTGTGTGTGTGTGTGTGTGTGTGTGTGTGTGTGTGTGTGTGTGTGTGTGTGTGTGTGTGTGTGTGTGTGTGTGTGTGTGTGTGTGTGTGTGTGTGTGTGTGTGTGTGTGTGTGTGTGTGTGTGAATGTGCTGGTGTGTTTGCTTTGGCCAACAGTGTGATGGAGCACTGTATCAGTTAACCTATCCTCCACAATCACCAACCTAAACGAGATCACTTGGATGAGCTGGAGCACAGAGTGAAGGAAAAGCAGCAAAGACCTCTGCATAACAGTAAACTCCTTCAAGACTATTGGAAAAGATCCAGGTGATGAGCTCATAAAGCTAGTTCAGAGACTGTGCAAAGCTGCTATCAAAGTTAAACATGACTACTTTGAAGAATCTAAAGTGTGAAGCACATTTTATTTATTTTACACCAGGGGTGTCAATCTGATGTTAGTTAATAACCTATAAATACCCACAACTTCAAATTTTTCGCTTGTTTTAGGGCAGAAAAGTACATACTGAAAATATTAACATTGAAGGAATTATCTTTTTACAAAACATTATGAACAACCTGAGATTTTTTAAGAAAAATAAGTTCAATTTCAGCAATATTATGCCTCAGTTTATCATTTATACAATAAAGCTTACAGATCACAATGTGTCTACAAAGGCACAAAACATTCAGTCATTTGGAATTGAATGATATAGTATTTTACTTTATGATCAAAACAAGAAGTCACACAAAAAAAGACAAAAAACAACAAAAACAAGACAAAATACTACAAAAATGAGACGCAGAAGGACAAAAATTAGACACAAAATGGCCAAAAATGAGACAAATGACATGAAATAAAACAAAAACAGACAAAAAAAGAAACAAAAAAGTTACAAAGCAACAAAAAATGGACAAACGACAAAAACGAGACAAAATCTTACACAAACAAGACCAAAAATGACAAATACAAGAAACAAAAGGACAAAAAAGTAGATAAAAAACATAAGCGAGACAAAAAGGAAGCACAAAACGACAAAAGCGAGAAACAAAACAACAAAAACACAAGACAAACGACACGTCAGACAAAAACCAAGAAAAACAGAACAAAATATTACAAAAATGAGACACAAAAGGACAAAAAGGAGACACAAAACGACAAAAAATGAGACAACAAAACTAAACAGAGACAAAAAATTAGACAAGAAAGTTACAAAGCAGCAAGAAAATGGACAAAGCACAAAAACAAGACAGAAAAATTACACAAATGACACAAATAAGACCAAAAATGACAAATGCAAGAAACAAAAGGATAAAAAGTACACAAAAAACACAAGCAAGACAAACAAGGAACACAAAACAACAAAAATGAGAAACTAAACTACAAAAACATGAGACAAATGACAAAAGACAGACAAAAACCAAGAAAAACAGAACAAAATATTACAAAAATGAGACGCAAAAGGACAAAAAGGAGACACAAAACGACAAAAAATGAGACAACACAAAACAAGACAGAGACAAAAAATTAGACAAGAAAGTTACAAAGCAGCAAGAAAATGGACAAAGCACAAAAACAAGACAGAAAAATTACACAAATGACACAAATAAGACCAAAAATGACAAATGCAAGAAACAAAAGGATAAAAAAGTACACAAAAAACACAAGCAAGACAAACAAGGAACACAAAACGACAAAAATGAGAAACTAAACTACAAAAACATGAGACAAATGACAAAAGACAGACAAAAAACAAGAAAAACAGGACACAATGTGACAAAATGAGACACAGAATGACAAAAGTGCAATAAGCAATATACTACTTTACTTCATGATCAAAACAACTTGTCATTGTCTAGAAATTATTTTAAATTTAGAGTTTTACACATTTACAATTTGCAGTTAATGTTTTCTCTGTAATTTTTGCACTTTACAAAGTCGTCCTCAGATTGGACCCTCTGGAGGGCCAGTTTTGGCCCGTGGGCTGCATGTTTGACACCCGTTTTACACTGACTTTAGCATCGTTCTACAGTGTCAGAAAGAGAGAGAACCGCGCTGATAGTGCCATGTTTCCAGCACTGCTTTGCCTGACTGTGTATCCATGTTTGTTTCAGGACAGGTTGAACATAATTGCAGGAATCAGTCTGTGTTGATTTTTGCTTGTGCAGATGGGCACAGGTTTGCTGGATCTTGTAGTAGTCATACAGAAAAAATATGCCAACATATGGATTTCTAAGAGTAAAAATATATGAGAAGATTTGATGGAGCTGGATTCCATCCTGAGGACAGATGTGCTACTCTATATGGCTTTACTGGTAAACCTGCTACCTGTAATAGCTTCTTGGTGTGATGCAAAACAATATTCACCTGTAGATCCTTTATGCTGACTGTAAACTTATTAAATGTGTGCATTGACCAGTGGACTAAAGTGTTCAAATCAAAGTAAGGATGCAATTTAAAAAGTCATTAGAATGATCAATAATTACTGATACTGAGTGTGATTGTGTGTGTGTGTGTGTGTGTGTGTGTGTGTGTGTGTGTGTGTGTGCGTGCGTGCGTGCGTGCGTGCGTGCGTGCGTGCGTGCGTGCGTGCGTGTGTGTGTGTGTGTGTGTGTGTGTGTGTGTGTGTGAAGTAATGACACAAAAATGGCCCAAGCACCAAACTGCCCTGTTTTTCCTTACAGAGCAGCAAAAGAAAAAGAGACAGAATGAAAAAAAATGATGTGAATGTGTTTGAAAATGTCTCTTCAAAGGAAGTTTCATTTCGCTGGGCTCATGTTATTAAGTCTAATCACGTGTTTTTTTTTTGTTGTTGTTGTTTTTTTAAAAGCCTGGACTTTGTTAAACCAATCAGAAAGCTGCACTAAGTCAGTCTTTGTTACACCACAACAAAATCTCCTGCCTGCCTTCACTGCCACAGTTAAACAGACGTCATGAAAGGCCTCGCAGAGATAATTTGAATCCCTGAAAACAGAAACCCCTCCTTGACCAATGGCTTCTTTTGCCCTTTGTGCTTCTTCTATTTGATCCGACAGCAGCATTTGCCAGCGAACATCACAGAAGTGGTGTGTGCCGAGAAGTACGCTCCTCAGTTCAAGTTCAAGGATGACTTCAAAGCAACGTCTCTCACACTTTGATAAAAGTTGAATCTGCTGCATTTTCTGCGCTCCACATAGTTTCATCATTACTGTCTGTAGCTATAGAAGTGATTGGATGCTGAGACTTTTGATTTCTCCAAGTTGTTTGCGGGGTTTCAGGGGCCAAGCAGAACACAAAATGTTTCTCAAATTCGACTACATACGACAGCTTCCCAAATCGATTCATGTGAAGATATCTAATGGGATGTGTCAACGTGGTAAATGAGGAAAGAATGCTGACCTTAATGCATTTTGGAGCTGAAGCTATAAGATCATATATGACTCTCAGTAGGCTTTCGCAGCACATGACAGACCATAAAATGCCGACCTGAGACTAGCGCTCAAGAAATAATCACCTGGTGTGCCGAGCAATATCTCTTGATTTATTTAGGTATTGATTTTGTAACTCAATTTTAAAATGGGGTCTTGGTGAAATATGGGGCAGCAGATTAAAGATAAATGTTATAAAAACAGACATGACATCAGAAAGCATGGTCTCCTCTATGCATCAGGTCTCAGGCTGCTGGTTATCTTGCTAAATTCTCTGCAGATCTAGTCATGGGATGTCTGAAAAAAAACATACAGATATGGTTTTCTTTAAATCCTTCTTCACTGAAGTTTCTTCCGATTGTCTCCTCTGATGTACTGATGAATTACTGATGTCCAGAGTGGTATAAAATAACATCACTCCTTGTTTATTCTGTGTCTAAATCATGAGACTGCCATAGTTTTTTATATTACTTGCTGTTTATGCTTTTCCAGTTCTGTTCCTGACACCTAGCTCCACTCTCTATTCACTGCAAATACAGTCACAAACAAACATTTAGAGGAATTTCACTGTGATTTACTAAGACCATTAAAATGTTCCATTAGTGTACTCCAAGCAAAAAGTTCTTACATAGAGAAATGACTATATAAATTAGTGAAAGCCTGTATTTAATGGAAAATAGATAGACTTTCTGTGAATACAAAGCACATCGGAGCATATGGCAACCTAGTGGTAAGCGGTGCTGTAATTGTTTTTCTATGCTCAATAAACTGCTTTTTTTTGTTATTTTGGTGGAAGTGAATATTATGAGGTTGTGCATTGCAGGCAATTCTGTTTAGACGTCTCCCTGGAAAAGATGTTATAGTAAGCTGAGTTTGGAAATGACAACATATGAAATTGTTCTATATTGCATCAACTGTCCAGTTAGATCTCAGAAGACTGGATGGGATCAATAATCATATATTTGTTATTACATCTGATGGAGCATCGCAGATTGTGGAGAAACTGTTGCAGTGAGCAAAACTGAGAGTCAAAGCTGTTCAAATGGATTTTCTGTCCTGAAGCTCCTTTACGTCGAATGCAATATGTCAACCAATTAGCAGTGATGTTGCTCAATGATGCCTCACTTTACTGTATAAACACCATTATTTGCATTTATGGTACTAGCCTAAAAGCTCCAATATGATTGATTATTGATGTGCATTTAGTATTTACTACTCTGTAATGATAAGGTTAGGTATGTTTATTGAGGTTTTATTCTGCTCTTCAAGCCTTATATACTGTAACTATTTGGGCAATGAGTCAAAATTTTTCATCTGGAGACTAGCAGTTCAACAAACAGTGATTAGTGTTATACACTGCCTGGCCAAAAGAAAAAGTTGCCACCTGGATTTAACTATGCAAATAGGTAAGAGTCTTCCATTGGATAATTACTGCAGTGATCAATACGTTTCAGCTGCAACAACTTATTTAACTCTAGCTGATGCAGTGAGGAGCTTCTCATTTCTGAAACAACCATGTTGGAAGACATATCCTGTGGTCATGGAAAGGATGTTAATCTGTCTCAGAAGGGTCAAATTATTGGCCTGAATCAAGCAAACAACGAAGGAGATTTCTGAAACTACTAAAATCAAGTCTAGAACTGTCCAACGCATCATTATAATCTGGATGGATAGTGGTGAACCATCATCTTCGAGGAACAAATGCGGTCGGAAGAAACTCTTGGATGATTGTGATGGGAGATCACTTAAACTTTTGGTGAAATCATAGCATAAAAAGTCCACAGTAGAACTCACAGCTATGTTTAATAGTGAAATTAAGAGCATTTCCACACAATGCGAAGGGAACTCAAAGGATTGGGACTAAACAGCTGTAGCTCTAAGAAAACCACTTATCAATGAGGCTAATCAGAAAAAAATGGCTTCAGTTTGCCATGGAGCATAAAGATTGGACTCTGGAGCAATGAAAGAAGGTCATGTGGTCTGATGAGTCTAGATTTACTCTGTTCCAAAGTGATGGGGGCATCAGGGTAAAAAGAGAGGCAGATGAAGTGATGCCCTCATCATGGCTAGTTCCTACCAGCCTGTAGGGGTTAGAGTTATGATCTGGGGTTGGTCAGGTTCAGCAACGTTATGTTCCCAAAGAATGAGGTCAGCTGATACCTGAAGATACTGAATGACCAGGTCTTTCTATCAATGGAGTTTTTCTTCCCTGATGACATGGACATGTTCCAAGATGATGATGCCAGGATTCATGGGGCTCACATTGAGAATGAGTGGATCAGTGAGCAGGAGATGGATTGTCCTCCATAGAGTCCAGACCTCAGCCCCACTGAAAATCTTTCTGATGTGCTGGAGAAGACTTTGTGCAGCGGTCCGACTCTCCCATCATCAATATAAGCTCTTGGTAGAAAATGAATGCAACTCTGGACAGAAATAAATGGTGTGACATTGCAGAAGCTTATCGAAATGATGCTCACAGCGAATGAGTGCCGTGCTCAAAGCTAAAGGCAGTCCAACAAATGATTAAAGTGTGCAACTTTTTATACTACTATTTATACTGTTATACTCTTATATTTACGATGGTGTCCAACACTAGAGATCAGTTTTTCTCATTCTGCCATTGATGTATTTGTGATGACCCATCACAATATTAGCGTTGACTGCACATTGATTCTCTCTTTTCTTTTTTTTTACTATTTAAAATGTATAATCTTAATTCATTCAAACACATTACCAACAGACCTGTCTGTAAACACCTCATCCTCTCTATGCACACACTGAAAGAAAGACTGCAGGAAAAACAGTTGTCACTTTTCCGGAACAGAATCAGTCCGGAGTTTATGGCTGGCATCACAAAAGCCTCTGCATAAATTTATCTTAAACTTGTGCAGTCACGTTAACTCTGATGAATTAGCCTATCTGTTCTTAACAATGCTGGTAATCCCAATTTATATAAGTTTTAAGTGTTACCTGTTTAGATCAGTGGCTTCTCACTGTGGTCAGAAGATGTCTAATTTTCATTTAAGTGTCATATCTCTGGCCCTGTTTGCTGTTAAGCTGCCACTTTATTTCCTTTTCTGTGCCAGCAAACACTGCACATGTTTGGATAACTGTTAAACTGAAATCTTCACACTTTCCATGGCAGATGACAGTAGCCTAATCACTCCTGTCAGCGTGCACTTCACAGGGGCTGTGGCTACATGCTGCTAACTTACTATTCACACACACACACACACACACACACACACACATACACACACGCACACACACACACACACACACACACACACCACCTGTCAGTTCCTATCTGAATTTTGCTATACAGATTAATTAGATGAATTCCCAAAGGAGGTAGATTATTAAATTAGCATACAAAATCAAAACAACAAAAATATCAGCCCCACCACCAGAAAAAAAGTCTTAAAATACCACCAATCAGTGAAACTGAGTTTAATGCAAGTTTATTGTCAGCAGTGCTTTTAGTTTGGCAGCTGTGTCAGCTTGTAACTCAACTCATCCACTGGCCTCTCCTGCAGTAGCTGCCAACCAACAGGCCACTGTCAGGACAGGGAGTGAAAAGTTTCTATATGAAACAGTCCGAAATTTACTTCTCCTTAAAACATTTGTGGGTGGCCTCTCAAAGTTTAGTGTTGCACCTAAGAAAAGGTAGCGTTTAAAGACCATGAAGCTTCACCTTAATATGACAGGGTTCTTATGAAAATCCTCTCAGATGCTGTTGCCAGGAGGTGATTGTCTGTCCGATGCTGGGGCTTGATTAGGGGTTTAGTCTGGAGATTTCAATCAATGGAGGAGAACGCTGAGGCCAAGCCCAATTAAATGCATGGGCCCATTATACCAGACCTGATTGCATCGGCAGGATGGCTCCACACTCGACAAAGGGAATAGTGATCAATAGACAACCTCTCAAAATGGACAGGCTTAAGATTTCAGATTTTGAGGCAGGAGTAAGAAGGCTAAAATCCTTTAATTAGCTTTGAGTTGCACTCTTCCGTATAGGACAGGGATTTATAGATGTAGAGAACTGCCTAAAGGAAGTGATGAGCAATGAGCATGTGTGTCAGTGAAGCCTCTTTAAGCTGAAGCAAATATTTACTGTTTATTACATTCTTAATACTCCATATCCAAATAGTTCATTTACTTATATAAAGATCATGTTAATGTGTGAGCGGTACTATAACACCTGCATCCACAGGCTAATTTCTTGCCATCTCAAGCGTCAACATTAATGCACCAGTGGTTCATTTACTGCTCAATAAAATGGACACGAGATATTTTAAACTTGTCATTTCCATGACAGAAATTTTTATTTTCAGTGCTGCAATTTCATGCACTGTTGGATTTGTCCTTGGTTATGACCCTTTGGCCCACTGTTCCAAGCTGATGGATATTCCTCTCTGCAGTGTTTTAGCTGCTCTGAACTGCTTTGACAAGATATTTACGCGGATGGGAGGGATGCTTTGCTTGGATGACATAACGAGGAGCAAGTGGATGCTGCTTTCCTCATTAGTCGGTGGGATGTACAAGCAAATGTAGCTTCATCTGAATGCTTCCTTGTGCATGTAACGTACAAGCAATATAAAGTATTGCGCTTAATTACATACCTTAAATAAATTGTTTGCCAATTCAGCCAGTGTAATTGCTTTTCAGCTGATGGAAGATGGTGCATTGAAAGCCTTATAAATATGGAATTTGTTGCTCTACAGCGTGCATATTAAAAAGTATTTAAATGTATGAGTATCACATATGTCACTTTAAATATTTTACTTGAAGCATTATCTAAGTTTAGCAGCGATACATAGACACAGTCGGAGTAGACTCTTACCAAATATCTGTTCGTGTTTGCATCACACAAGAGATTGTGAGATGAGAGACAAAACATGTTTGGAATGAGAATATTTGTTTTCAGTTTTGATACATTATATACTGACCACCAGCAACATAAAACCACCAACAAAGGATGTGACTAACATAGATTGCCTCGTTACAGCGATTTCAGTCAAGAGGTGGGACACATTAAGCAGCGAGTGGACAGTCAGTTCTTGAAGTTGATATGCTGGAAGCAGGAATAATTGCCCAGCATAAGCATCTGAGAAAGCTTGACAAGGACCACGTTTGATGACTGGGTAAAAGCATCTACAAAACAGCAGATTTTGTGGGGTGTTCCTGGTGGTGTTGTGACTCAGTCTGCCTGCTAAAGGCCAGTGATTCTCAGGCAGCTTTGTCAAACCTGTTGTCAAAAATTAATTCTGGATCAAAAGTTGGAGTCTTCAAACTTTTTTCAAGAAAGAGTCTTCAAGAATTCTTCAGAGTCTGGTGCAAATAATGTTTATTCAGTACAGGGCTGTAAGAACAAACATGAGCAAAATCTCGAGATTGTAACTGACGACACAAAGCGTTGCATCGTCTTATATATCTATGCAAACTTCTTCTAAACACTCCTCTTCCATTCTGGAAAGCCACAACCTGTCGTCTTCAGACCCAGTCAGGATGTGTATGATGCAATCGTATCAAAAGTTTAACCACCTCCTCTTTTTTATTTCTGTTAACATTATTTTAAGTTCAGCAGGACCTCGGTTTCAGCTCATGAGTGCAGACAAAGAGAGAGAGCTTGCACTTCCTGCCTATGCTTTATATGGGCTTCTGTTAGGTTGCTGTTTTCACAGAATTATGTAGTGCATACATAAATTCGGTTGACATGTTCGGTTTTCCAGCCTTATCATTGTACTAGAATTTGATTCAAACATCCTATTCACCTAGTTTTAGCATTTGTTTAATCTTAAAATGCCACAACAGGATGAAGTGATTCGTGCCTAAAAGGGCTCCAAGGAAGGACCACTGGTGAATCTGTGACAACGTCATGGGCACCCAAGTCTCAGTGATAAACATGCTGGGCTGCGGTCTGATCCCACAGAAGAGCTACTGTAGCACCAATTGCTGACAATTTTACTGCTGGCTGTAATAGAAAGATTTTTGAACACACAGTGCATCACTACCTGTAGTGTATGAGGCTGTTTAGCTGCAGACTGCTCAGAGCAACAGCGTTGACCATAGTCCACCAGGGAAAACACCCACAATAGACACATAAACATCACAGCTGAACCATGAAGCAATGGAAGGAGGTGGCTAGGTCTGATGAATCTAAATTTCTTAAACGCCATGTAGTACATGTATGTTGTTCACCTGGGGGAAGTGACAGTAAACCCATGGAGGCAGTGTGATGCTATGTGTAATAATTCTGCATGTATGGTCTGTATATATATATATATATATATATATATATATATATATATATATATATATATATATATATATATATATATATATATATATATATATATATTATATATATACACATATATATATATATATATATATATATATATATATATACACATATATATATATACCCCTTCATGGGAACAGTTTGAGATGCTGTCAGTTTTTTCCATTGACAACAACGAAGAGTTCACAAAGAAAGACCTCAAACAGTCTGACTGACATGCTGCAGAAATGTTGACTTTGTCAGGGTTTCTTCAGTTGAAAAAAAACAACTTGTGGCTCCAACCAAAACTGTATCCTATGCAGATGGTGATGCTCTCCTGACAATGTCTATGGTTGGCTAGTCGACTTGTCGGTTGCTCGTCTCTGTCACGAGTTTATTTTTAACCATCCCCTCTGTTTATGTGTACAGATAGTCTGCTGGTGTTTTTGTATTTGCAGTTTGTCCCTTGTTTGAGCCATCCTTCTTTGCTATTTTTGTGCTCTCGGTTGCTTTCATGTGGTCTATCTCACCAGTTGTAGACTGCAAGTGTCTGCAATTAGCAATGTCCTTTTTATAAGATATTCTCCTTACCTTTTGCCACCTACATTTTACTGTTTTCAAAAGATTTCGATTGTGCAGGTAGGCTAACCTACTTGGTTCTATATGTAAAATAATTATCTCCCTTTGTGCAAATCTTTGGCCAAAACAGTGCACTGTTACAGCATCCTGGGCTTGACACCATTCAAGACAATGTTGATTGGTTTAAAGAAATGCAAACAAATCAGAACATTTCTTTAAACTAGAAGAATACTATGGGCTGTCAGATCATTATCCAGCACTGACTCATTGCTATGGCGATCAGTTTGGCTATGCAACACTACTTTTGCTGTTAATTTTTATGAACCCCAGCTCTAATGTAATTGTAGACTGTCATTTAATGCTTCTCTTTTTATGTTTCACTTATCCAAATGACTTCCACTTGATACTGAACCTCCATGAGTCACCCGCAATACACTTGCCAAGTTTGAAGTAGATCGGATGAATGGCTGTTAAAAAAAGCAGAGTGCACACACAGTGGCAGACAGATTCCTTCTTTTATTAGTGTGATACTCCCCTTTGCTTCCTCTCTGCTCCTCCACAGACAGTTTGTTTCTACAGTAGCTAGTCTACACTACACATCGAAGCAATAAAAAATGTTAGAAATTTTATTAGAAATCTAGAAAAGGTCAGGTGGAAGCTATATTTTAGGTGTGTGTTACTGCATGCAAATAAAACAAGCGTTGCACTGATGAGATGTAACATCTATATACCTTGGTATCTAAAGAATCTGCGAACTCATAAGATACACATGCAGTGTTCTTGCTCAGGTAAAGTAAATGTACATTTATGATGCTTACATCCTTTCGTCTCTCTGTTGTGTCCTTGTCACTTGTCATTCTATCTTGAAGATTTCATTTAATACACAGTTTGATTGTTGCTGTTGGCTTGAGTATAAGTGTAGCCTTAGTTGTAGTTTAATAAAACATTACAGTATTCAATGTTGCATGTATTTGGAATAATAACAGTGATACAGCCCAACCAAAAAGTCAAGTGCTGCTGACACATTATCTAAAACTCAGAACTGACAAATGTTGCTAAAAATGTGATGTCATTACCATGTAAATCTGGTCAAATATAGACAATTGTGAACAAAAGTTTACATACAGGTGTATCAAAAGTGTTCTGGATATATGAAGAAAAACTGCTGGGTCAAAAACATACATACAACAATGCCAATATTTAGTTCAGTGTCCTTTGGCCATTCTCATTGATTTCTATATCCATTCATTTAAAAGTTCAACAATCAGCCCTGTAAAAATAATATTACTAAATACATGGTAAACTATGATTACATCTACTGATGTGTTTCAGTTCAGTTCTATTACATTAGTTTTTGAATGCTCAATCAAAACTGCATTTTCAAAGTCAAATTTACATTATATTTCCCAAATCAAACACTTAGCCCACAGTGTTTGATGTCTTTGTCTGTTCCTTCCTGTGCAAGTGGTTGCCCATGTGCAGAAAATGAATACCAAGCAAAAATAATAGGCCAAAAACTCAGCAAAATACATCCAAAAATCCTAGAAATAATCCAATCAAAAGAATAAAGTCTGTTTCCTAGTTTAGCTGCAGAATAACAACCCCCCCCCACACACACACACACACACACACACAAAAAAAAAACAGACTCCGTTCAATAAATAAAAATAACTCAGAAACAGTAGAAAAAGGAACGATCTCACCGGCTTAGTAGACTTGACATCAGAGGATGCCTGCTCTGCATTGCCTCTTTCTCCAGTGAGTCTGATTTTAGTTGATTTCTAGTGCACTTTCCTTCATGAAGATTCCCAGGTCTCCTGTAGACTCCCTGAGCTATCACACCTGTGTTTCATCCCGCTGCTCCCGCCTCTTTTTAACAAGATCCCCAGAACTCACGTCATCATCACTCAGACTCTCTATTCATTAAAATAATTAATTGTTGTTTAAAATAATCCACCTTAAACACATAGAGGCCATTTTCCTCCAACAATATTCACTGGGTGGAAGCAAATGCTGTCATCTAGAGTATCATATTGTAGGCCTGGTGATCGTGGTTGCAAGACAATTGATGGTGAAAAAAATGGCTTGATCCTGGGTATATCTGCTTACTGAATTCAGATTACTGTCTTCAGCTGAGAGTGGACTGAGTATTTCTGTACTTCCAACAGGCCAAGAAATCTTTTTTTTTTTGAAGCCATTAGCTCAATATGCTACACGAATTTCCATGAATTTTACATGTATCATATTAGCACATTAGCAGGTAGCTTTTGATTTTCTGATTAAGTTACTTTCTCTGTTTTGTATACTGGCTATTAAATATTTACTTTTTAAAATAGAGGTATTAATAATATAATAATAATAATAATAATAATGCCTTTAATTTATAATGCGCTTTACATACAGAGTCTCAACGTGTTACAATAGTGAAAGTACAAAAATACATTTATAAAACATTTCAAAAACAATAGCAACATGTTAGAACTTGAATAAAAATGTCTTTAGCCCTTTCTTAAAAGACTCCAGGGACTGTGGGGCCCTCAGGGGTGGTGGTAATGTGTTCCACAGTTCAGGAGCAGCTGTCTGGAACGCTCTGTCGCCCATTGTTCTCAGGTTGGATCTTGGAGTGAACAGAAGGTTGGTATTGGTGGATCGAAGTTGTCTGGGAATGGAGTGAAGGGTTAAGAGTTCTGAAAGGTAGTCCGGGGCGTGTCCATGTATACACTGGTAGGCAAGCAGACAGACTTTGTACTGGATGCGTTTTGCGATTGGAAGCCAGTGGAGGTTACGGAGGACAGGTGTGATGTGAGCGTGTTTGGGCGTCCTCATCAGGATCCTGTTGGCGGTGTTTTGCACATGTTGAAGCTTTTGAAGGCTTTTTGCTGGGATCCCAATGAGGAGGGCATTGCAGTAGTCCAGCCTGGAGGAGACAAAGGCATGAACCAGCTTCTCAGCATCGGAGGGGGAGAGAGAGGGACAGAGTTTTGAGATGTTTTTTAAATAAAAAAATTAGATTTTACAGAGATTTCTAGAGCACAGGTTGATGGTTTAATTTGACGAAGCATTGATTCAATCTCCTGCACCTCCACCTCCACAAAATCTGCAAAGCTGTGGTCAGGAGTAACAGATGCTAAGGGCATGCGGGTAGTTAGAGCAAGAGGTCCACCAATGTTTATTAATTGTTGAATGTACTTAAGAAACCATTCATGCATATATATGTAACATTATGACCACCTGCTTAATATTGCGTTGGTCCCTTTTATGCTGCTAAAACTCCTCAGACCCAGTGAAGCATGGATACAGATCCTCTGGGGATGTCCTGTAATGAATTCTGTGGGTCTTATGGGTTGCAGGGTGGGACCTACACTACCAGTCAAAAGTTTTAGAACACCCCAATTTTTCCAGTTTTTTATTGGAAATGTTTCATATTAATGTCTCATTGTGCTCTGAAATGAAAGCATAGAACAAATAAATGACATGAAATCAATTCAGAAACCAAAATGCATTCTAAACTTTTGACTCATCAAAGTACCACCTTTGGCAGATATAACAGCTGAACACACTCATTCTTTCCACAATGGAAATCAAATATTCTTCAGAAAGTTCTTCCAGCTCTGCTGCAGAAGTTCCCATAAATGTGTGGTTCTTGTAGGTTCTTTGCTTTCACTCTTCTGTCCAGTTCATCCAAACCAGCTCCTTGAGGTTTAAGTCTGGAGACTGTGCTGCCACTCCATGTTTTCAAGCTCACCATCTGGTTCTTTGTTCCTAAGGTGGTTCTGGCAGAGCTTGGACTGATGTTCTGGATCATTATCTGCTGTAGGATGAACCCCTGACCAACTAGAACATACCAGAGGGTTCTGCATGGAGCTGCAGAATGCTGTGGTAGCTGTTTAGGTTCAGGGTTCCTCTCACTCTGTACAAGAACTGACCCTGGATCCAGCAGAACAGCCCCAGATCATCATACTTCCTTCTTCATGTTTGACAGTTGATGTCACACACTGAGGAACCATCCTGTCTCCTACTCTATGGTGTACAAAAATCCTGCATCATGAACCGAAGTTTTCAAATTTTGATTCATCAGTCCATAATAACTTCTACCAGTCTTCAGTAGTCCATTGGTGGTGTTTCACGGTCCAGGAAAGCCTCTTTTTCTTATTCTGACGTCTTAGCAACGGCTTTCTGCTGCAACTCCACCTGTCAAACCTGCAGCTCCAAGTCTTCTCTCCACAGTTAAACTGAGACTTCTTCCTATGACCACTATGAAGCTGATTGAAGCTGTTGTCCTCTGAGCTCCTATCACCAAGCTGTTGACTCTCACAAACTGGTCTTCTGGTTCTGTTGTGGCTTTGGTTCTTCCAGACCTCTTCCTGTCAGAGTTTCCTCCAGTTTCTGAGCCTTTTGATCGTGAAGAAAACTGGACTCACTGACATCTTGACTTTCTTCACAATTTCTCTGTAGGAAAGACCTACATTTTTAAGTTTTATTATGGTCTGTCTCTCTTCTATTGTTAACTGCCTTTTCCTCTCCGTTTTTATAGCAACACATGACTTTCTGTAGTACAGTACTGTTCAAATAATGCTCTGGAGGGTGTGGTGCCACGGTGTGTTCCAACACTACTTTTATGCTGACAGAGGGGGTTGGAAGGAATCAAGCAAAGTTGGGACATCTGTAGGATTTGGTAGAAATTTCAAGGCTTGATCAACCTCCATTGCTGCAGAACAGCTTTAAGTTGTTAACCCACTTCTTGTTACCTGAAAAAGGCCTTTTTATGTAATTCTGAAATGTACATTATTTTTGATCAATAATATTTTGATCTGGGGAGTGTGAGACCTGGGCCCAGTTTAGCTCTGTCATGTTTCCTCATGAGCAGTTATTGTGGTGTGTTAGGATCCATTGTCCTGATGAGGGTGGCAACTGGCATCCAGGACTGCTGTTGCCATGGGGGTGAGGGGTTAAAGTGTTAGGGGGTTGCTTTCCCTGCAATGTTTAGGCGGGCGATACTTGTCAAACATCCACATGAAAGTTGGGACTCAATGTTTCCTGACAGAACATTGATTTTTTTTGTAACCCTCAATTAAAGTTAAAAAATAAAACTAGATTCTGATTTGTCTTAAAAATAGAGGTCTGACCGACACAGAATTGTCCATAGTCCAAGTAACCCCCTCCTCGACTCGCTACAGTATTAAACAACGAGAGGCTCCAACCTCTGACACAACCAAGTATTCTACAAAATAATCTACTATACATTTTGTAATGTGCATTTAGAGAATACAGGTTTTCTTCATCTTTTGGGGTTTGTGGAGCCACAGTACACCCTCTCCACACTTCATTACAGGCAGTGCCCTATACAACAAATGAACTTAGTTTCCAAAAGTAGCCTGCTTATACCAAATCTTAGTTTCTCTCCATTCTGAGCCTACTGTTGCCTAACCTTTCCAGTTCAATCCTTTCCCAGTTTGTGTTCTTTTTGAAATGAAACCAATCAGTCTTTCTTTCCCCCCTTTGCCACTGTAGGCTTTCACTCTTGTTTGTTAGTCATACACTCACCTGAGGGGGCCCACCATCCCCCCTTAGCCCCTATTCTTGCCCTTTTCCATTCCTATCTGGCTTAACAATCACACCTGCGTGTATATCGTTTCACATCGCTCCACACTGCTGAATTGATGATCTGCTGCGAAGGCTTCCAAGTCGCAGCGTGTTGTGTATCTCACCTGTGAAATGCTGCATTTGCTGCATAATGAAGGCATCTTCCACTGTACAATTTTAAATCCAGAAACAAAGCTTTATGATCCGCATTTTATAACACGACAGAAGCATTTTACAGGTTCAAGAGTAAACACTGTGTCAGCATCACTATTATCACAAGAAAATGAGGTGCTGTCATCGTCGTCATCACTTTCAGCGAAAAGCAAAGCAGCACCATTTGTCCAGGAAACAATTTGTTCTTCAGCAGCATGTTTCTGAGCAAAATCAGCTATAAAGAAAATAGGATGTTACTCTGGGAGTTGCTATTTGTTTTTGTTTTCTTCTTTTTTTTGTGCTTTACTGAGACAAATACCTTTCATTTTTCTTCTGGAAACTGTGCGGAGAAGTTCTACCAAGCAGCACATCAAAACTGAATATTCCCTCAAAGGTAGGCAGAAAGGAAGAGTTGTTGTTTAAAAGCTGCACTGAGGAAAAATTAATTAAACAAGTGCTGTGAGAGCCAGAAAAGTTCAATTTCTGTTATTTACAGGGCCATTTTAGTGGCCTATGGCTGCTGTAAAGTAGTTGCTTTTGTTGCTGCCTGCTGCTCTGCTTCTGCTCCAAATTATTATATAACAAGCAAAATGCAGGGAACAAAGAACAAACAAGAGGCTTTAGACCTATCGGTTCTCACCTCAGACAACTGAAAATGTCAAACAGTTTCAAGTAAAATGTGCACTTCAACAAAATTACACGACCATACATTTATCAGCAGAGGCGCCACTCAGCTTGTGAACCCCTGATGGTTTAAAACCTTTTATACAAACGGAGGAAAGACATGAATAAGACTATTGTGTGGCATATGATCCCTACAAGACACTTAAAGTTAGAATATAGTGAGCTATGCTGACATGACTTTGATCATTAATTTTTATGAGCTATCCAGCAGAGCGGTATGGATGACAGTGTTGCTCTGGCAGTTGTCCAGAAACGTCAGGACAGATGATGGTGATATTTTGCAGACATTCATGGTCCCTGAAATGTGAACCTAAGCATTTCTTTCACTTATCCCATGAAATAGCGCCACATTTACCAGATTGACAGAGTATTTTGCACATTATGCATACATTAGGTGTCCAAATAACTTTTGGATATGTGGTTCACAATCTGATGTTTCATACAACATCACAATCAGGTGGTTTTCAGTGGCCAGTCCCAGCTTTTCTATTATTAAAGCTAAATCTAATGGCATTCCTTTGATTTCTGGCTGTTTGTGTTTATTGCTAATCAGATAATGCTAACGTGCCAAATGATGTGTTGTTCAAAGATAGGCAGTGTGTCAGTTCCTCTTACTATCTGCAAGTGAGACCAAAATGCTGTGCGAATGGGCAGCACCATCTTGTACTGGTCAATAGAGGACAGTACTGGGACTCTGAGGACCTGAGGGACCCAAGATAAATCTTGCACAGCAGGTGGTTTATCTTTACTGCAGGGGGCAGCAGGCAGTCAAATGTCAGTACAATACAGGGGGTCCTCGGTTTATGATGTCCTCGACCTATGGGTTTTCGTCGTTACGTCGGAACTGGTTACGTGGAACTAGATGACGAGCGGAGCGGATGAATATGCTGTCAGGCTGTGCTGTAAGACGGCTTTGTTTACATTTGCTGGTATTACACCACCTTGGATTGTGCTACATTCACAACTTTTTGCCCTTCATTATGGCTCCCAAGCAATATCAAGTAGATCAAGTTGTAAAAACAGTGCAACATATTCTGTTATCTTTATGTAAAATGACTCATACATGCATTAAAGTCCTTAGTATTCATGACTTTTCTGAAGAACTGAGCGACACCGTGATGCATGTAACGGCTTTGTTTACATTTTCGCCGGAGTTCCGACTTATGGCAAAAAATCGACTTACATCAAAGTTGCATTCGCATGGCCCAATTTAAGTCAATTGTCTCTTGATTGACATACACTTTAGTATAAGCAAGGAGTTGATAAATAATGAGTGTGAATCTACCACCTCTGGGTGGTGGTGACACCTGCTCTGTTCTCCCCATCAATCTAAGTTCTTTTTCAAACATAAACCACTTCCTGCTGCACATATTAATCAAGACACTATAGTGAAATGTATGAAACATCTACTTACTGCACTAGAATAACACATTTTTATTAATGCGGCTCTAATCTAATTGTAATTTTCAAATGATATCACCGATGGATATGCTAATATTAATCAGTCAAATAATGCATTTTCCGTGCAGGAGGGACAGTAATGGTCAGAACTCCAGTGAGAGCAGGATTTAGAAAACAGTCTCATGCTGGTCTCTACTGGTGACGCCATTAGAGTCCATGCAGTAGTGACCGAGGGAGATATGGATTCATATAGGAACCTCCATAAACATAAGAACATGTCAAACAATGCATGACTTCTTCACCTGGTATGAGCTGCTAAACAGAACGACTCATCAGATTCTATTTCTGTTGAACAAATTAGTGGCCACTTGTTTAATTATTATAGTAATGTCATTTAAATTTAGCAGCAACAACACATGTACAGAAAGACAGTAAAGCTTAAGCGTTCGCCCCAATGTCTCTGCATGCATGTAAAAATGCATTTCACTGTTACTGGCCTAGAATAGTGGCATGTGGGTAAATCTGATTACATAATTCTTATATGAAGGCATTTACTTACTGCAAAAAGTAGGAAAAAACAAAGGGACAGAAAAGAACAGTTGAACTAGAAGATAAATTCTATATATATATATATATGATGTTGACACAGCTGCACACTTTGCTAGTCAAAGATTTAATAATGCTCCTAGCTGGCAACCACTAACACTGCCTCTGTATCAACTGAAAATGACCTCGTTGATTGAGTAGGTGGAGGATAAACCACTTCCCAAGTAGAAATCGGCTAAAATGAACACAAGGTCAGGCTAAGTGAATGAAGGGAAATCTTAATCTTACACCCACACAGCTGTTTGTGTCGCAGTCACCACATTTACCCCTCACAGAAGCTGTTATATTTACTGCTGTTTCTCTTATCCATTACGTCCAATGACTGTGCAGACTGGGATTGTTGTGAATGCTTTCTCAGCTTCAGCATCCTATTCTGTACATTATTCTCATATTGTGTTGTATCGTCTGTCTATTTTTTGTCTGTCTGCGTCACGATTTCATTATTTTCCCAGAATCTTCGATGTGTTCCTGCTGTACCTCAGAGCTTTTTTGTGTCATACATTTCTCGTCGGCTTTTTGCTGACTTCCTCCTGCCTGAAAGATGTTTTCAGTTAAAGTTTAGAGTTACATCAGAATTCTCCTCGTCTCCTGGCATTTTTCTTCTTTAGGGAAGCATTTACTTGACACATGGGTGTCACCGCGGAGCTTTCTGTTCCACCGGCAAGAAGATAGAGGAATATACTGTACGTGTGCACACTCGTTTTTCTTGAGACAAAGAGAGGGAGCACCCTTCCACCTCATCCCTCTGCCCTTCCTACACACCCATCGTCTCTCCTCCCACGCCATCCGTTCCGTTACAATGGTAATAGGATTTGGAAGGCTGCAATATTGCTGCTGTCTGAGCGGGGCCTTGTGATATCCCTGTCCGCACCACTCCTCCTGACTTGCATGTTAGTCTCCTGATTCATACCCCATTCACCAAAACCTCCGAAAAAAGGCCGAGGAGTCATCTAGTTCACTGCCATTACAGCCCTCCGCTATATGGACTTCTGAATATAATTCTTGGCAGACTGACCACACAAAAGATAATAATCTGAGCTCCAGGGGACTCCTGTTTAATGGCTGCTCTGCTCTAGCCTGGAGCACGGCTTATTTGTTCAGACAGAGGTTATGTTTATGGCCATTCATAAGGGCAATTTTGAGAAGCCATAATTTCCAGTGCAGCGTGCTGCTTTCAGGGTTTTGCGCTCGTTTTTAACAGCTGAAAAGTGGAGCGGAATTGCCAATGTCAGAACTGAAGCCAAACCCCCTCTGAAGTCAATATACAGTATGGTTGCCAGTGATAACATGGCAACAGCAAGCAGCAGCCTCACAGCTTGCTGCGATGCTCGGTGGTACATAGTGCACGTTTGGTTTGACTTACAAGTTGTTGTTGGGTTTCAGTATTAAACAATACATGCATTATGTGTCAATTAAATGTGGATCTCATGCCAAGGCTTGACAGAGACTGTCTGGCTAAAGGCTGCTCTGCTGTAGCCCCCAGCATGGCTAACATACAATTAAATGAAAACTACAGTAGTATTTACTGGACATAAATCCAGCTCTATAGGTATGTGTGTAGCCCTGTAATGGGTTTCACTATTGGTTAATCCCCCTATAGCTCAGCCTCGGCATCCCAGCATGGATCTCTGCACTCACTGCCCAAATGGGTAGAACTATTACCCGAGTAAAACATGGTTTAAATCATAAAAAGCGGTGATTTTTGTTCCCCCGGTTTATCTACGACAGCAGGATATGACAACACTAAAGACTTAAAGCTAGACTTTCACCTTGGCAGTAACCTCACTGTTGAAGGCGTTCCAGCTCACTAGCAGTTTAGAGGTAAATCATCTGCAGAAAACAAATATTTTTGCCTTCAAACCTCTCGCCTTCCCTCTCCTCAGTCACTGTATGGTGGCACTTGGTACTTCTACCTGAGCACAGCAGGCTAATTCCTTGCTCTCGATGTAGCTCGATCATTCTCTGCTGGCCCTGCGTTGTGGGCATCGCTCAGAAAACTGCATCTGCGACTTATCTGCTGTGTGAGGGATTGGATTGTTTACGGGGTCACTGAAGCTCCCAAGTCTTTCCTAAAAATAGGCGTCTACAAGTATAAGGATTTATTCTTTTTTAAAGGCACTTCTAGCTGAACACTGATATTCATATCACATATGAGTATTACAACATTGATATTAATAACCATTTATTGTGCAATTAACACATGAGTTGTGCTTGATCTTGAAAGGCAGAGATATGGATTCAAGCATTAACCCCACGTTCTGATGGATACAGACAGGTCAAGCTGGAAAGTTACAGCCACTTACACATCAGCACAAAGAGTGTTTTCACACATAAACACACTAAAAAGATAGAGAGATTTGGCTTTGCTTCACAGTATATTCCTATTTCCATATAAGGTAACAACTAATTACACTGAAACTGCTAAGTCAAGGTTATTTAAGGGTGGAAACCATAATAATCCTCCCTATGAGATTCCACCAGCGGTTGCATCACATTACAGCTAACAAAGGAATAAGACAAATAGGTAGACAGCAGGAAGAGGTTTGGAGGAGGGTTCTTTTTACAGGGTGCCGTTCTTGGAGATTGAATGAATGGCGTGTCAAGAGATATGGACATATCTGTGCACCAACTAATGGTAGAAATAAGTCTAAACCACGGTTTATCCCCACCTTTAGCCAATCACATTTCAATAGTTAAATTATGTCTTTATGTTCTGCAACCAATCACATTTCACCATACTGAATAAAATGTTCATTCATTTCAGGCTTTATCCTTTTCTGGGAAGCTGTTCCAAACAGAAAAGGTCCTCGATCAAGATTTTTTGAGACACTGATATTAGAGAATAAACAGCTTCATTTAGTTTTAGAATTAACACGGAGATAGTTTCTCTTTGTGAGTAAAAAGGAAAGATAATATATTTTTCTTTTATATTTAGGTACCTGTGCTTTCCTGTCATCCTTTAACCCTTAGATGCTCCAGTGATTGGACCTCACACTCTTCCACAAGTGGGTCAAAATGACCCGTATAAGAATCAATGTGTTTTTATATCATTTTTGCCATTTTGGTTAGGAATAATAACTTGTATTATGATGTGTATTCTATTTTTGTTCACACACGATTGATTTCATGATTGAAATATGTTCATTTTTCATTTTATAACAGATTTTGAACATTTTGATCAATGAAAAAAATATTACACAGAACAGCAATAGAAGAATGTCAGCATCCATTTTGTAGAAATTTTTCCACTCTTTTCCTCCAGCTATTGCTGTTCTCTGTCCCTCCAAGTCTATGCACTGCATCACTTCTTGAATAATATTATCAATGGTAAAGAGCTTGGGGTAGTAGTACAAATATTAGAATTTCTATAAAGGTATAAAAGACAACTTAAAATTTTAAATGGAATGATATCAAAAACATGCTTTTTTGAGAAATAGCTGGAAAAGAAAATGACAAAAACTTTTCATTACAAAGATATGGCAAGAAAACGACCTCATCAGGTCATTTTTGACCCACTTATGCATCTAAGGCAGACCTGGGCCACATCCAGCCTGCCGGATGACCCTGACTGGCCCGTATGAGGTCATTGGAAAATATTAAAAGTCAAAGTTCACACATAAAGGGATGTCAGTAAGCCATTCTCTGATGGAGAGTTTGTAGACATGAATTCTACATGACATTTATAAGAAAAAAAAAAGAATCATCTGTATATAATGTTATTTTTTTTCTGCAATTTTTGCACTGTTTCTTTTTCTTATCTATTCCTTCACTGCCTTTATACTTTTTCTTTGGAGCTGCTGTAACGGTGAACTTTCCCCACTGTGGGATCAATAAAGTTTATCCTTATCCTTATCCTTAGACAAATGTCTGGTGGACTCTGCAGCGCTTATATGCCCGGAGAAAAAAGAAGCGTTCGTTAATGTGACCTTTCCAGGCGAACTGTAACGAGGCGGGTGGAGAGCAGCGCAGAAAATCTGGAGCTTCAGCTGCACAACAAAGTGGACGATTTTGACGTTTTCTCCTTGGCTCTGGACGAGAGCTGTGATGTCCGTGACACAGCCCAGTTACTCATCTTTGTACGTGGACTAACAAAAACCTTTGAGATGAGGAGGAGCTGGCAGCTGTGCAGCCAATGAAAGGAACCACGACAGGAAGTGATTTGTTCACTGAGGTAAATACATGCATGAACAAGCTGGGACTAAAATGGGAGAATTTGGTTGGTGTTACAACTGATGGCTGTCCACATTTGACAGGGAAAAATGTTGGACTTTTGAAACAGATGCAAGATAAAGTGACTGTAATAAACCCAGAGCAGAAACTGATATTTTTGCATTGTATTATACATCAGGAGGTGGTGTGTAAGTCAGTGCTAAAAATCAACCACGTGACTGATGTTGTAACTAAAGTAGTTAACTTCATCAGGGCAAGAGCATTGAATTACAGACAGTTTGTTGTCTTTTTGGAGGAGATGATAGTGAACATGGTAACCTTGGTTACCAGACAGCTGTCAGATGGATCAGCCTGGACAAGGTGCTTAAACGAGTTTGGGATCTGAGAGCAGAGATTCAAGAGTTGGGCATTGTACATCATTGTGTTGTGTAATTTACTGTTTTTATTGGGATATATTGAACATTGCTGTAAGTATAGTGGGGAGCTGTTGTCTTTCTTTATGCTTCGCAGTCATCTTAATGTAGACTTAGAAAAACTGACAACACTATAATGGTACAAGATGTTTGCAATCTTATTGTACATCCAGCAGCTGTTAGTCCAGATAAGTTGTAGCAGTTACCTCATAGCGTTCATGATGAACAAAAACTGACATGATAAGGCAAGTTTCAAATCTCTGCCAGCTGATGGTCATATTGTTGTAGAATAAATTCTGAGTGATGGCTTACTTACTTCATTTGTAAAAACAGTGACTGCTGAAAAGTAATTAAAGCACTTGGAAAATCCGTTTCACATTTTAAGTATGTCTTTATGATAGTAAATATCTGCAACTCAATAGGCAGCAGTCATAGTTTGAATGAAAAAACAAAGTCTTTCATTAAATAGTTTCACATTTTCATTGTATCATTGTACTGTTTCATTTACTGTTTTTATTGAGCTACATATTGAGCAAAGCTTTTAAGTGTATTGGTCCGGCCCTTAAGAACCGTCAAAGTTTCTCATGTGGCCCCGTATGAAAGTGAATTGCCCACCCCTGATCTAAGGGTTAAGAGTCTGTCTGTTTCTCTAAGGTGGCCTCGTTACGCACAGTGTCGTAGTGGTAGCTGTGATTGCCATGCACTGTATGTCAAGACTATAATATCCTGCAGCAGGAATGTACACCCTCACCCCTGACCATGTATTTCTCCTTCTCCCTCTCTGGCATTAACGTCTCCCAACCAGTTTCACAGCCTGTTTTCACCATTACAGTACTCTTTCTACAGTACTATTTCTTAGCGTATGCATTTTACAGGTAAAGCAAGCACAAGCGCACTTACACAATACTTTCTACAGAAAAAATGTTTGCTCAATAGATAAGACCATCAAATCAATGAACAACGCTGAGCTAAAGAAGAATGTCTTCTTTTGCACTACTTAAGTATAAAGTCCTGTATACAAGCTGAACAGTAGTGGGTGGTGCAAGTCCTATTCATGCTTTTATTCAATACATTACAATGTATGGACAATAATTGAGCTGCGATGAACAAGGCACTACAGTATTAAAAGCAAAGCACAATGCAACAGGCAGATCAGTTATGGAGGTGGAAATTGTACTGAATAAAGGCACATAAAACAGAAAACGACCACCTGTTTTGTTATAATCAGTGACAAACAACGAACCCAGAGTGTGATCTGTGTCTTACTTTCAGCTTCATGGGATCTCCTCTTCACACTGCAAAATGAACTTTGGATTTTAAAAAAAAAAATTTGTGTTTTGGTAAACATGGCTTCCTAGTAAGTAGGTAGCTTAAGCTAGCTGCCAGACTGTGTAGCCCACAGTTTGAAATGTGAAAATGTCAACTCCCTGTATATTAAGCTTTGTGACCAACAACACAAACCTGTTCCTCATATTTTCAAAAGTCAGTCTAGGGTATGTTAAATCTGACATTGAAATGGCATTTAAAGGATTTTGAACTCACAATGAAGAACATTTTATGGACTGATGTGGCTGAGTTGATTTCCAACTTTCTTCTTTCTTGTTGTCTTTGTGTTTGTCTTGTTGATGTATTAAACTTCCACACTGATTCATTTTATATAAGTGGTGGGACGAGATTAAAAAAGATGAATCTAATTAATTACAGGCTTTGTAATTAATCGCGATTAATCCCGTTTTTGTCAAATTGCAATATTTGACACAATAATCGTGAGTTTTTCAATGCAAATAAATTTTGGTTGACGAATGAATTGATGAATAGACATCTACATGAACTTAAACAGCAAAAATGTTTGTTTCATGTATATTTATCTGTTCATTTTTCATCTGTCTACTACATTCACATATTACTGCAAAGTCAAAGTGCAATTATAGCAATGATATTCAACATTTTAAGACTTTTTGGAAACTCAAGCACTTTCAATGTTTTGAAAAGTGGTCTATTATGGGATGGCTACACCTGGACTGTCATAGCTAACTTTCAAGGCACTGTCCACAGCATCCTTCAAATTCTCACATCCCATTCATTGTCTATGTGGAACACATCACATTGCATGCTGGCTGCATTGCAGCACATTTCGAGTTCCATTGCCCCAGACCTCATTTGCATGAAGTAGTTTAATTTATGCAAATTCGGTGTGGCGAGTGGAGGTCCGATGCATTGTGAAACTTTCATGAAAAATCTAAACTAAGCATTGTTGCACTAAAACTAGGACAGGTTCAGCCTCCAGTGCTTTCAGAAATACTTTTTGTTGAATTGTTTTCATAATAAAAGAGAAAATTTGCGACCGAGCCGCCATCTTGGTCCAGCGTTTCTACCGGACCGAAGGTCTGAAGGGCTGTCATGTGACCACCTTGTGGCCCACTAGTGACATGCCCACCAAGCAGGCGATATTTAGATGTGGCGCTTTTCCATGCAAGAAAAAGCCTGTGTCCTGTGCTTTAGCTCTGGTGTCCGTGCTTGTAGGAACATGTTTTGCATTGAGGTGACACTGTCGGCTTGAAGTGCTGCAGTAATGAGAAAACTCTTTGTTGCACAATTTGCACACAACAACACCTTTATCCAAGTTGCCATCAGGAAGTTTTTTTTAAAAGAAAACTTTCCACCCAAAAAGCCAGGCAATGTGGTCTCATCTTCCTTCACTGTTCAACAAACTTTCTTGTGTGTGCTGACATCACTCAGTGTGTCCTGTGCATCTTCTTTATGGCTGGCAAACAGACCTTAGGTTCATTACCGCCACCTACTGGGCTGGAGTGTTCATCAGAGTTACTGGTGTGCCAGAAATTAGGGAACTGAAAAAGGTGGGATTAAATGCGTTACTGTGAAATCAAAATTACCTCGTTAAAGTCCCAGCCCTATTTTATGTACGTATTTTATGCAGGATTTATATACAATCTATGGTTTCCACCCATAAAAGTGGTGGGATTTAGTTTTCAGGCAGCTGCATCAGAAATAATCCATCCATCCATCCATTATCTATACACCGCTTAATCCTCACTAGGGTCGCGGGGGGGGCTGGAGCCTATCCCAGCTGACTCGGGTGAAGGCAGGGGACACCCTAGACAGGTCACCAGTCTGTCACAGGGCTACATACAGAGACAAACAATCACTCTCACATTCACACCTACAGACAATTTAGAGTAATCAGTTAACCTCAGCATATTTTTGGACTGTGGGAGGAAGCCGGAGTACCCGGAGAGAACCCACGCATGCACAGGGAGAACATGCAAACTCCATGCAGAAAGATCCCGGGAAAGCCGGGACGCGAACCAGGGACCTTCTCGCTGCAAGGCGAAAGTGCTAACCACTACACCACTGTGCAGCCCTCAGAAATAATCATGTAAAGCAAATATCTTTAAAAATTCTCCCCCAGGGGAGCCTGCCCTAAGACCTCTCTAGTTGTGGAAGTTTTACTATATATATACACAATGTTCTCATCAATTTTTATCTCTATACCTGTTAGTATCCCTGATGGGCACACTGGTTGTTGCAGAAACATCAGTGCAAGTGTTTGTATGTAGCTATATGAGATCAGAGGAGTGACATTTATGAATCATTAACTTCATTAATGAATTAAATCCCACAGCAAGTAACAAGTTTAGCCAGGATGCAAATATAATTGATGCCCTCTGTGAGTGTGTAATAAAGCAGCTGTTCTGAATTCCATCAGAACTTTCAGACCACTGAAACTTTGCTTTCTTTCATGATATATAATAGTTCTTGTTTTGCTGTTTAAATGGAGTGTCTCTGCCAGAAGGGTTGATTGGATTTCTGGGTTTGTGCAAGAAAAAGGCTCTCAAATACTAAATTACATGAAATCAAGTGATGAAGCAATACATTTTAGTGTACCACAACTGTCTGTAAGCTAGTTGTTTTTGCATTCCACATGCCATTCTGACAGAAACTTTCAGCCATTAGAAATGATAAATTCAGCTAATAGAAATGTAGTCATTCATGCTGGCCATCCCAGACAAATCAAAGTTATGACGGTCTTTATTACTGTTCAGAGGTCTTTTATGGTTAAGTGACTCAAATACAGGCACAACAAACACAAACAAGTTCTGAGTAGACACATGAAATGACTGTCACCTTGAGAGGAGGGAGTCAATCAATGGCACAAGAAAAACCTAAGTTGTCAGTTTTGAAAAGCACCAAGGTTTTTCTTTTGCTGCAAAGGTGGGTGAAGTCATGGTGCACTAATGAACTCCTTGGATATTGTTCGATGGAGGAGAGTCTCTCACAGACAGGTGATGTGCTGGAGGAGTTCTATGGCTGTCAACTTGCATGTTTTCTTTCCTTTTCTCTGCTTTGTTCAAACTCAGGTGTGAAAATTTATACAAGGTCTGACTGGCCACCAGATGCATTTCCTCCAATTACAAGGGTGACACAGTTCTGTATAGGGTTGCCACCTTTCAGAAATGAAAATAAAGGACGTCCACCATGGCTGCCAGGGCCACGGTTCAGTAAAGTTGTAAAGATATTCACAGATTCAGACTTCCAGCATCAATAACTCAGATAAATGTTGTCAAAACATAAACGATGCCTCTTTCCCATCATTGTAAGGTAGACAATGTGCTACAAGCCCAGTTTTATCAAAAGTAGCTGTCTTTCAAGTTGCAGGAATAACATTGGTGTCAACAGGAGCCAGTTGAAGGCTGCAGTGATTTTGGTGACACTACAGAGTATCAGAATGAAGTTACTGAATATCTGTGTCTCTCTTCACTGTTGCAGCAGTTTTACAATTTGCAAATGGTCCCTGTTCACTCCATAGACACCAATGTTATTTGTGCAGCTTGAAAGACAGCTACTTTTGATTAAACTTGGCATGTAGCACATTGTCTACCTTACAACGATGGGAAAGAGGCATCATTTATGTTTTAACAACCTATATCTAATGAGTTATTGATGCCAGAAGTCTGAATCTGTGAATATCTTTCCAACTTTACCAAACTCGGGGTCACTACCATCCAAGGAGTGGTATGTTTAATTCTGAAAAAAACATTTAGCCATACGTAATGCTCTAAGTGCTTTATTAACACGATACTAAGAATTTTGTATTGTTTTATGATCACAGGTTCTGTCTGAAAATAAGTGGCATCATTTTAAACAGTGAAACCAAACTAATGAAATGTAATGAGCAACCAGTGTGCAATACTGGATTCTACAAAAACATGAACAACTGAATGCAGAATACTGGACAAAGAAATTCTCTACAGACAGTTGTTTTTCATCTAAATCTTATCTTAATACAATTAATGTATTGACATATTTATGTGTGTATGCATGTATTTATTGTTTTATTTAGTACTGTTAGCATATCAGAGTGCTGAATGAGTTTTTCTTTAGATAGTCAAAGGTCATTTATTGATTACATATAGACTATTTAAAAAATGTTTATTCAAAACTATAAAAGCATTAAAAAATAATAAACAACTTAGGCATTTATTGAGTCACTAAAATACTGCAGAGTCTGTGACCACATCAGCAGGATTATAAGCATCCTCTGGTAAATTCACAACCAGATACTGATGTCCCTTACCATATAGACTTCAGGAGATGATTAGATGGTGATAAACTGTGACCTGCTGGTTGGGTTCTCTCTGTTCTCATGTTTCTTCCATGTTGGTCTCCTGATGCTGCCTTACTTCAGCCAGTCCATGAGCTGCCAGGGGTTCCAGTCTTCCCAATCACGTCTGCAATTTAGAAAATGTTCTTGCTTCTTTGAACGTGGTGGAGTTTTGCTTGTAGACATTTTTAGATGTGCGGGTGCAGCAGCGTCTGTAACCAGGCAACCAGAGACATGACTGGGCAGGACTGGGTATGCAGAGAACTCTGAGATCTATCCGCTGGACCTCGTGGGTCCTCGCTACATAGGTCCTACATGGAAGAAACTGGCTGCCCTTAGTATTTCCTGTGTTTTATTTTGTTCATTAAACAGTTTTGATGAGTGTGTGACAGACGTGTATGGGGCATTTATGAAAATATGGAACAATTTGCGTCCCGTATTGATTCAATACGGGATGCAACAATTAATCACATTGTCACATAACGGATGATTCCGTATTTTAAGGGACGGGCGGCAACCCTAGTTCTGTATGCACCTAGAGTGTTACAAGTCTTATAATAACACAAAAAATTACAAAACATACATTTAAAAGTTCACAGTTTTTTGTTCTGTTTAGTTGTCCTCATTTCAATATTGGACCATAACTTTGAGGCAAAATTTTCTATTTTTATGTGTTGTATGAGGTTATTTGGGACTTATCTGCTTGCATTCCTGAACAGAAAAAATTCTTTTCATGGTTGTATGTTATTCTTGATCATTTTCTTTGAATGACAAGAGAATTCCATTGTGCTGGCTCAAATTTGGGTATAAAAACATTGAATTCAATTTGAAATTCCTCACGCCTGTTCAAAATGGTGAAGCTTAGGGAGAAACACAGAGTCTGAATCAAAGCACTTCATGATGCTGGGTGGTCTTTGAGACAGATAGCGCAAGGCGTAAAGTGTCCTCACAATGTGGTCAAGTATGCCTTGGACTCGATTGCAGAGACTGGTACTTACAAAATGCACCAAGGAAGCGGCCAGAATCGAAAACCAACTGAACCAGATGTCAGGCACCTCAAGGTCGGAAGTACTAGAGACAGAAGGAAGACCACCGCTGATCTTTAGGCAGAGATTAATGCTTCTGGATCAGAATGTGAGAAAGTCTCCAGAATGACCATAAGCAGACGACTGAAGGAACAAGTCTTAAAGGGAAGAAAAGCTGCTAAGAAGCCATTAGTAAGGACTGCAAACATCTAAAAATGCCTAAAATTTGCCAGGGCGCCAACACTGGACCATAGATGACTGGAAGAAAGTACTCTGGATAGATGAGTCTAAGTTTAAACTTTTCAGTCAGCATCATCGTTTTTTGTACCTAGAAAAGCTAGACAACATTTTAATGACAGATGCATTGAACCCACAGTGAAATATGATGGAGATTCCATTATGGTATGGGGTTCCACAACATGGACAAATTAATTCAAATGGATGGTATCATGAAGAAGAAGGTCTACCAGGACATCTTGATGCATCATGGAATCCCTTCTGGATTGAACCTGATTGGTCATGGGTTCATGCACTAAGAAAACAATGATCCCAAGCATACTTCAAAGCTGTACAGAGACTGCTGGACCAAGAAAAAGGAATCTGAAGTACTAGAACTGATGGACTGGCCAAGTCAAAATCCAGACTTGAATCTTATTGAACAGATCTGGGATTTATTGAATTCAAAAATAGATCACACAAAAGTTTCATCCAAAGCAAGTCTTTGGGATCAGCTAGAAACTAAATGGAACTCAGTAACAAAAGAGACAGGAAAAATCCATAAAACAATGGCAGCAAGAATGCAAGCTGTTATCAGAGCCAAAGGAGGTCAGACAAAATATTAAGATGTTTGGTTAAAACATGTGAATAAGGACAATTTTGTTGCTCCAGTTTGTTATTTGTCTAAATAAATAACAATATATTTTTTAGTTTGAAATAAGTTTATATATATATATATATATATATATATATATATATATATATATATATATATATATATATATATATATATATATACCATTTATAATATAGATATAGATATAGATAGATATGGATCAATTTTTGCTCCCACTGGCTAAAAGAATCAGTACATTCACACAATTTTGGGGGAACTTTTCAAAAACTAAGTAATTAATGCATTAAATTGCTGTTTAAAATGCATACAGTGATCGCCAACTTGTGCAAACAGGAGTAAATAAAATGTCTGCTGTTGCATTTTCAAAGAGAAGGGTGCAATCATGTGTAAGTCTGAAAGAAAACAGGCCACCAGGTTTCTGAACTGCTCCAGGGACTGTGCAGTGTGTGTTGAACACCCATTCTTATACCCTGAACAAGGATCCTGATCAGGAGGTCACCACCACCTCCAAAACTGTCATGACTATATTTAATAGGCTGGGTCTGATTAGATTTAGCAAAAGTTCTGTTTGGGGGATCATATCATATTCACATTTCCTGCTACTAGTCAGAGCTTTGGTTTCATCATTGTGGTCTGATGCATTGCAGTCACAGCCTTTAGTGTTTGACAGAATTACAGAATGACTAGTAGCTACACATTGTCAAAAAGAGCAAAGGAGTATAATATTCTTTCTCAACTGATGCAGCTCTGGAAAGAACTGCAGGTGAATATTTTTACTGTACTTTCTTTCACTCCCAGATGCAGTCCTCTTGACATTTTAAGCATCAATAAAATGAAAGACTAAACTCAAGGCTGCTGCAGTTGTTGGCATAATTGATTATGTTTATGCTGAAAATGTATCAGCATCAATGTTTTACACAAATAGATGTTTATTTATTCATTCTTTCATTTTTGGAACATGCGGGAATCACTGTAACAGATATGTTCTTTCCATTTTACTGTGTAATTACTGTGTTATGACATCAGTGGTTTTTGGTTCCATTCACTGGTTGGCTGCAGTTTTAGTAAATTGCGGCAGCAGTAGAGCCCGATTCACTGTTCAGTTTAAAAGTTTCTAAAGACCCGAGGCTCTCAAAATATGGAAGTACTTCAGACTTTCTCAGGACAAGAAATGGTTTCTACACTGGGCAGTGTTTTCAAGGCAGACCACAGCAGCACTAGAGCTGAGCATGAGCACTGAGGTGCATGCCTTTGCTTCTCTCCTGCTCTCTGTGCTCACATACACTGTATTTTAATAAAGCTGATTTCCAAATAAAACTATTCCCATTTACGTATTTTGCTGTCTCTGTAGTCAAACAGGATCATTAGGACTACAAGTCAGAGAGAAATTACACAATAAAGACAAAGCTAACTGCACAGCTTAAGGCTGTGGTAGTGCTTCCTGCTCTCTCTCTCTCCTAGGTGTGTTCTAGGTGAAGCTAGCAGCAGGTGTGCTGCATTGTAATCAGCAGACGAGCTGCAGGTGGATCTGAGTGATTGGTCTCTGAGCATCTCTATAAAAGCAGATGGCACCAGTCATTCGAAGCTGGATTGTCGTCTAATCTCCAGTTAGTGCTGGGAGTAGAACTGTCTTTGCCACCAGCCTAGAATTGCCAGTAATTCTATTTTCTGTGTTTAGAAAGCTGATTCCTGCCTGCTGAGTTGCCTGGGTTCCTTCGTCTGCTGGTTTTCCGTCCAACCACGGATTCTGCCTTCTTCTCCGGAGGATCTCCACCTGTCACCAGCTTAACCTGGGACCATCAACGTACACCTGGAAAGAGGACTTTCTCTGGAAACATCTGCCACGACCGGGTTCTAATGATACCAACTTACCAAGCACATGGCGAACACCAGGAGGGAGAGTTCTGGATGAAGCCAAACCAAAAGGACTGTTCTCAGCTCATCAGCTAAGTCTCCAAGCCCTAGTATCACCAGACTCTTTGTATTGTTAATACGTCAAATTAAATAATCAGCCTTCCACATTTAACTTAAGGTATTTTTTGCTCTGCATAGGATAGCTTTAGTCTGGGGTTTCAGCTCATAATTACTGGTAGTCTAGGCTGGGTTAGTTTTGTATTTTCAGTTGTTTCCCTACCTTGGTGTTACCATACGTGGATTAACCTTAGTTTCAGTTTCCATGTTGATGTAGTTATTCCTCCGTACCTCTAGATGGTTTTTGTTTTTCAGTTCTAGTAGTAATTTAGCTCTTCTTTGTCTAAGATTCTAGTTCCGGTTCCTGTATAGAGTTTCTTGTTGTTAATAAAAGCATTTTTAAAACGTTTACGCTGGTGTTGTTTCATTTCCTGCTCCTGAGCCTTTTGAACCTGCTGTAAAAGTACGGTCCAGCCTGAATGAGCTCAGCGGGAAATGAAACTGCCGCTGGAGGGGCGCCGGTGATTACTATTGACCAAGCTATAGCTAATCAGAACACCGCCTTAGGGCAACATGAGGAAATGATTCGCAGCCTCATGAGTAGTAATACCGCGCTCTATAATCAGCTCTCCATGTTAACCGAAAGGGTTACACAATTGGCTAACCGTTCATCTGCTGCTACTCCGGTAGTGGTTCCAGCGCCCGTTGTTAGTCCCGTTCTCCCTGACAAAGAGCCACATGTACCATTACAAGAACGTTATAGTGGGGATTTTGGTTCGTGTCAGTGAGGGCCTGGACCTCCTCTCTGTAGACTGCCTCATCACTGTTGGTTATCAACCCCACCACGGCTGTGTCATCTGAATTTGTACATGTAGTTTGAGTTATGACTGGGAATGCAATCATGTGTGAAAAGTGAGTGTAAGAGTGGACTGATAACAACCTTGAGGGGTGCCAGTGTTGAGAATGGTGTTTGAGGAGATGAGGTCTCCATTTTCCATTTCTCACGTGCTGTGGTCTGTACATTAAATGATCAGAATGGTTATATATATACACACACACATATACACACACTTCACCTTTATAAAAGCATGTCTGTCTTGAGCAGGACTTAAGCAATCTGTCATTTTTAACTCATTCAACACCCAGACTATTAAAGCCTGTACAGTTGCTGCATGTGAGGAATGTATGTAACTGAAACCCCAGTCTGCAGGTTCCCTTGTCCTAGCTCCACTCTACCACATGCACAGAAAAAAAAAGCCAGCAGATGTGTTTCTTCAGTGGAACCTCTGGTTTATTAAGCTGCTGTTGTTGATGGACTGGAGAAGTCCTCTCGGTGTTTCTCAATCTGGTTAGTCATGTCTCTCTGTGTAATTTTTTGATGAAAGAAAGATGGTAATTGTAATTACCATCTTTTTCATCAGTTTTGAATTGAAAATGGCTTTAATAGGACGTCTGGTTGTCCCTAGAAGAAATAATGATCTCAAGGGCCTTTAGTCCTCAGTTTGCTATGAGGACTGCTGATCTCCTGTACATCAGGGATCTTTCTTCAGGCCTATAGGAGCTTTCTCTTAAGTCCTGGCTGCTATTATTCCCATATGTTTTCTGATCAGTATAGCTTTTGTGTGTTGGTTCAGAATAAACAGCTTAATCAAAATGGAAGTTCATCCAGTAATGTTCCCATTGTAAGAGGCAATCATCTGAACCAAATCAAAGGAAATTACATTACATAGTGTACCAATCTGCAGTCTAAATCTCACAGAGACCTCGTACTGAAAGGCAGCCTCATTTTCCCAGAGATATTCACAACGTTTTGTTGTCTCCCGTTGTTCTGTCCTCTTAAAAATAATCATGAGCATCTAATG